>NC_083225.1:5046875-5357500 GCF_032191835.1 Heteronotia binoei | reverse complement strand
GAGAAGGAGAAGGAGAAGGAGAAGGAGAAGGAGAAGGAGAAGGAGAAGGAGAAGGAAGAAGAAGAAGAAGAAGAAGAAGAAGAAGAAGAAGAAGAAGAGAAGAAGAAGAAGAAGAAGAAGAAGAAGAAGAGAAGAAGAAGAAGAAGAAAAACTTCTTTATGATTTTATGATTCACAGTCACAGAACTTTTATGGGCATAATGATTCTATGGATTCTATGATTCCATGCATTGAGCAGGGGGTTGGACTTAGGCTTGCCAATCCCCAGGTCCCAGCGGGGGCTCTTCTGCTTTCCCAGTCTCCTTCCTGCCCCCAGTCAGCTGGCTGGCAAGGGGAAGCCCCGCCCCCAAAGCCACCATGTGATTTTTTCCCTCCGGAGGCTCCAGTCTCCGATGGAAAGGCTTCCTCTTGGGATGGGGTGTCTGTGTTACTTGGAAGAAGTTGGCTGCAACTTGTGAGTAGAGAGGCCAAGCCCTCACTTCAGAGTCACCAGAAAGGGGGGGAGGGGAGGAACATCTGCTGAGCACTTCATTATTCCCTATGTGGAGATCGATTCTCATAGGGTATAATGGGGAATTGATCTGGAGGTTTTGGGGGCTCTGGGGGAGCTGTTTTTTGAGGTAGAGGCACCAAATTTTTAGTATAGTATCTAGTGCCTCTCCCCAAAGTGCCCTCCAAGTTTCAAAACGATTGGACCAGGGGGTCCAATTCTATGAGCCCCAAAAGAAGGTGCCCCTATCCTTCATTATTTCCTATGGAGGGAAGGGATTTAAAAGATGTGTGGTCCCTTTAAATGTGATGTCCAGAACTCCCTTGAAATTCAATTATGCTTGTCACACCCTTGTTCCTGGTTCTGCCCCAAAGTTTCCTGGCTCCACCCCCAAAGTCCCCAGATATTTCTTGAATTGGACTTGGCAACCCTAGTTGGATTAGATTGCCTGTACCGCCCCTTCCAACTGTGATTTTACGATACTATGATGCTAGAAGAGTGGCTTACAATTTCCTTCCCTTCCTCTCCCCACATCAGACACCCTGTGAGATAGGAGGGGCTGAGGGAGCTCTGAGAGAACTGCTCTTGAGAGAGCAGCTCTTCCAAGAACTGTGACTTACCCAAGGACACCCAGCAGGTGCATGTGGAGGACTCGGGGACTCAAACCCTGTTCTCCAGTACTGGCTCTTTGGAGACTGGGTAACTTTGTGAAGGAGAGCCAGATGTCTAAAGGGCCTTTCCATATTTAGAGGAATTTGGGCCCAACTAGATGCTAACATGAATTTGAGCAGACTTTGGAGAATGGCGGAAGAGAGTTACGTAGAGTCAGACTCGACTATGTGACTGAACAACAAGAAGAAAAGATGCTAATGTGTCCCTGAGTCTGCCCCAGGGAAGTAGCACCATAGTAGGGCTTGGTTTTTAATTGTTCAAAATTCCATGGTGGCCCAATCTTATATGGCCTGGGACCTGCCTACCTCCGAGACCTCCATTCCTCATATGAACCTCAGACAGCACTCTGATCAAGTTCCCAAAATCTCCTCATGATCCCTGCGCCAAAAGAAGCTCAGCTGACTACCACTAGAGCCCTGTGGAACGCCCTCCCCAGAAACATCAGGGCCCGGCAGGACTTGCCACAATTCCACAGGGCCTGCAAGGCAGAATTGCTGAGGCTGGCATTTAACATCTAATGGAGGGGCAACTACTATTCCACCATCCCACAGCATTGGTATTTGAACCCATCCCAATATAAACGGAGAGCGCTAAACAACACCTAACGTCATCATTACATGTAGTGTTCAATAAGAACCAACCACGCCATCTTGGACTCTAGGGAATGAAACTGAAACTGAAAGGATTTTTTTTTAATTGTACAAAATTGTTTTTAATGATGTTATTGAGATTTTGCTTTAGCACGGTGTTTTTTAAAAATGGTTGTTAGCCACCCCGAGCCCGTCAGGGAAGGATGGGATACAACTGTAATAAAATAAAATAAAAAAAATAAATGAGGATGAGGGGAATCCAGTCTGCTCTTGTGCTATTTTAAGGCAGGGCAAGACACAAGACCCTCATTTTCCCGCCATAGTCCCCACCAAGATGGCGACGTGAAAAGTTCAAACCCAATCTCTAAGATGGCGCTGTGTCCCTGTCCAGACTCAGAGATACAATAATATCTAGTTTGACCCAGAGATAATGAAGAACACTTGTGGGGGGAGAGCAACCGAAGGAGAAGAATTTGACTGCTTGCCCTCCTGGTCGTAGAAAAGAGCAAGAGTCCAGGAGCACCTTAAAGACTAACAAAATTTGTGACAGGGGATGAGCCTTCGTGAGTCACTGCTCACTTCTTCAGATAGCAGTGACTCTCAAAAGCCCATATCACAAATTCTACTAGTTTTGAAAGTGCTACTGAACTTTCGCTCTTTTCTACTGCTATAGGCAGGCCTCAGATTCAGTGGGAGTTCACAGGAGTGCAGCTCTTGAACCTTTCTGAGAGTTCCACCTCCTTGTCCATTGAATAGTAGGTGCAGCTGCATAACAATCCCTGGATGAGCTCCACCACCTATTTTTCTACAAAATGACCCTTGGCTACAGGCAAACTAACACAGCTACCTAGGGCTTTTTTTTTAGCAGGAGCTCCTTTACATATTAGGCCACAAGCCCCTGATGAAGCCAGTCCTCCAAGAGCTTACAAGGCTCTTAGTACAGGGCCTACTGTAAACTCCAGGAGGATTGGCTACATCAGGGGTGTGTGGCCTAATACACAAAGGAGTTCCTGCTACAAAAATAGCCCTGTCCTACCCAGGGCTTTTTTGTCGACAAAGCCCAGCAGGAACTCATTTGTATATTAGGCCACACCCCCTGACATCACCATTGTTTCACACAGGGCTTTTTAATAGAAAAGGCCGAGCAGGAACTCATTTGCATATTAGGCCACACCCCCTGACACCAAGCCAGCCTGCGTTCCTGCTCAAAAAAAGCCCTGGCCCTACCCATCTTGATCTATACCCTGCTGGTGGTATTTCTGGGAGGACGTGGTTCTGAATGTTGAACGATTTGGGACTAAAGAGGCCTTTTGGTAAAACACCACAGGGTTTTTTTGTGTCTTCAGAGGTCGGAAAGTTTTTCAAAACAATCATAATATGCATATTTTGCTTAGGATTGTTTTTGCACAAGCACTAATTGGCCAGAGGTTTGTCATCTTTAACCAGGTGAACGGCAAGGGAAAGTCTCCTCGCAATTAATCTTCATTCTGAGAGATGGCACCATACTGAATTCAAGTTCTGCCTCAGAAGCATCAAGCACTGAAGAAGAAAACAAGGATGCTTGGAGATTCGTCACGCAGGTAACGTGCCGTTCCTTTCTCCAAGGGCTGCAGGTGGTAGAAAATCTTGACTCTGAAGCACGCTGACCTATTCAGCAGAAAGGTCAGTTATCTACGGGATGCGTTTCCTTATTTTTCTTTTCCTTTTTACAATTTCTGCCATTTCTATATGAATAAATTATTGAACCACATTTCCCCCATGGAGTGCTGTCTAGCTCACGTAGTACGAAGAGGATCTATTACTTCAGAAACAATTTGGATATAAGAATAAGTAGTTTAACTTTTCTTTGGTTGTTTGTTTGTTCAATCCTGCATTTTTTTTTAAATGGCTGCTTCCACATACACTTCTGTTTATTATCACCAGGCCTCATTTTGGACAGGAGCTCACAGGAGCAGAGCTCTAAATTTTATTGTGCTCTTTATTTCTTAACCCCCCTCCCCCCCCAAAAAAAAGACACCCGTGATTCTGGGCTCCATTGTTCAAACCCCCTGGGAGAATTTTGCTGGACTTTAAGATTTGACAAACTTTCTAATACCTCCTCCCCAAAATGGGAAAATAACCAAAAAAATATAAAGCAGACAGATGGAAATCTGCAACTGTGGCCACAGAGGAGAAAGTAATTTAAAAAGTGTGATGGGAATAAGGTTTTATTATGACGATTATAATTCAAGAAGCATTTGAAGGGAGATGCTGAGCTGATATAATTTAGTCCACCTTCCGGTAATGTCAGAGGTGTGTGGAATATGCAAATGAGTTGTGCAAATGAGCTCTGGCACCTCTTTTTCTGCAAAATGACCCCTGATTATTGCACCCAAAAGTGAACAATCATTCAACTTTGTTCTACGCTGGGCAGGTGGGAGATTATTACAGTTCCTAATTGTTCACAGAAGAACAGCTGACCTATACCCTGCTTTTCTCTTCCCTAAGGAGTCTCAAAGCAGCTTACAATTGCCTTCCCTTCCTCTCTCCACAACAAGCACCATGTGGAACAGGTGGGGCTGAGAGAGTTCTGAGACAACTGAGACTGTCCCAAGGTCACCCAGCAGGCTGCATATGGAGGAGTGGGGGAATCAAACCTGCTCTCCAGATTAAGAGTTTGCTGCTCTTAACTACTACACCATGCTGCCTCTAAGAGAAAAGCTCCAGGAAGGTAAACGTTTGCTTCTGGTTGCTCTTTTGACCTGTTCTGAAAAACCACTGAGTGTCGAACTTGTACCTTTGTTAAGAGAAATGTTCTTCACAGGGGTAGAATTCTAGCTTGAGCTCCTCTGTATATTAGGCCACTCACCCCTGATGTAGCCAATCCTCCAAGAGTTTACAAGGCTCTTTTTTGTAAGCTCTTGGAGGATTGGCTACATCAGGGGTGTGTGGCCTAATATGCAAAGGAGCTCCTGCTAGAATTCCACTCCTGGTTCTTCATTCTCTTTTACCTGATTTCTAACTGAAATCTAGCAATCCATTTCTTTCCTTGCCATTAGGAATCTGAAGTCAATTTTGAATCCGTTCTGTTTTTATCAGAGAGAAGCTTGAAGAGAAGAAGAGCAAGTAGGGAGTGGGCGCGGAATTTCAGAATTTTCTCTGCTCAGAAGACAGGCCGTGTCTCCTTCCTGCCCCCCTGCTAGAGCAGCACCCCATTGTGAAGTCACAAAAGGCTGCATTGATTTCTCTCTTTGGAATAGGAGAGGGAAGAGAATAAGAGGAATTATCAGGGTGGGAGAGGTCATGGTTTGGTGGCAGAACATCTGCTTGGCATACAAAAAGTCCCAGGTTCAATCCTTAGCCTCTCCTGTGAAAAGGACAAGTTAAAAGGCGATGTCAAAATCCTCTCCTTGAAACCTTGGAGGGCTGCTGTCACTCTGTGCAACAATCAGGTCTTGAATTCAGCAGAAGCTCACAGAAGCGCAGCTCCTGAACCTTTCTGAGGGTTCCCCTCTTCCTCCCCACCTACCTTGTCTATTGAATAGTAGATGCAGCTGCATAACAATCCCTGGATTGGGAGAGCGGGCAGCCTGCCAACCATCAGGAGCTTTGCCACGCCACTTTTTATGTGATTTGGGGCAGGGGTGGCTTGCTGGCCTTTTGACTGGGTGGGGGGCAGGGGAGTCTCAGGTGAGCAAGGCCTACTTGGGCTAGCTGGACCTCTAGCCAGCCCAAGCAGGCCTCGCTGGCCCGGGGCTCTTCTTTCTTGCATCAGGTTGCTTTTGGCTGGGGGGAGGCATATGTTAATGAGTTATGCTAATGCGCTCCACCACCTTTTTTTCTCCTCAAAAATGACCCCTGGTAACAATACAGACTTTGATGGACAAGGGGCCTGATTCAGTGTTAGGCAACTTCCTGTATTGGGCCTAAAAAAAGGTCGATTTGGGAAACTGAAATTCTCCTCTCCACAACGGTTCTACAAAATGGAAAAATTTGTCTGGGATGTGTTTCAAATGGAATTAGGACTATTCCACCCTCACGATCCCTACTTTGCATTCATCACCGCTATTAGAAAACATGGGTTGCAATAGAAATTGGGGACGCTGTGGCAACCTGCCACGTTCAATTTACAGCAAGCGGAGCTTAATTCTGCTGGTGCAGACAAATATGCTTGACCCTTCTGTGTCAGTTCTATCTAATTTAATTGCTATTGTGCGGGGGGAAGGGATGAGTAGCAGAGGGAAAAGTTAACTTTTGTCCATGCCATCCAAAGAAGGGGGAGGAAGTTGGCTTTGTGCATAAGGTGGTTCATGCTGGACCAAGGAGGAAAAATGTGAATGAATGCCCCATCCCTTGCCCAGTTTTGATTGTGGCAGCGAAGAACATAGGGTTGCCAGGTCCAATGCCAAAGTTCCCAAATATCTGGGACCTTTGGGGGTTGAGCCAGGAGACATTGGGGGTGGAGCCAGGAGCAAGGTTGTGACAAGCATAATTGAACTCCAAGGAGAGCTCTGGCCATCACATTTCAAGGGACTGCACACCTTTTAAATGCCTCCCATCCATTGGAGATAATGAAGGAAAGGAAAGGAAAGGAAAGGAAAGGAAAGGAAAGGAAAGGAAAGGAAAGGAAAGGAAAGGACCCCTGTGCAAGCACCAGCTGTTTCCGACTCTGGGGTGACGTTGCTTTCACAACGTTTTCACGGCAGACTTTTAATGGGGTGGTTTGTCATTGCCTTCCCCAGTCTTTTACACTCCCCCCCCCCCCCCCCAGAAAGCTGTGTACTCATTTTACCGACCTCAGAAGGATGGAAGGCTGAGTCAACCTTGGGCCGGCTACCTGAATCCAGCTTCTGCCGGAGTCGAACTCATGTCGTGAGCAGAGTTCAGATCACAGTACTGCAGTACTGCTGCTTTACCACTCTGCGCCATAGGGGCCCCTTCTTTTGGGACTCATAGAATTGGACCCCTGGTCCAATATTTTGGAAACTTGGAGGGTCTTTTGAAAAGAGGCACTGGATTCTATGCTGCAAATTTGGCACTCTAACTAAAAAACACAACCCCCCCCCCCCAAATACCCACAGATCAATTCTCCATTATACCCTATGGGAATCAGTCTCTATAGGGAATAATGGAATGCCTCAGGCAACTCCTGCTCATGTGGTTTTAAAAAAAGGCCATCAAGTTGCAGCTGACCTATTGCATAAAGCCCATGGAATTTCTGGCAGCCCTAGTCTGTAAAGATATTTTTGATAAGAACATTGATTGTGTATGGAGACTTACTCCGTGCTTCCCTTCCTACCTGCCATTCCCCCTCCCTTCCAATTAGGGTTGCTGTACTTCGATTGGGAACCCCCTGGAGATTTGGGGAGGGTGAAGACTGGGGACAGTGGGATTCAGAAAGGAGAGGCTTTGGATGCTTTCGCACATGCTAAATAATGCAGTTTCAATCCCCTTCAGCAACCGTCTGCAAGTGGATTTTGTCATTTCACACAGTAAAAGTCCAGTTGCAACGTGCATTGAAAGTGCATTATTTAGTGTGTGCGAAAGCATACAATGCTGTAGAGTCCTCCCTCTAAAGCGGTCATTTTCCTCCAGGGGAACTCATCTTGGTCATCTGGAGATAGGGTTGCCAGTCCCCAGGTGAGAATTCATAAAGGGAGAGAGGTCACTTGTAGGATAAAGGCAGCACAACCAAAGTTATAGTGACCGAATAACTAAGAATGTATTGAAACAAAATCATACAAATGTGTTCAACAGAAGTCTAAATAGCAATAACGATTCCCCCAAAGTTTCACAGTTCCATCAAAGGAGTTCCAATGAACAGGAGCTCTTGAGCCTTTTGGAGTTTAGGGCCATTTTGAAATCTTGCTGGAGACGTTCTGTCCCATTTGTCCACTGGGAATTCTATGTGCAGCCTTCGGACGCACTGAAAAAGAATCTTGTGGGTGCTGCAGCTTTTTGCAACTGATTGATGCATCAGAAACACGTTGATATTTCTTTCTGAGCTTTTGCCTTTGCTTGAGAGATGTGGTTGGAGCCCCCGATGCTAGAAGAGGGTTTGAAGCAGGAAGAATCAAGTCGACCTCCTGTTCATGGGACTCCTTGGATGGAAATGTGAAACTTTGGGGGAATTGTTATTCCTATTTAGTCTTCTGTTGAACATATTTGTATGATGTTGTTTCAATACATTCTTAGTTATTTGGTCACTATAACTTCAGTTGTACTGTCTTAATCCCTCGGTGGGGGCAGGGGATCCCCTGGTTTGGAGGCCCTCCCCCCACTTCAGGGTCATCAGAAAGTGGGGTGGGGGGAATGTCTGCTGGGCATTCCATTATTATCTATGGAGACTGATTCCCATAGGGTATAATGGAGAATTGATCTACAGGTATCTGGGGCTCAGGAAGAATTTTTTTTTTGAGGCAGAGGCACCAAATTTGCAGCATAGCATCTGCTGCCTCTCCTCACAACACCCCCCCACACAAGTTTCAAAAAGATTGGACCAGGGGGTCCAATTCTATGAGCCCCCAAAGAAGGTGCCCCTATCCATTATTTCAATTAAAGGCAGGCCTTGGATTCAGCAGGAGCTCACAGGAGCGCAGTTCCTTAAACTTTCTGAGGATTCCCTCTCCTCCTCCCCAGCTTGTCCATTGAATAGTAGATGCAGCTGCATAACAATCCCTGGATGAGCTCCACCATCTATTTTTCTACAAAGCGACCCCTGATTAAAGGAAGGCATTTAAAAGGTGTGCGGTCCCTTGAAATGTGATGGCCAGAACTCCCTTTGGACTTCAGTGATGCTTGTCACAATCTGGCTCCTGGCTCCACCCCAAAGTCCCCTGGCTCCACCCCCAGAGCCCCCAGATATTTCTTGAGCTGGACCTGGCAACCCTGTCTCTTGCAAACCAACATGACTACCCTCTGAAACCATCCATTCTTAAACAACGATTTCTCATCCTTTTAAGGTGTGCAGATATCAGGCTTTACTATTTTACATGTATCTTGTTTTTGTTTGTTCGTTTTCATTTCCCGTGCTGGCCAACAGCAGCACTCTAAGTGCTTCAATAGCCTTTCTTCCCTCCCCCTCCCCAAAATTTTGTCATAACAGATTGTCAGCTTCTGTACCTGCTATACAATAAACATCCCCCTCTCGTTCTGTTGTTCACATGTATACAGTTATTTCACAGCCTGCAAATTAAATTTGAGTAAGGCCTAGAGAAATATGTGCTGCGTGTCTTTAAGTGTCTATGCCGGCAATTCCAAATGGAATAGAACTGGTTGTTGACTCCAGTTGGATGAGAAGTCAGAAATAATGTGCAAGCGCATCTGTACTTTTAACAACAAAACCGAAATGTGATTCAGCTTTTATTTCATGGTCAAGTTTATATTGATCAGAATGATACTTTTTCAGATCCAGAAGGATTTGGATATACCCTTGAACAGAAATAAGTCTAGAACAGGGCTGGCCAAACTTGCTAAATGTAGAAGCCACATAGAATAAATGTCAAATGTTGGAGAGCTGCAAGACATGAATGTCAGATGAAGGAAGGAAGGAAGGAAGGAAGGAAGGAAGGAAGGAAGGAAGGAAGGAAGGAAGGAAGGAAGGAAGGAAGGAAGGAAGGAAGGAAGGAAGGAAGGAAGGAAGGAAGGAAGGAAGGAAGATACATGGCTGCATCCAATGGAAAACATCCAAACATGCAGGGACAGAACTGATTTTCACCCATTTCATCCCTGCTCCAGCAGTAGGCTTCCCAATCCCCAGGTCCCAGAGTGGGATCCCCCGGTTTTACAGGCTTCCCCCCTCCCCCAGCCAGCTGGCTGGCGGGGGGAGCCCCATCCCCACAGCCATTATGCACCTCCATGAACGATTCCCATAGGGAATGATGGGGAATTGAGCCGTGAGTATCGGGAGCTCTGGGGGGGGGGGGACTGTGTTTTAAGATTTTCAGTATAGCATCTAGTGCCTCTCCCCAAAATACCTCTCAAGTTTCAAAAAGATTGGATCAGGGGGTCCAATTCTATGAGCCCTCAAAAAGGTGCCCCTATCCTTCATTATTTCCTATGGAAGGAAGGCATTGAAAAGGTGTGCTGTCCCTTTAAATGTGATGGCCAGAACTCCCTTGAAGTTCAATGATGCTTGTCACACCCTTGCTCCTGGCTCTGCCCCAATGTCTCCTGGCTCCACCCCCAAAGTCCCCAGATATTTCTTAAATTGGACTTGGCAACCCTAAGGACCTTTCAACCCCCCTCCCCCATGCTGCTGCTGGGGGATCCCACATCCTGCAGGGATAACTGGGGGGGGGGGGCATTTTGTGCTGTAGCAGGAGAAACCAAATGAGGAAGTTCCATTAAAAATCAGCAGTTTGCTTGTTTATTGTGCCCAGGGCTTTTTTTGTAGAAGCAGCCCGACAGAAACTCATTTGCATATTAGGCCACACCCTCTGATGTCACCATTGTTTCACACAGGAGTTTTTTGTAGAAGCAGCCCAGTAGAAACTCATTTGCATATCAGGCCACACCCCTGACCCCAAAGCCAGTCGGAACTGCATTCCTGTGTGTTCCTGCTCAAGAGAAGCCCTGATTGTACCTTCATATTTAAACACAGGTATTATTTTTTGCAAAATATTTTCATATTTTATGTTTTCAGTAGTATCTTATTGACTAGTATGACAGCTCTCCTTCAAACTACCATTAATGTATTTTCTAAGGCAATTAAAAAAAAAGATTCCTCCCATCTACTTGGAATGGTCACATGAAAAAATGATTTGTGCTATTCAAGAATTATTTCCTCCCCCCCAGAAAAAGAAAAAAAAAAAAAAGAAGAAACACACATAGGAAGCAACGATGTCTCCCCTCCAATCTATATAAGAAAAAAGACAGGAAGTTTGAGAAACCTTTCCCCAAAGAGGAGAAGGAGGAGAAGAAGAAGATGCAGATGACACAGACGACGATGAAGGCAATGAAAACGACGAAGTCAAAGACGATGATGAAAAAGAAGAAGAAGAATCCATACATTCTTGGATATTAAACTATCATGAAACATTCACTTTCTGGATTTTCTAATCCACATAAGAAAATCCAGAAATAGAACTATTATTGTAGTACAATATCCTCTGATATATGGATCCGACTTGTGTCGTCTCATCTGTACAGGGGCAGTATATTTTCTTCCAATGCAACACAGGAATGAATCAATCTGTACAGAACATGGCCATCTTGCCTCATCTCCAGACAGTCCAACCCTCAAAGCAGATTGCAAAATTAACAGCACAATCCTAGGCAGAGTTAGTCAATGGATTTAGAAAGCGATAACTCCCGTTAGGCCTTCACTGAAAGTAACCTGTAATGCCGCTTAATGTAAAATCACCCTCTGTGAAAGGGAATCTATGATGCAGCCCATAAATCTTTTTGTTTAGTGAATTGCATGTGCAAAGCAGGTACAGATGGATTGACTGAGACTTCTTTTGTGAAAGGGAGGGAAGAAGGGAGGGAGGGAGGGAGGGAGGAAGGAAGGAAGGAAGGAAGGAAGGAAGGAAGGAAGGAAGGAAGGAAGGAAGGAAGGAAGGAAGGAAGGAAGGAAGGAAGGAAGGAAGGATGGCAGACTCAGGGTTAACAGCCTTCCCCAAAGAATAGAAGCAGCTCCTGTAACTTTTAAGAAACAAATGACCTCAGTAGGCATTGCTAGGCAACTGCAACAGTATTGCCAGTTGAAGTGTTGACTTCTATCAGCAAAAGGCAGGGGGAAAGTATAGGACCTTTCCAGGCTATCTTGAACTCATCACAGCCAGGCAGAAGCCTGACAGAAACCACCATGAGACTTGATACCAGGGGGTTTTTTTGGTAGCAAGAACTCCTTTGCATATTAGGCCACACACCCCTGATGTAGCCAGTTCTCCTGGAGCTTACAGGGCTTTTCTTACAGGGCCTGCTGGAAGCTCTTGAAGGATTGGCTACACCAGGGGTGTGTGGCCTAATATGCAAAGGAGTTCCTGCTACAAAAATAAGCCCTGATTGTTACCACGATTGGCATGACTTCACCCAGGCCAAGCTGCTCACTTCTGTTCTACAGAAGCCACCCCACAAAGAGCCAGTATGTTGTTGTGGTTGGAGTTTCAGACTAGGATCTGAGAAATCCAAGCTCAAATCCCCAATCTGCCATCAAAACGTGCTGGATGACTTGGTCCAGCCAGCCACACGTTCTCAGCCGAAACTCCCTCACGGGGTTGGTATTAAGATAATATGAAAGAGAGGAGAATGTTGTAAGTTGTTTAAGTTCCCTATTGTGGAGGAAAGTGGAGTATAAATGAAATAAATATATGCCAATAAATCGGAGAGGGGAAGATAAAGAGGTAGCTTGGTGAGTGGGTCGGAAGCACAGAAAGAAGCAGGGAAAGGTGAGAATATTGCAGTTAGCAGGAGGATGGGTAGAGGAAAGTTTGGGGAGGGGAACAGAAGAGGACAGGAGGTGCTCTACACAAGTTTTGTTGTTTGTAGGTTCCCCAAACCCCCACCAAACAACTGAGCCTGGCACAATGGCCAAAGTTTTGTGGGGGGGGGGTCCCAGGGAGAGGCTGCTTGTGGAAGAGAAGAAGGAAAAACTGAAGATGAGGTAGGGAAGATAAAGGTCAGTTTCCTGAAGGATGGGAAACAGAGAATGGGGTAGGAGCAATGTTCCCTCTCAGCTGAATTAGTGTGAGTTTGCTCACAAGGGTTTTTTTAGCCTTAGGCTCACACATTTTTGTCTTCACTCAGGAAGGATACCCCCAGAACAAACTAATTTATGCAGTAGCCAAATTGCTTACTCACCACCGTAATGCCAGTAGCTCACAAAGTAAAAACTGAGAAACTGAGATTATGCATGGGGAGACAGATCTTTCTACTAATCTTTAATAAACTCTAGCTTTGGAGAAAAGTCTGTTTGGGTGTGTTCACACTACACTAAATAAGGTGTTTTGCAACTGGATTTTTACTGTGTGAGAATAGCAAAAATTCAATTCCAAAACATATTATTTAAGTGTAGTGTGAACGCACCCTTCGTTTGTTTTTTATGTGCTGATGCAGGGCTGGGAGAAAAAAGGAACAAGGTCAAGAGTTTTACTAGATTTTCCAGATCCCAATCAGGTTCTCCAAATGTTTTGTCAGATCTAATGCAAAGGTTTTTTTAAAAAAATACAAACGTGAATTTAATTAAAATGCACCTACAAATTAATAATTTAAATCTTATTTATAACATTTTTTTTGTTACAAATGATCTTATTTGAGTATCACACTAGAGATTATGTAAGGTCATCTTATGATATGTTTAGACTGCGTATTCATTCATTTAACAGGTAATTTTAATTTTTAAGAAGATTGAATTATTAATCCGTAGGCAAGTTTTAATTAAAGGCATGTTTGTATTGTTTGCTTTGTATTAGTTCCCCTGATAAAGCATTTAGCAAAATGAATAGGGATGGAGAAGATCTAATAAATGTCTCATTCACACACCTTGATTTTTTTTCCCTCCAACAGTCACTAATGTGGCCTTATGGCAGCTATTTAATAAGAACATAAGAACATGAGAAGCCATGTTGGATAAGGCAATGACCCATCCTGTCCAACACTCTGTGTCACACAGTGGCCAAAAAACCCAGGTGCCATCAGGAGGCCCACCAGTGGGCCAGGGCACTAGAAATCCTCCCACTGTTGCACCTCCCAAGCACCAAGAATACAGAGCATCACTGCCCCAGACAGAGTTCCAACAATAAGCTGTGGCTAATAGCCACTGATGGACCTCTGCTCCATATGTTTATCCAATCCCCTAGGTTTCCTTAGGCAGGTATCTGAATACCCAGTGTTTGGCCTTTCTGCAAAGATCCTGATTTTCCTCCTTTTTAGCCTTTATTTTCAGCCTAAGCAATTACATAACAGTTTTATGCCATTTGGTGGTTTTCTGTTCTGGAACTTCTGCATAAATTGTTAATTATCAACTCATGTCCTTTGCAGGGGAGGACATGCAAACTGCTCTTTAAAAAGATCAATGGCTCTGATTGTGTGAAACCTGCAAAACACAGACTTAATCCCCAACCTGCCAAAGGAACAAAAGCTGATTTATGAATGCCTGAGAATTAGGAAGACATGGAATGAAGCATTAGGAAGAGGTGGAATAGAGTGACAAGCCAACACATCCCTGGCATCTTTGTGCAAAGCTCAACAGCATTTTGACTGCCCACATGGGCAAAGGTGGGAACTGAAATCATGTTTTTTTTTAAATGTTGTTTTGCCTTTTAAAATTATTTATCAAATGGGAGGGGGGTGGACTGAAAACACAAATGCAAAAGGTAATCATGTCATCATATGGATTAGTCATAAAAAATTGGGTGGCTGAATACCAGACAAAACTCTTCCAGCTCTGCAAAAACGCACCTTTGATTGCCTGAAGCTATTTGATGAATTTATGTCAGAAGCAAGATTTTTGTGCGTCACTGCTCAATTGCGGTGACTGTATTGGAAAACTAAGGGCTGCATAATAGAAATTAAAGGTGGTTCTGCAACACCGTGAAGCTGCCTTATACTGAATTTGGTTTCATCTGGGATTCAACCACTCCATTTTTTATGACTAATCTGTATGATGACATGATCTTCTTTTGTATTGGATAAACATATGGAGCAGAAGTGCATCAGAGGATAGATGGAACTAGCCACAGAGGATAGATGGAACTCTCTGCCTGGGGCAGTGATGCTTTGTATTCTTGATGCTTGGGAGAGGCAATAGTGGGAAGGTTTAAGAAAATAAGAGAAGCCATATTGGATCAGGCCAATAGCCCATCCAGTCCAACACTCTGTGTCACACAGTGGCCAATTTTTTTTAATATATATATAGCCACTGATGGACCTCTGTTCCATATTTTTATCTAACTCCCTCTTGAAGTTGGCTATGCTTGTAGTTGCTACCACCTCCTGTGGCAGTGAATTCCACATGTTAATCACCCTTTGCGTGAAGAAGTACCTCCTTTTATCCGTTCACACCTAACTGCTCAGCAATTTCATTGAATGCCCATGAGTTCTTGTATTGTGAGAAAGGGAGAAAAGTACTTCTTTCTCTACCTTCTCCATCCCATGCATAATCTTGTAAACCTCTACCATGTCACCCCACAGTCGACGTTTCTCCAAGCTAAAGAGTCCCAAGCGTTTTAACCTTTCTTCATACGGAAAGTGTTCCAAACCTTTAACCATTCTAGTTGCCCTTTTCTGCACTTTATCGAATGCTAGAATATTCTTTTTGAGGTGCAGTGACCAGAATTGCACACAGTATTCCAAATGAGACCGCATCATCAATTTATACAGGGGCATTATGATACTGGCTGATTTGTTTTCAATTCCCTTCCTAATAATTCCCAGCATGGCGTTGGCCTTTTTTATTGCAATCACACACTGTCTTGACATTTTCACTGAGTTATCTACCATGACCCCCAAGATCTCTCTCTTGGTCAGTCCCTGCCAGTTCACACCCCATCAACTTGTATTTGTAGCTGGGATTCTCGGCCCCAATGTGCATTACTTTGCACTTGGCCACATTGAACCTCATGTGCCACGTTGATGCCCAGTCACCCAGCCTCAACAGATCCCTTTGGAGTTCCTCACAATCCTCTCTGGTTCTCACCACCCTGAACAATTTAGTGTCATCTGCAAACTTGGCCACTTCACTGCTTACTCTCAACTCCAAATCATTTATGAACAAGTTAAAGAGCATGGGACCCAGTACTGAGACCTGCGGCACTCCACTGTTTACTGTCCTCCACTGCGAAGACTGCCCATTTGTACTCACTCTCTGCTTCCTATTAATTAGCCAGTTTTTGATCCACAAGAGGACCTGTCCTTTTACTCCATGACTCTCGAGCTTCCTAAGGAGCCTTTGATGAGGAACTTTATCAAAAGCTTTCTGGAAGTCAAGATAAACAATATCTATCGGGTCTCCTTTGTCCACATGTTTGTTCACCCCCTCAAAATAATGTAACAGGTTAGTGAGGCAAGATCTTCCCTTACAGAACCCATGCTGAGTCTTCCTCAATAACTCGTGTTCATCAATGTGCCTACTCATTCTGTCCTTGATAATGGTTTCTACCAACTTTCCCGGTATTGAAGTCAGACTGACTGGCCTGTAGTTTCCTGGATCTCCTCTGGAACCCTTTCTAAAGATGGGGGTGACATTTGCTACCTTCCAGTCCTCAGGAACGGAGGCAGATTTCAATGAAAGATTACATATTTTTGTCAGAAGATCCACAAGTTCAACTTTGAATTCTTTCAGAACTCTTGAATGTATGCCATCCGGACTTGGTGACTTATTAGTTTTTAATTCATCTATCAGTTGTAGGACCTTTTCTTTTGTCACCTCAATCTGACCCAGGTCTTTCAACACCCCTTCCAATATAAGTAGTTCTGGAGCAGGCAAACACCTCATCTTCCACAGTGAAGATGGAGGGGGGAAAAACCATTCAGCTTCTCAGCCATTTCCCTATCTTCCTTCAGTAATCCTTTGATCCCTTGGTCATCCAAGGGCCCCACTGCCTCCCTGGCTGGTTTCCTGCTTCTAATATATTTGAAGAAATTTTTATTGTTGGTCTTTATATTTTTTGCAGTATGCTCCTCATAGTCCCTTTTTGCCTGCCTGATCACAGTCTTGCATTTGATTTGCCACAGCCTGTGTTCCTTTTTATTAATCTCACTTGGACTAGCTTTCCACCGCTTAAAGGAGTCCTTCTTACCTTTTACAGCTTCCATTACTTTCTTTGTTAATGGAAACTGTAAAAGGTAAGAAGGACTCCTTTAAGCGGTGGAAAGCTAGTTTCTAGTGTCTTGGCCCCACTAGTGGACCTCCTGATGGCACCTGGGTTTTTTTGGCCACCGTGTGACACAGATTGTTGGACTGGATGGACTATTGGACTGGATGGGCCTCGTCCTCTTCTTCTTCTTCCTCACAACAGTCCTGTGAGGTAGATGAGGCTGTGGTTGATCCAAGGTCACCCAGTAAGTTTCCATGAATGAGCAAGGATTCAAATCTGGGACTCCCAGTTCCTAGTCCAACACTTTAACCACTATTTGGGCAGCTCCATTCCAGCTCCAAACTATGGACTGGACCAGTGTTTCTACTGTCCCTTGCTTTTCACCAGCCGTACACCCAAAGTGCTACAGGACAGTGTTGTTAAGAGAAATCCTCTTGGTTCTTTTTTTTTTTTTTTTCTTGTGAATAAACAATTTTATTAGTAACATATGGTAGTAGAACTATAACTACAACTTATAAAAAGCTTAATATATATTAAGAAAAAGACCATCATTCTACCCCACATCTTACTTTCTCCCACCCCTCCCCCAATTACTTGACCCCCGCCAGTGTTATTTTCTTTAAAAAAACAGATATTAAAGGTACCCTTAACTATCAAGAAAAAAAACGAAACAAAAAAGAAACATAGGGAAGAAGAACCCCCTTCAAGAGTTGTATTGTTATCTTAAAAATCTTAATCCTCAAAAATTGTCCAATGTCCTTTTATTTTCCACTCTTTCTCTACATATCTTCTGAATTTCTTCCACTCTTGGTTAAAAAGTTCTAAATCACAGTCTCTTAATTTTCTTGTTAATTTGTCCATTTCACTCCATGACATAACTTTCATAATCCAATCCCATTTTTCTGGTATTTTTTCTTGCTTCCACAACTGCGCATACAATGTCCTAGCAGCTGAGAGCAAGTACCATATTAAAGTTCTATCTTCTTTTGGAAATTTTTCCATTTGTAATCCCAGCAGAAAAGTCTCTGCCTCTTTGTTGAATTCATATCCCAGGATCTTAGATATCTCTTGTTGAATCATTTGCCAAAACATTTTAGCTCTTTCACAAGTCCACCACATATGGTAGAAAGAACCTTCATGCTTTTTACATTTCCAGCACCTATCTGGCATCTTATTGTTCATCTTTGCTAATTTTTTTGGAGTCATATACCATCTATACATCATCTTAAAACAGTTCTCTTTAATACTATGACATGTTGCGAGTTTCATGGAATTTTTCCACAGATATTCCCAAGATTCCATCTTTATTTCTTTATTTACATTAATTGCCCATTTTATCATTTGAGATTTCACTACTTCATCTTCTGTAGCCCATTGTAAAAGTAATTTGTACACTTTTGAAATTAATTTCTCATTATCTCCAAGCAGAACTCTTTCCATTTCTGTTTGTTCTTTCCTTATTCCTTCAGCTTTGATATCATTCTCCATCAAACTTTTTATTTGTTGCATTTGAAACCAATCATATTTATAGTTTAATTCTTCTGCAGTTTTCAATTCTATTTTCCCGCTTTGTATTTTTAGTAACTGGTTGTATGATAGCTGTTTTTCCTTGACTGTTTTGGCCGTTAACTTTATCACTTCAGCCGGCACTATCCATAAAGGTCTCCTCTCATCACCATATTTCTTGTACTTTATCCACACATTTAATAAGCTACTCCTTATATAATGGTGAGAGAAAAGACCGTCCATCTTCTTTTTTCCATAGTACAAATATGCATGCCAGCCGAATTTTTTTCCATGGCCTTCTAACATTAGAAGTTTTTTATTTAATAACGTTATCCATTCTTTTAACCATACTAAACAAATTGCTTCATGATACAGTTTCAAATCTGGTAATTGGAATCCACCTCTCTCTTTCGCATCTATCAGGACTTTCATTTTAATTCTAGGTTTCCTCCCGGCCCACACGAACTCCGAAATTTTTCTTCGCCATTTATCAAATTGCTTAGCATCTTTCACAATGGGGATGGTTTGAAACAGATACATAATCCTTGGTAAAATATTCATTTTTACTGCAGCTATTCTACCCAACAGTGACAAATTGAGCTTGTTCCACTTTAGCATATCTTCTTCTATTTTACGCCATAGCTTTTCATAATTGTTCTTAAACAAATCAATATTTTTCATTGTTATCTCTACCCCTAGGTATTTTACCTTAGAGGTAACTTCACAACCCGTTAGTCTTTGTAGTTCTTGTTGTCTATTTTTCTGCATATTCTTACATAAGATTTTTGATTTTTCTTTGTTTATATAAAGTCCCGCCAACTCCCCAAACTCTTGTATTCTCATTAACAACAAAAGTGTAACTTGTAAAGGATTTTCATTTATAAACATTATATCATCTGCAAATGCTCTGTATTTATAGGTAAATCCTTTTATTTGTAGTCCTTCTAAATCTTTTTCTTCTTGAATCTGCATTAGTAAAATTTCAAGAGTCATTATAAACAGCAATGGCGAAAGCGGGCAGCCTTGTCTGGTACCTTTACTAATTTTCATTTCATCTGTAAGATCTGCGTTGATGCACAGCCTTGCACTTTGTTCAGAATATATTGCCTTTATCATTCTTATAAAACTTTCTCCAAGCTCCATTTTTTCCATCACTGCAAACATAAAGTCCCAATTTAAATTGTCAAATGCTTTTTCTGCATCCGCAAAGAATAGCGCTACTTCCTTTTCTGGATGTCTTTCATAATATTCTACAATATTTACAACAGTTCTAATATTGTCTCTTATTTGTCTTTTGGGAAGAAAACCGGCTTGGTCCTCTTTTATAAAATTTATCAAATATTGCTTAAGACGTTCTGCCAGAATTCTTGTAAATATTTTATAATCATTGTTCAAAAGTGAAATTGGTCTGTAATTTTTCACATTTGTAACATCTCTTTCTTCTTTAGGTATCAAAGAAATAACAGCTTCTTTCCATGTATTTGGTACCTTCCCTTTGACTCTTATTGCATTCATCAGCTTCTGTAATTTTGGTATTAATTCATCTTTAAACATTTTAAAATACTTGGCTGTATAACCGTCTGGCCCGGGAGCTTTATCATTTTTCATCACGTTGATTGCTGCCTCAATTTCTATTTTTTCAATTGGGTCATTCAAAATTTTTCTCATATTCTCAGTTAATGGCTCAATTTTTATTTTCTGTAGATATTCATCTATCTTTTTTCTCTTTACTTCAGCACCTTTAAACAGCTTGGCATAATACTTAAAAAATTCTCTTTTTATTCCCTCTTGAGTAACTACGTCTCTTTCATCTATCACAATTCTATTAATTATTTTATTTTCCCTCTTTTTTTTCAGCTGCCACGCCAAGTATTTCCCCGTCTTATTTGCTCCTTCAAACGATTTTTGCTGGAGCCTTTTCAAATTCCATTCTACTTCTTTGTTTAATAAATGTCTTAGTTGAGTTTGCAATATTGAAATTTCCCTTAGAATTTTCTTTTTCCCTGGTCTTTTCCTCAGCTCTCCTTCTTTTTTCTTTATTTCATTTTGAATATCCAGTAGTTGTTTTTCTTTTTCCCTTTTATCTTTATTGTTCAAAGTAATCAGCAACCCTCTCATTACTGCTTTATAAGCATCCCAGACCGTCTGAAAATCGATATCTTCTTTATCATTCACTTGGAAAAATTCTTTAGTTTCTTTTCCTAGGAAAGTCACTGTTTCTTTGTTCTGTAGCAAGTCTTCATTCAATCTCCATCTTCTCAATCTTTTGGACAGTTTTGTAATCCACATTATTGGGTTATGGTCAGTGCCAATTTTAGGCAAAATCTCTATCTTTCTTGTTATGAGGCCTAAATCTCTGGTTCCCCATAGCATGTCAATTCTAGAAAATGTCTTATGTCTTGCAGAAAAAAAAGTATAGTCCCGCACTTCAGGGTTAAACTTTCTCCATATGTCCTCCAAATTTTCCTGTTTTACTAATTCAAAAAAAGACTTTGGCAATTTTCCTTCTTTTCCACTATTTTTTTTCCCTCCGGATCTATCCAATGAGTTCTCAACTGTTCCATTAAAATCTCCCATTAAGAGTATTTGATCGTAGGTCAACTCATCTAGTTGTTGTGTAATGTCTTTAAAAAAAACATCTTTTGCACCATTAGGTGCATATAGTCCCAATAATAGCGTTTTTTTTCCCATTTGATGTTATTTCCACTGCTACAAATCTTCCATCCTTATCTTTAAATACCAATTTTGGCTCCAGGTCTTGTTTAATGTAAAAAGCTACTCCCCTTTTTTTCTGGTCAGCTAACGAAAAAAATTCCCTTCCCAATTGTTTGTTCCATAAAAATTTATAATCCTTTTGTTTGATGTGGACTTCTTGCAAACAAATTATATTACAATTTTGCTTTTTAATCCAATGAAAAGTTGCCCTTCTTTTTTGTGGTGAATTTAGTCCATTAACATTCCAAGACAATAGTTTGTAATCCATCATGGTGCAAATTCTTTATTTTCTTCAAAAAATCTCCTCAGTTCTCGGGCATTTGTGATCGTGACTCTCTTCCCCTGAAGTTCAAAGCTCACACCCTCGGGGATTATCCATCTATACCTTGTGCCATTGTCTTTCAATTTTTCTGTCAACTTTTTATATGTTCTCCTGTCATTTATCACTTCTTTCGGTAGCTCCTTCATAATTCTCACTCTGCTACCTCTTACTATCAATGATTGTTCAAAGTTTCTCTTCATAATCCTTCCCACCATTTCCTTTGTCATGAATCTTACAACCACATCTCTTGGTAAGTTATTTTTTTTGGCATATAGCGAGTTGACTCTATACATGTGATCATACATGCTTTTAGTCTTATCAGGGTCTTCTTCTAAGAATTCTGCGATTATGTTTGTTATATATCCTTTCAAATCATCATTCTCTTCCTCAGGTACTCCTCTCAAACGTAGCTGATTTTCCATTAATTTGCAGTCGTGAATCGTCACTTTTTCTTGTACTTTCAGCAAGGTGGTATCATGTATTTTAACTTTCTCCTCCACCTCCTGTACTTTCTTGTCTATTTTCCCAATTTGGTTTTTGAGGTCATCCACTTCTTTTTTAATCACTGTAGTAAGTTCTTCCTTCAACTCTTCCATCATTTTCTTAACTCCTTTCATAATCCTGGCTTCCATAGCCTCCATTTGGTCTTGCATTTTATCTAATGAAAGGGCTCTTGTTCGGGGCTGCCTGGGCTCTGACATTTAAGCAAAGAACAAGGGGGATGCAATTAAAATACCAAAAATTTCCGTCGCACAATTTGCAAGTTTGACTACCAAGTTCAGAAGGTCTAAATTTTCTCTCTCAATTAAACTTTGTTCTGTTTTCTTCTGAGCTTCAAATCCTCTTGGTTCTTAGATCTAAGTCCAGTGGCACCTTAAAGGCCAACAAGATTTCCAGGTTACAAACTGTGGAGAGCCCAGCCAACATAGCCACGGCCCCACCCCAGTGGGTTCTCAAGGCAGCAGTCAGTTCAGAGGTGCCTTGACTTTGCCTGCCTCTGGGTACCAAGCCTGGACTTCCTTGGGGGTCTTCTATCCAAGTAGTACCTAGGGCTGCCCTGCTTAGCTTACAAGACCTGATAAGAGCAAAGCAGTAGAAAAGTTCACCTTTAAGACCAACTAAGTTTTATTCGGAATGTAAGTTTTTGTATGCTCTTAAACAGACTTCATCAGACAAAATGGGAATGGAAGCAGCAATTCTTAATATAAGTGGGCAGTGTAGAATCATGTGAATGTTTTTAGCACATTAAAAGAATCACAAATAGGGATCTGTGTTTGTTAGTGTTATAACAAAGCAGGGCTGAAAAAACACTGGAGGGTGATAAAAAGCAGACTGCTGTTGTAGGTGCGAAGTGCCATAAATCTAGGTAACATTCTGGCTTTGTTATTTAAATAGAGGGCCTTGTTTCTCAAGAGATTATAACATCCATTATAGTTTGCCATTAGAAAAAAAGGAAGACATTAAACATTCCCATGATTCTACACTGCCCACTTATATTAAGAATTGCTGCTTCCATTCCCATTTTGTCTGATGAAGTCTGCTTAAGAGCATATGAAAGCTTACATTCTGAATAAAACTTAGTTGGTCTTAAAGGTGCACTTGTCTACTGCTTTGTTCTATTGCTTCAGATCAACACGGCTGCCTACTAAGATCTGATGAGGTTGGGCTACCCCAGGGGTGACCAAATTTCCTTAACGTAAGAGCCACATAGAATAAACATCAGGTGTTTGAGAGCCACAAGACATGAATGTCAGATGTTTGAGAGTCACAAGACAAATGGGAGGGAGGGAGGAAGGAAAGCAGGCAAATAGATGGGGGAGGGAGAAGAGAGGAAGAGGTGGAATGAAAGCAACTGAAAATGCATTCCCCGAGCTGCCAGCTGACTTGGCTTGGAGGAGTAATTTAAAGAAAGAAATGTCTTCTCCAAGTTGGCCATGAGAGCTTTGAGAGCCACACAATATGCCACCGTCTGGCCACCCCCGGGCTAGCCTGAGCTATCCAGGTCAGGATGTCCAACCTAATAGTCCTAATTAGTTTGACATTTGAATCTTTCCACAGTATTGCCGAGTATCAAGAAAGGCGCTTTCTGCGTATTTGAGAAGAGGGAGCTGCATTGTCTCCTCTGTTTCTTATGTGTTTCCACTCTTGCTGGATCAAGAGCCAGCAAACAGCTACCAACTGAATGTCGTACCTTTTCAATATTGATACATCCTAGTGTCTGTTGTGAACAGGAGAGCAGCAGAAACACTGACACTTGGAACAAAGCCATCTCATCTATTCCATTTCTCTTTTTTTCACTGAAGATGTTATATTTTAAGAAGTTTAATCCTCGCACTCTTGCAGGCAAGCAACTTCTGTTTTAAAAATGGAATTTGCGATCATTTATTATTATTATAATCTTTATTCATTGTATTATTCTAAATACTTCACACAGCGGTACCCAAGGAAATTTAATGTGAGTGCTAAATACTAGCAGTAAATTCACACTGCATATATTCAGGGCTTCTTTTGTAGCAGGAACTCCTTTGATATTAGGCCACACACCCCGATGCAGCCAATCCTCCAAGACCTTACAGGGCTCTTAGTAAAGGGCCTACTGTAAGCTCCAGGAGGATTGGCTACATCAGGGGGGCATGGCCTAATATGCAAAGGAGTTCCTGCTACAGAAAAAGCCCTGCACATATTGATGCACCAGCTGCATATCTCTTGTTATTGGTGGTACCCCAACATAGAAGACCCTATACATTGGCAAGATGGCAGGCTCTTCCTTCTGCAGTCCTTGATGGAAAATTCAAGAAGATTCCCTTGGAACAAAGACTATGTCTCTGTGGATCTAATGAAATTGAATCAGTTGAGCATATCCTATTACACTGTAATATGTACGTGGATATCCGTGTGAAGTTCATTGCCCCATCACTTCAATTTTACCCTGGATGTTCAGATAAAGAAATCACAGAGAGTGTTCTGAAAGGGACTAACTTGAGAGCCAGTTTGGTGTAGTGGTTAAGTGTGCGGACTCTTATCTGGGAGAACCGAATTTCATTCCCCACTCCTCCACTTGCACCTGCTGGAATGGCCTTGGGTCAGCCATAGCTCTGGCAGAGGTTGTCCTTGAAAGGGCAGTTGCTGTGAGAGCCCTCTCAGTCCCACCCACCTGGCAGGGTGTCTGTTGTGGGGGGAGAAGATATAGGAGATTGTAAGCCGCTCTGAGTCTCTGATTCAGAGAGAAGGGTGGGGTATAAATCTGCAGTTGTCTTCTTCTTCAAACAACTATTAATTGTACAAAATTATTTTCAGCTGCTTATAGAATGTGCCAGAGATCCACAGCAACAAGTTGTTTTGCTTTATTTTAGGGCAAAATAGAATTTTTATCTAGTTTGATATTATCTCTCTTGATTGATACCTCTTTGTTTTATTCTGATCTATGATAGCAATAAATATATTGATTGGTTGATATTGATGTTTTGTGAGCCTGTCAAGTTTCAGATTTTTTTTTCAACAGTGCCAATGCTGTACTTTATCACCTACCTGTGCGCAGGTATCTTCCGGTTCCCAGCAATCAGGATAACGTCGCAGAGCTGCTGCTGCTTCAGATAGCTCTCCATCTTCCGGAAGGTTTGTTCAGCATGGTGTACAGCTTGGTAGAATTCCTCCGAACACCCGGAGTCCAAATCGCATTGAGGTGGCAAAGGATGGCCGGTTGACGACAGCCTGTAAAACCCCATGCCAAAGGGGTGAAAAAGCAGAAAAATCCAGCTGTAATGAAGTGCTCTGGGGGTGGTGACTTAATCACTGCCTTTCAAGGCTGATAAGAAAAAAGAACTCAATGTGTCTTCCTGTTCTCAATGCCGGGAATCGATATGCCAAAACCTTTTTGTCCAACTAAATTAACTAAACACCTGGTAGGAAACCACTGAGCAATCTCTCTCTCTCTCTCTCTCTCTCTCTCTCTCTCTCTCTCTGCAGTCAGGGCTCAACTGGCTTATGGCAACACTGTAGAGGTTTCAAGGCAAGAAACAAACAGAGGTGGTTTGCCACTGTCCATCTCTGTGTAGCAATCCTTAACTTCCTTGGTGGTCTCTCATATAACTACTAGCCAAGGCTGACTCTGCTTACCTTTCAGCAAGATTGGGCTAGCCTGGGCTATGCAAGTATCTCTATTACCTCTCTTTATAATGACAAGTCTCCTGGCCTACGAATCAAGCCCCAGCCAAAAGCCTTGGCCCTAGAAACTTGAAATTTGGGGAGACCATTCCATTCATGATGTAGACAGCCACTAGGAAAGGATTTCAATACATTCTCCCCTTAAGGAGGTAAATAGGAGTATAATGTGTTTCCCCATAAGGAATACACTGTGGCTTGGAGGCTGCTGCTTCTTCCCCTACTCATAGAGACAGTTACAACAAATGGTCATTTGCATATGCCACCTGATTGGATGTAGCAAAGCACAGATGTCAAGCAAGTTATACTATAGGTTGGATTCAAGAATTCTTTTTCAGTTCTCTGATTATTATTCCTGCAGTGAGGGAACAATTCCTCTGTCACAGGAAGTCTCCTTGCTCTGCGGAAAGGAATGTGTGGATCTGTGATGAAAAAAGATTCCTTTAAAAAATGGGTGGGAAGAGGGGAGTGGTTATTAGGTAGAGGAGCTTCAAGAGAGAGCTCTTGAATGTGGCTCTTTCACACATACTGCCCTGTTGGCTGGCTTGGAGAAGGCATTTGTCTCTTTAAATCACTTCTCCAAGCCAAGCCAGCAGGCAGTTTAGAAAATGCATTTAACCTTTCCCTCCTTCCCCCATCTATTTTCCTTCCTTCCTTCCTTCCTTCCTTCCTTCCTTCCTTCCTTCCTTCCTTCCTTCCTTCCTTCCTTCCTTCCTTCCTTCCTTCCTTCCTTCCTTCCTTCCTTCCTTCCTTCCTTCTTTCCTTCCTTCCTTCCTTCCTTCCTTTCTCCCTCCCTTCCTCCCTCCCTTCTTTCCTCCCTTCCTTCCTTCCTTCCTTCCTTCCTTCCTTCCTTCCTTCCTTCCTTCCTCCCTCCCTCCCTCCCTCCCTCCCTTCCTTCCTGTCTCAGCTGATCTTCAGGGTAGGAGAAATCACAAGAGAAGTCAGGGTAGGTATGGGCCTGATTTTGGTCACGTGGAGGTCAGTTGTAATTCAGGATGATCGCTAGGTCATGGATGTTGACAACCATAACAATCAAAAAAGCTACATAACAAAAAATGTTGGCTTCCATGTATATAAATATTGCTGGATGGGGAATCATATATATGTAGACAGGTCCAGGGCTCATTTTGTAGCAAGTGCTCCTTTGCATATTAGGCCACACACACCTGATGTAGACAATCCTCCTGGAGCTTACAGTAGGCCCTGTACTAAGAGCCCTTTAAGCCAGGGGTGGCCAACGGTAGCTCTCCAGATGGCCAATGGCTGGGGCTGAAGGGAGTTGAAGGCAAAAAACATCTGGAGAGCTAAAGTTGGCCACCCCTGCTTTAAGCTCTTGGAAGATTAGCTAAATCAGCGGCATGTTGCCTAATATGCAAAAGAGTTTCTGCTACAAAATGAACTCTGGGCAGGTCCCTATGGGCATAATGTTTCAGGCCTTTTCCACAGTCAGTACTGCACATGTGAAACTCTTCTAAAAGAACTAGAGTTGGGTCAGTCTGTTGTTTGGCAAAGGAAACAAGACTCACACCGATTTCCTATTCTCGTTAAGCCACTCTCATGTTCCTCTTCTCAGTGGGGCTTCCTTCTGATTTCACACTATCTGCCCCGGGGCTAGAAGTACCTTGGCATTTTCACACAGCAAACAGAACCCTCTAAAAACCAGTTTCTGTTTGGCGCGTGAAAACGCCGTTGTTACTTGCAGCCCCGGGGCAGATAGTGTGGAATCAGAAGGAAGCCCTGCTGAGAAGAGGAACGTGAGAGTGGCATAAGGTGAGTGGGAAATCGGTATCTGTCATCCTTCATGATCAGTTGGTTAAAATCAGCTCAATGTTGAATTAGCCCAGGGGTGGCCAAACTGTGGCTCAGGAGCCACGTGCAGCTCTTTCACACACATTGTGTGGCTCTCGAAGCCCCCGCGGCCCTGTTGGTCAGCTTGGAGAAGGCAGGTCTCTCTTGAAATCACTTCCCCAAGCCAGCCAGCCAGCAGCTTGGAGAAGGCATTTAAAGTCAAAGCTGCTCTCTTTCCACCTCTCCCTTCTCCACATCTCTTTGCTTTCTTTCCACTTTTCTTTCCATTTTTCCTTCCTCCCTTCCCTCTTTTTGGCTCTCAAACATCTGGCAATCATGTCTTGAGGCTCTCAAACGTCTGACATTTATTCTATGTGACTCTTACATCAAGCAAGTTTGGACATTCCCGAATTAGCCAATACTGGATGCCTGCCAGTGCCTGATCTGAATTCTGCCAAGTGCTCAGGGCTGACCATATGCAACTAGGGTGGTTAAACCCACACCAATAATAATAATAATAGTAAATTTTATTTATATCCCGCCCTCCCCACCTCGGCAGGCTCAGGGCGGCTAACAACATTTTATAAAAACATACAATAGTAGATAAAAGCCTTTAGATTTAACAATATTAAACATTAAAACATTAAACTTAATAACATTAAAACCAATCCAATAAGTACAGTTATTCAGCGGTATAGATCTTCAACCCGCATTGGCGGATCCTTAATTACCGATCTTCTTAGCAGTCCAAGTATGCAAGTTTAAAAAGGGCGGTCTTGCAGGCCCTGCGGAACTGATCAAGGTTCCGCAGGGCCCGCACCTCCTCGGGGAGTCAGTTCCATAGGGTAGGGGCCGCGATTGAAAATGCCCGTGCTCTAGTATTCTGATATTTAATCTCCTTCGGCCCAGGGATGGTCATTAGATTTTTCCCGACTGACCTCAGTGCTCTCTGGGGTTCATATGGGGAAAGACGGTCCCTCAGGTAGGCAGGTCCTCGGCCATATAAGGCTTTAAAGGTAATGACCAACACTTTGTACTGGACCCGGTATATAATCGGCAGCCAGTGCAGTTCACGTAGCCCCGGCCATATATGCTCCCGTTTTGGGAGTCCCAACAACAGCCTGGCCGCCGCATTCTGCACTAGCTGCAGTCTCCAAGTCTGGCACAGAGGTAGCCCCAAGTAGAGGGCATTACAGTAGTCTAGTCTTGAGGTGACCATTGCGTGGATCACTGTTGCGAGGTCCCGGCGCTCAAGGAAAGGGGCAAACTGCCTTGCCCGCTTCAGATGGAAGAATGCTGACTTGGCAGTGGCTGCTATCTGGGCCTCCATCGACAATGAAGGCTCCAGTAAAACACCCAGGCTCTTTACCCGGTGCGCTGGTTTCAATAGCGCACCATCGAAGGCCGGGAGAGCTATTTCCCTTCCCAGAGCGCCGCGACCCACGCAAAGGACCTCTGTCTTCGCTGGGTTCAACTTCAGCCCACTCAGCCAGAGCCATGTCACAACAGCCTGTAAGGCCCGGTCGAGATTCCCTGGTACGGGGTCGGGCCAGCCGTCCATTAGTAGATAGAGCTGGGTGTCATCTGCATATTGATGGCAACCCAGCCCAAACCGCCGGGCAATCTGGGCAAGGGGGCGCATATAGATGTTGAACAACATCGGGGAGAGCACTGCTCCCTGAGGCACCCCACAATCCAGTGTGCGCCTCCGGGACCGCTCACCCCCAATAGCCACCCTCTGTCCCCGACCCAGGAGAAAGGAGGAAAGCCATTACAAGGCCAACCCCTCAACCCCAATGTCGGCGAGGCGGCGTGTCAGTAGCCGATGGTCGACTATCAAATGCAGCTGACAGATCTAACAGCATCAGCACCGCAACGCCGCCTCGATCCAGTTGCCGTTGGAGGTCATCTACTAAGGCGACCAACACCGTCTCCGTCCCATGGCCCTGCCGGAAGCCAGACTGACATGGGTCTAGGACAGAAGCGTCATCCAGAAACCTCTGAAGCTGCAACGTCACAGCCCTCTCAATAATTTTACCTAAAAACGGTAAATTAGACACCGGACAGTAGTTCGCCAATTCGGCCGGGTCTGCTGTAGCTTTTTTCAAGAGAGGGCGGACCAAGGCCTCTAATGACCTAATGATATCATGCGCAGGAGAAACCCAGCATGACTGCTGGTCTTTGAATAACCAAATCTGTAGGAAGAGTAAAAAGTTTATTTCTTCTTAGCATTTATTTCTTATAATCCACATGCAACAAGTAATATCCTAGACAGCAAGATGTGCTGCTCTGTGCCCTCTGGCCACGACAATCACCCTCATGGCCACCACCATGGAGGCTCCCATGAATCGCCCTCTCCCCTCGCCCCCCTGCTGCCAGCCAAAACACGGAATAAGCTGAACGAAGGCATGCGGAAGCGGAAAGCCAAGAAGGCGGAATGAGCCACTGGCCAGGGGTCCCTGGGGCAGATAGCTTGAAATCCAACAGAAGCCCTGCAGAGAAGGGAAGCGTGAGAGTGGCATAAGGATAGTGAGAAATCGGTCACTATTATAGATTCGGTTTAAATTAACACTATGGCTCATTCAGGATAATTCCATTTTCATTTTAAAAACATGACTACCTATTGTTTGCACTATCCAACAGTAGATACATCATCAATCGCCATTCTAATAGCATAAATACCTATATTTTAATGGCACATTCACATCAATTCAGAAAGAGACTGGATCCCATGGATCCATTCTGCTGGTGGAGGTTGTCCTGGCTCAGTGGTAGAACATCTATTTGGAATATAGAAGGTCCCAGGATCAGTCCCCAGCATATCCAACCAAAAAAACTGGGCGATGTGGTCCTCTGTCAGACAATACTGAACTTGATGAACCAAAGATCTGATTCAGTATAAGGTGGCTTCCTATATTTCCCTCTGGTAGGACCCAAGAAGATCCAACCATCACTTACTTGCAGGGCTTTTTTTGTAGCAAGAACTCCTTTGCATATTTGGCTATGCACCCCCCCTTCCTGGTGTAGCCAATTTTCCAAGAGCTTACAGGGCTCTCTTAAAGGACCTCTAAGCTCTTGGAGGATTGGCTGCATCAGGAGGGGCATAGCCTAATATGCAAGGGAGTTCCTGCTATATATATATAAAGCCCCTGCTTACTTGACCATGAATTGTTCACACAAATCAGATGTGCATTCCTCTGAGTATCCAAATGCATATCTTATCTTGTCTGCATTATTTCAACTAGGGTTGCCAATTCTGAGTTGGAAATTCCTGGCGATTTGAGGGTGGGTGGAGCCTGGAGAGTTGGGGGAAGGGAGCGATCCCAGTGGGGTATGGTGTACAGAAATCCTCCAAAGCCACCATTTTTTGCAAGGAACTGAATGATGCTGTCTGGAGATTAATTGTAGTCCCAGGAGATCTCCAGGCCCCTCCAGGAGGCTGATAAAGCCTTGAGTTCCACAGGATAGAACAACTTATAAGACAACCGCAAAAAACTGTGGAAAATAACAAATGAGTCCTAAAAGGTACTTCAAAATTATAAATGATTAATATTCAAACACTACAAAATCACATATTATTCCGTATTATCAATAATTTATGCATACAAGGTATAAAGTGCAGAGAATAAATTTTAAAAGCGCTTGCAGTTCATGATGTCAATTTCCGACTTGAGGTGCTTGAAGACTATTCAGCCGACTCCGCGGGACAAATAAAGGGCCAGTGCCGGCTGTATTCCGAATGCAGACAATTTTGACTTTCAAAAGAATATATATTTTTCTTCAATTTCCAAAATCTGCAGAGCTAGTGCTGTAGGAATGTGTTTCGGTCTATGCTTGAAACAGTACTACAGGCTTTACTGTCAGAGGCTGATGGTTACCCACTATGTATCAAATTTCTTTGAAAGATGAAGGTTTAAAGTAACATCTTGGAAACTGAAGGAAAAAAATCTGTTGAAAGTCAAAATTTTCCAGTTTTTTGTGGATGTTGTATAAGTCCCTATCCAATCAAGTGGACACACAGATGTGTATTACTATTCACCAGGGCTTTCTTTTTTTAATAGAAAAAGCCCAGAAGGAACTCATTTGCATATTTGGCTGTGCCCTCTGACATCACCATTGTTCCACACAGGGCTTTTTTAGAAAAAGTCCAGTAGGAACTCATTTGCATATTAGGCCACACACCCCTGACACCAAGCCAGCAGAAACTGCGTACCTGTGCTTTCCTGCTAAGAAAAAGCCCTGCTATTGACATTTTGACTGGTGTGATTGACTTCCCACTTTAAAACATATTCAGGATTTTGCAATATGTTATTTAAACAAGGTGAGAACTCTGCAAAACCATATTAAACATTTATACCTAAATTTACACTTCCCCCCTCCCCTTGGAACTGATAACACTTTGCCATATATAAAACTTTAAAATGTCCTAATAGGAGCACATGTTTTCAAAATTCCAATTGAGTCCAAGGCTTCTTTAAAAATGCATGTAGCCCCAAGAAGCCTTTGATTCTTGAATCTCTTGGATGTGAGTTAATGGTACCTAGTTCTATCTATTCAATTTTTTTCTACTGGTCAGTGTTTTTGAACTCTCCTGAGCACTTTTTAAGAAATCAGCTCTTCTAACAAGGCTAGTAACTTCAATTTATTAATGCTGTGCTCCAAAAGGTACAGGGCAGAGATGCTATGGATGAAAAGATGCAGGCAATGTTCTTGATTATATATATATATATATATATATATATATATATATATAGTTGCTGTTGTTCAGTCGCACAGTCGAGTCTGACTCTTTGCGACCCCATGGACAAAGTCACACCAGGCCCTCCTGTCTTTCACCATCCTCTGCTCAAATTCGTGTTTGTTATGTCAGTAACACTGTCCAGCCATCTCATCTTTTGCCATTCTCTTCTTCTTTTGCCTTCTATCTTTCCTAGCATCAAGATCTTCTCCAGGGAGTGCTCCCTTCTCATTTGGTAGCCAAAGTATTTGAGCTTCAGCATCTGACCATCCAGTGAACAGTCTGGGTTGATTTCCCTTAGAACTGACTGATTTGATCTTCTTGCAGTCCAAGGGACTCTCAAGTCTTCTCCAGCACCACAGCTCAAAAGCATCTATTCTTCTGCACTCAGCCTTCCTTATGGTCCAGCTCTCACAGCCATACATTACTACTGGGAATACCATCACTTTGACTATATGGACTTTCGTTGGCAGGGTGATGTCTCTACTTTTTATTATACAGCCCAGGTTTGCCATAGCTGTCCTCCCAAGGAGCAAATGTCTTTTAATTTCATGGCTACAGTCACCATCTGCAGTGATCTTGGATCCCGGAAATGTGAAGTGTTTCACTACTTCCATGTCTTCCCCTTCTATTTGCCAAGGTGTGATAGGGCCAGATGCCATGATCTTAGTTTTTTTGATGTTGAGTTTCAAGTCTACTTTTGTGCTCTCCTCTTTCACCCTCAGCCTAAAAATCCTCCTCACTTTCTGCCATTAGAGTAGTGTCATCTGCATATCTGGGGTTGCTGATGTTTTTCCCAGCAATCTTAATTCTGGCTTGTGCTTTATCCAGGCCAGCATTCCGCATGATGTACTCTGCTTATAAATTAAATAAGCAGGGTGACAATATACATCCTTGTCAAACTCCTTTTCCTATTCTAAATCAATCAGTTGTTCCATATCCCGTACTGACGGTTGCTTCTTGACCCTTATACAGGTTTCTCAGGAGACCTGTGAGGTGGTCTGGTACTCCCATCACTTTAAGGACTTGCCACAGTTTGTTGTGATCTACACAATCAAAGGCTTTATGGTAAAGGTAGTCCCCTGTGCAAGCACAAGTCATTTCTGACTCTGGGGTGACATCGCATCACAATGTTTTCACAGCAAACTTTTTACAGGGTGGTTTGCCATTGCCTTCCCCAGTGATCTACACTTCCCCCCCCCCCCAGCAAGCTGGGTACTCATTTTACTGACTTCGGAAGGATGGAAGGCTTCCACCGGGATCGAACCCAGATTGCGAGCAGAGCTTAGGACCGCAGTACTGCAGCTTTACCACTCTACACCACAGGGCTCAAATATATATATATATATATGAAGGGTGCACAAAAGCCTCTTTTTGCCTCTAAAATCACAGATGAAAGCACTGGGTGGAAAAGACCATAACTGACTACAAGAATGCTAAATGTCCATTAACAATCAATCACAGCCTTTCACTGGAATCCGGTACATCAGACAGCAGCAAAGGGCCATGCAGTGACAAGAGGACCATCAGTGGCTGGACTCCTAGGAATGAAGAATGTAAGAAGAACCCTGCTGCATCAGACCCAATTGTCTGCCTAGTCCAGCATCCTGTCTCACATAGTGGCCAACCCAGGGCCAGCCCTAGACTGCTCGGCACCCTAGGCCAGGCTAACTTCTGGTGCCCCTCTTATTAGAATTTATCTCATTCTAATAAGCCTCCTAAATCGGGGGTGTCAAACATGCAGCCCAGGGGCCAAATCAGGCTCTTGGAGGTCTCCTATCAGGCCCCCTAGCAACTGGCTGTCATCTGCTTCCTTCTCCCTCTCTCTTGTTTCCTTCTGCATAACAGCTTGCTTTGCCAGGCTTGCTCAATCACACAGGAGCAAAACCTCTATTTTCTCCATCAGCCAAAGCTCCTTTCTTGGGGAGGAAGGGGGGACAGAGCTTGCTTTGACAGGCTCTCTCAATTGCACAGCAGTTGAGATGGTGGGAGCTGTGTAATACACAGCCAAGCCTCTCTTCCTTCTATTGAGCCAAGCCTCTCTTCCTTCTATTGGCTGAGGCTCCTCCCCCTCCTGGTCCCCCCGGGGAAGGAAAGAAAGAGCCAGAGCTTCCTTTGCCCAGTTCCCAGGATCCCATGGGAGAAATACAAAGAAAGCATCTTTAAGATCAACAAGTGCGAATGTTTTAAGCACCTTTTATTTTAAGGGTTTTTTTAAAAAAAAATCTTTAATTGTGTTTGTCTGTACCCTTTATAAAGTTTATATCTCTGCTACCTAATCTTAAATACATACACAACATGGCCTGGCCCAACAATGTTTCATTTATGTTAGATCTGGCCCTCATAATAAATGAGTTTGACACCCCTGTCCTAGATGTTCACTTCTCAGTCTGAATACAGAATTCTCTGGAGGAAACAACTCGTTTAGACAAAAGTAAATTCTTACTTTTCAGCTAGATGGATCTAAACTTTGCAGTTTTACTCTTAAATAAGTAGGTTTTCCTTTGGCAGTTGCAGAAAAGCATATTTATTTCCCCTTCTTTTCCTTGCTAAATAAAATTTGACTTGAGGCTGAATAAACCATATGGCTTAGCCTGCCTGAAAACAAAACAACAACAACAAAAGTAACAGGTTTTCTTGACAACTAGATGAATTCTGTTTGGAGAGTTCTCCAAGGGAGATGTATTGAATGCAACTGGATCTGCGTCTCAGCCGTCTGTCATGCTGCATACTTGGGAATCTGTGCACCTGAACATTATATCAGCTTTATGATAAGTTAGCGAATGAATAGTGCTGTCCTAAAAATATTGTAGGCATGCGAGCAACAGTTCTGAATTCAGAAAAAAATCCTGTTTAGCTGGATTACTCTAAAGTCTGGGGTTGCAGTTGCTTTAAAATAGTCTAGTGCACTTAGACATGCTGAAGGGCAAGGGATTAAAACGGACACCTCCCTTAATGGGAGCTGACAGACTTTGAACAACTACTGGGTGTTGTCACACGCCCTCAGACATTTCCACCCGCACAATGTGATGTGATGCAGTGAAAATAAGCACTCAGCAGCTACTAACCCCAAAGACATAATGGTAGCAACGACTTGGAAGACGAGCTGTGGTCTCCAACTGATTATTTTTTCAGTCTCGCAATGCAGCACAACTTTTCAGATCTCCTTGAGGGGGTATGACAGAGCTTCTGCAAAGGTGCATACAGCTGCTTACTTCTGAAATTGGATTGCCAGCAGGGCCTTGTTACTGAGAGCCAATTTGGTGTAGTGGTTAAGTGTGTGGACTTTTATCTGGGAGAACCGGGTTTGATTCCCCACTCCTCCACTTGCACCTGCTGGAATGGCCTTGGGTTAGCCATTAGCTCTGGCAGAGGTTGTCCTTGAAAGGGCAGCTGCTGTGAGAGCCCTCTCAGCCCCACCCACCTCACAGGGCGTCTGTTGTGGGGGGAGAAGATATAGGAGATTGTAAGCCACTCTAAGTCTCTGATTCAGAGAGAAGGGCAGAGTATAAATCTGCAATTCTTCTTCTTACTGGCACGTGACATCACTTTCGGAGGGGAAACCCAGAAGTGATGTCACACTTCCCGAGGAATTGCCAGAAACTCTAATGGTAAAAGCAACTGCTAGGGGTTTTTTTAGATTAATTTTCTCCCTCCAGCTACAGTTTTTTAGATTAATTTCCTTCTCTCCAGCCACAGTGGAAGCAATGGGAAATGGGAACAAGGGGGCGAGGAATCCCCCAGTGCAGAAGTCAAAACTCTACTCTGAACTCCCCCATTTAAGAATCTGATCCGACAATTAGCCCATTCTGATTGCCAGTACTGTGAATAATTTTACTGAAACTTGTTACCCAAAATAAGACTATGTTTCAGGGCTGTAGCATGCAGAGACATCCTTTTGCTAGCATGGAGCAATTATGTATTTTGGGGACTTTACTGTTTTTGGGATCTTAATCCTGCATATACCATGGTTCAGATTCAGATCAAGACTTGAAAGAAACAGGATTTTAAAAGCTTCTTAAATAGAAATCATTTTTAGTTCAAAGTCTTATTCCTCTACACGATCAAACCATGGCAAAGCTAGTATCCTACTCGTGTAATAGACCAGAACCTGAATTTCAAGAAAGATGGAATGCATTTTTTGCATATATTGATCAAAATTTGGCTGCAAAGTTTTAAAGACTAAAAAAAAAAAAAAAATGATACGGTCCAAAAAGAATAAGAGACAGAATTGAGTAGCATATGTTCAAAATGTTTATGCTTACAATGACCTGTTAGAAATGTCAGGAATGTTAGGAAAGTAAATGTATTTGTATGTATTTCAATCAAAATTGTATTTCAACCAAAATTAAAAGTATATCAGTAATTTGCAATAAACAATATTTAGCAACTTTATGGATAGAAAAATGTTACTAGTTACAATTTATTAGATGGCTTCTTTCACTTATTGATTTTTATGCTCCTGGCAGCCAAAACACGATTATGTACAAATAATAATAATAATAAAAGATCAGCTCCAGGGAATCAGCAGTAACAGTAGAAAATAAAAAGACAAAAATGAGGACAAAAGCAGGGTGACATGCACATAACCAGGGCTTTTTTTGTAGTGGAACTTCTTTGCCTACTAGACCACACCCTCCTGATGTAGCCAATCCTCCAAGACTGTAAGCTCCAGGAGGATTGACTACATCAGGAGTGTGTGTCCTAATAGGCAAAGGAGTTCCTGCTACAAAAAAATCCCTGCACATAACAATTAGCGTGGATGGTGGGGGGACAGAGGAAATGATGCCCTCCTTTGACAGTGAGGTAAAGGATAAAGACTCAGTCAGCATGCCTGAAAGCAAATTTTGGCAACTTTATTAGTTATCTCCTGGGATGAGTCTGCAAGAAAGAGAGAGACATAAAGCTGTTAAAATTTTCTGGGACTGGAGCAATATGCTGAAACCAGATGTCATTCTAGAATGAGCAGTGCAGCAGAATATCCAATAGACTCTACTTTCCCTGCACGGCATGGACAAACCCATTAAGGGTGTGGGACACAATGGAATCTGTCTTCCAGGAGGTCTGAAAGTAGAACGTTACTGCATGCCAGGTAAAGATTCTCCGATATTTGGAGATTTCAGGGATCTAAGATCACCTGCAAGTCAAAAGCATTTGGCATACTGCAGAATAATTGGCTATTTCTGTATCTGTGCCCTAAATGAATGTAGGGTATGACCCCAGAACCGCCATTTAATTATTTATTTTGCTTTTTGATACCTAAGATGCAGTAAGACTTGTTCACCCTCAATTGCTCTTTGCCATGTTGAACGGTGGCTATCAGCAAGGATCAATACAGGGCCTTTTTTGTAGCAGGACCTCCTTTGCATATTAGGCCACACACCCCCTGATGCAGCCAATCCTCCTGGAGCTTACAGTCGGCCCTGTACGAAGAGCCCTGTAAGGAATTCTAGCAGGACCTCCTTTGCCTATTAGTCCACACACCCCTGATGTAGCCAGTCCTCCTGGAGCTTACAGTAGGCCCTGTACGAAGAGCCCTGTAAGGAATTCTAGCAGGACCTCCTTTGCCTATTAGTCCACACACCCCTGATGTAGCCAGTCCTCCTGGAGCTTACAGTAGGCCCTGTACGAAGAGCCCTGTAAGGAATTCTAGCAGGACCTCCTTTGCCTATTAGTCCACACACCCCTGATGTAGCCAATCCTCCTGGAGCTTACAGTAGGCCCTGTACGAAGAGCCCTGTAAGGAATTCTAGCAGGACCTCCTTTGCCTATTAGGCCACACACCCCTGATGTAGCCAGTCCTCCTGGAGCTTACAGCAGGCCCTGTACAAAGAGCCCTGTAAGGAATTCTAGCAGGACCTCCTTTGCCTATTAGGCCACACCTCCCTGATGTAGCCAATCCTCCTGAAGCTTAGTCCACACACCCCTGATGTAGCCAGTCCTCCTGGAGCTTACAGTAGGCCCTGTACAAAGAGCCCTGTAAGGAATTCTAGCAGGATCTCCTTTGCTTATTAGGCCACACACCCCTGATGTAGCCAGTCCTCCTGGAGCTTACAGCAGGCCCTGTACAAAGAGCCCTGTAAGGAATTCTAGCAGGACCTCCTTTGCCTGTTAGGCCACACACCCCTGATGTAGCCAATCCTCCTGGAGCTTACAGCAGGCCCTGTACAAAGAGCCCTGTAAGGAATTCTAGCAGGACCTCCTTTGCCTGTTAGGCCACACACCCCTGATGTAGCCAATCCTCCTGAAGCTTACAGTAGGCCCTGTACAAAGAGCCCTGTAAGGAATTCTAGCAGGACCTCCTTTGCCTGTTAGGCCACACACCCCTGATGTAGCCAATCCTCCTGGAGCTTACAGCAGGCCCTGTACAAAGAGCCCTGTAAGGAATTCTAGCAGGACCTCCTTTGCCTATTAGGCCACACACCCCTGATGTAGCCAGTCCTCCTGGAGCTTACAGCAGGCCCTGTACAAAGAGCCCTGTAAGGAATTCTAGCAGGACCTCCTTTGCCTATTAGGCCACACACCCCTGATGTAGCCAATCCTCCTGGAGCTTACAGCAGGCCCTGTACAAAGAGCCCTGTAAGGAATTCTAGCAGGACCTCCTTTGCCTATTAGGCCACACACCCCTGATGTAGCCAATCCTCCTGGAGCTTACAGCAGGCCCTGTACAAAGAGCCCTGTAAGGAATTCTAGCAGGACCTCCTTTGCCTATTAGGCCACACACCCCTGATGTAGCCAGTCCTCCTGGAGCTTACAGCAGGCCCTGTACAAAGAGCCCTGTAAGGAATTCTAGCAGGACCTCCTTTGCCTGTTAGGCCACACCCCCTGATGCAGCCAATCCTCCTGGAGCTTACAGTAGGCCCTGTACGAAGAGCCCTGTAAGCTCTTAGAGGGTTAGCTACATCAGGGGTGTATGGCCTAATATGAAAAGGAGTTCTTGCTACAAAAAAAGCTTAAATGATGTTATATTTAGTTACCATAACTGCCTACTATCTAATTACCATGCTATGGGACAACTGAGAATGAGGAGTGGAAAGGGTGTTGGTGTTGGAATGCGTAAACCAGGGGTGGGGAACGTCCATCCCGAAGGCTGTTTATGGTCCTCAAGATCACTTGGTCTGGCCCTCAGGGATTGCCGGGCCGAGCTGAGCCACATGGTGGCCTCTACAAAAAAAGCCCTGGCCTAGGTCGGTAGACTGACTGTATGTGTGCCAAATTAGGCTCCCCACACATAACTTCATATAGAAAAATAGTTATTTGTATTAATTTTGCTGGCCTGAATCATTCTCCCTGGAGATATCCAGGTTGGATTCCCCTCTCCTTCACAAGCAGCCTGCTGGATGACTTTGGGTCAGTCTCAGTTCTCTCAGAGCTGTTCTCTCAAGAGCAGTTCTCCCACCTTCCTCACAGGATGTCTGTATTGGGGAGAGGAAGGGAAGGAGATCGTAAGCAACTCTGAGACTCTTAGGACCAGATTTACATGTTTTTTTAGGGGGGGAGCAAAATTAAAAATGGCGCCCCCTTATGGACCATTCTATCTTATGCTCTCATAGGATACAAAGGGCTCCATACCCTATTTGGCGCCCCCCCTCCATTGGCACCCGGGGAAAGCACCCCCTTCTGTCCCCCTCCCCCATATCCAACCCTGGAGACTTTGAGTGAAGAGTGAGATAGCTATTTTTCCCCTTTTCGCTCCACTTTGATCTAGTACAAATTTCTGTTCAGTTTAATCACTGCCACTAATTTATATTCGAAGCAGCTGTCAGGCTTTGTGCACTTTCCTTAATACAGATGAAATCGGCATGTTTCTTCTACCGGGGATTCCAAAGAAGACCTCGACCACTCAACGGTATGCATTCCTGAGACAGGTTAAGTGGCAGAAACAGGCTCTGGGAGACAAAAGCCCTTTTTAATACTCTATAAACCACTGAGCAGTACTCCGATTCCCAGAATGTCTCATCCGGCTATTAAAAAATGCTCCTAGAAAGAACAGCAACAATTGCAATACCCTGTAGGCCGAGACCACTATGAAGGCTTCTGCCAGTGTGAATTAAACTCCGTATGCAGCGTCTTTTGATATGAACAGCAGAGCTCCTGCCAGTTTAAGGGAAATCGATATATCATCTCAAATGCAAGCTGCGTTATTGCTAACTGGAGCCGTGAGCAGCGGATGCATAGCAACTGTATCCATATTTTTGGAACTAATTAGGGTCACCGACCTCTAGGTAGGACCTTTAGGCTGATAACAAACGGCTGCTTTGGGGTGGCTGGCAGCTGCCCTGAATACAGACGGCTGGCAATTGAGTGCTCCGGAACTTCCGGACAGCATTTGAGGAAAGGGATGGGCCGTGGGTAGCCAGGGAGCATCTGGAACGCTCACGTGTCCCGCTCACAGCTCCCCAGGCGCTCTTCAGGTGCTCTCTGACCTTCCAGACAATCGGGATCTGCCTCAGAGCCACCCCAGCAAAAAGGGACCACTTTTGCAGTGGTCTCTTTTTGAGTCGGGTGGATTGGCCCAGAGGATGGGGTATGTATGGGACAAAGGCGGCCGGCAGATGTTGATGTGTGGATGGCTTTTTGGGTCAAATCTCAGAGGTGTCTCTGAGTCAAACCGAAGTGCCAGTCTGTAATCAGCCCTTGATCTTCCGGAGTTACAAGTAATCTCTAAATGCTAGTGATAAGTTTTCCTGGAGCAAATGGCTGCTTTGGAGGGCGGACTACATGTCATTGTATTCTACCAAAGTCCTTCCCCTTCCAAACCCCTCTCTCCCAAGGCTTCACTCCCAAATCTCCAGGAATTTCCCAACCCAAAGTAAGCAACTCTAAAATGAATCCCAGTAATCAGCACAGATTCCTCTTTAGCAGGGCTTTTGGGGTAGAAAAAGCCTAGCAGGAACTCATTTACATTTTAGGCCACACCCCATGATGTCTCTACTGATTACACAGGGCTTTTTTGGTAGAAAAAGCCAAGCAGGAATTCATTTGCATGTGAGGCCACACCCCCTGATGCCTAGCCAGACGGAACTGCATTCCTGCTAAAAAAAAAAGCCCTGCTCTTTAGGTAGAACTTATCTTTGGGTAGAACGTATCTTTTTATGCTTGCCAGGTCCTACCTGGCTGCTGGTGGAGGGTGCCATAGAGTTGAATACCAAAATGCTAGAGGTTCCAAGCACCTGTCCCTGGTGTGATGACGTCACTTCTGGGTGACATCATTGCACCAGGCTCATTGGGTGCTGACAGAGCTCTTTGGGGCAGGGCTCTCCCCTCCAGCTAATCCTTTGCTAGCAGGTTGAAGGCCCGAAAATTAGGGGAAACCCCACCCTCAGCAAGAGGCTGGGAACCCTATATCTTTTCAAGATGATGGACAAAACAGATCCTCCTGTCCCCCTTCAAGCTGGTTTTTGACCATATACACAACAAGCACATCCAGTTAATGAGTTTGGAGTTCATTTTGTCTGTTTTTAATGTATCTTTTGTTTTGTTTTTTTAAACTCTTAATGTATTTTTTAAGAGTTGCTTACTGGAAGTACACTCCATATACTCTGATGAGAATGGTATGTGCTAAATGATTCAGCCTTCTATTATCAAACTCATTAAGCTTTTTTATACAACTTAGCAACATTTTGCAAACAAAACAAAAGCATCCGCATATAGAACAATTTAACCCAATCTACTAGGCACATTTGAAAGGCATTTCCTTGTTAAATGTAGATTATTTTTATCATATCCATAGCTGCCTTTGTTTTTTTGCTTGTTTTGGGGGTGGAGTGCATGTACCAAATCAGAAAAGGTAATATTAATATTTTATCGTCCTTTCTTTACTCACAGAAACTATTAAACTATGCTTATTTTTAACTGAGCATGGTCTAGGTGGACTTAGTTTATGAGCAAGAGATCTAATGGACTCTTATTCACTGGGTCTTAGGGAAGTGCTATTAGAATGACACTTCAAAGAATGTAAGATGCAGACTTCCCAGTTCAGCCTTGTCTTAGTGATCTGCTGCTTGAAGGGCACTTGGTGTAATTAGTCAAATGATCAGAGCCACCAAGTATTACACTGTCTTTCAGTTTGCAAAAAAATATTATAAGGATTGTGTACAACAGGGGTGGCCAATGGTAGCTCTCCAGAAGTTTTTTGCCTACAACTCCCATGGCCAATGGCTGGGGCTGATGGGAGTTGTACGCAAAAAACATCTGAAGAGCTACCGTTAGCCACTCCTGGTGTACAACACATAATAGACACTACAATAATGATAGAGGCTGGCGGTGCTAGGACCTTTTAAAGTAACAGAAAGCCCCAAGGGGTCAAAAACCCACGTCTCCAAATGAAAAGATATAAGTCCAAACTTGGAAATAGTCCAACTGAAATTCACAAGGTGGGTGCTCCTGAGGAGTGTAGCTTCAACGCAACTGCTTTCTTAAAAAGACGTCTCTCTAGATTTTGATGACGTTTCAATTCTTTCTTCAGTTTGATGGCTTAATTATTTAGGAACCCTAATCCTAATTATTTAGGAATCACAGCATTTAGCTTCTCATTTCAGTGTGAACATTCAGGCTCAAAAGAGCCCGATGTTCACACTGAAATGAGAAGCTTAATGCTGTGATTAGAGAATGTAGAACAGTGTTCCTAAATAATTAAGCCATCAAACTGAAGAAATAATTGAAATGTCATCAAAATCTAGAGAGATGTCTTTTTAAGAAAGCGGCTGCATTGAAGCTACACTCCTGAGGAACACCCACCTTGTGAATTTCAGTTGGACTATTTCCAAGTTTGGATTTATATCATTTGGTGATCGGGGGGGGGGGGGGTTGCCCCTTGGAGTTTTCTGTTACTTTAAAAGGCCCTAGCACCGCCGGCCTCTATTATTATTGTATTGTCTATTATGTGTTGTACATAATCCTTATAATATATTTTTGCAAACTGAAAGACGGTGTAATACTTGGTGGCTTTGATCAGTTGTCTTAGTGATCAGCAGCACTTTAGAGATCATCATGCCCAGCTGAACCAGAAGCCAGCGTGCACTTGCAGTAGACAGAAATTATAAAAGAAAAACAAAGGGAAAGAAACTTAACCCAGAAACTGGAGTAAGAAACCTAAAAGGTTAATATGCAATTAAAGGGCCGAACATTAAAAACAAAGTGTAAAAAAATCATAAATCATCATACATGTATTTATTGTAGAAAGCTAAAACATTTAAGGGCCCATCATAAGCCTCTATCCTATGTAAAATCATAAAACCACAATGGGAACCCACTCAACTTGACCTGACGTGTTTCGACCTAGATTGGTCTTCTTCAGAGGTCAGAAAGGTAAGAACACATGTTGACTCATAATGCAGAACAGAATAAAACAATAGAACAATGCTGGACCACAACGAAATTTAGTGACATGACAAAGGCTTAGAGATATTCTTGAGGCCTCTTGTTCTATAGCCTTATGTCTCAATCAAGGGCATACCTATAACATTCAGTGTATTTTTGTATGCCACGTGGTCCAGAATTGATCAAGCAAAGTCAGAGCCTATGTGCCAAGAGTTGTGTGTGACAAAAATTATTCCAGAGTAATAAGTATTGATTATGGTAAAGAAACCTGGCCAGCACCATAGATAAATAGGCCACCACTAACAGTTAATATCAGGGGACTGAAGTTACACTGAAAGGCACACAGATTTTTCCAGGGACACCCTCTCTCCACACACACACACACACACATACTCATCTATGCAGACTTTTCCATTTAAAGATTCTGGTGCACAGGGCCAGCCCTAGGGTGCACAGTGCCCCAGGCAGAATTGTCATGCCGCGCCCCCTCCATGGTGTCGCCCTGCAGAGCCACATCACGCCACCCTCCCCTCTGCTTGCACCTCTCCACCCTTTCCCTCTTCTCTTATTCTCCAGCCCCACCCACTCCAGTGCACTCAGAGGAGTGACACCAGACTCCCCCTTAACCACTTCATCACAGACATTTCAGTAAAGCATTTTCTGAAGATAGTGCAGGACAACGAGGCATCACTCCCCCCTCCCTTCCAAGGGAGGGTGGAGAGAAGCCTCATCATCGTATGCTCTCTTCAGAGAATGCTTTACTTAGAAGCCTGTGTCAAAGCGGGTAAGGGGGAGGCTGGCGTTGCTCCTCTGAGCATGCCAGGGGGGATTAGACATTTGTCTGGGGTACTGAGAGGGGGGGAGCCCATTTCATAACACCCCCTTCCCGGGCTAATTTGCCTAGCGAGCATGCTGGTCCTTTTGATGCACAAAATATAGAGTTTCTTTTCTTTTTTAAAATGCAGCCTTGTGTATTTACTGAAGTGACAACAGGTAATTCTAGGAATCATCTAGAGTTTCTCCCTTCAAAGAACACTTTATTGAAATCTGTGATGAAGCAGGTAAGGGGGAGGCTGGCGTCGCTCTTCTGAGTGCACTGGAGGGGGCGGGGGCTGGAGCGCAGTGCTGCAAAGTGATTATGTGAATAAGAGAAGAGAGGAGGGGCAGAAGGGGGTGCGGGCAGAGGGGAGGGCAGCATGGTGCAGCACTGCAGGGTGGCACCACAGAGGGGGTGCAGTGTGGCAAGTCTGCCTGGAGCACTGTGCACACTAGGGCCGGCACTGTGCATCAGGAGGGTAGAGCGAAGCCTTGTCATCGTGCACTCTCTTCAGAGAATGTTTTACTAAAATGCCCACAATGAAGCGGGTAAGGGGGAGGCTGGCGTTGCTCCTCTGAGGGCACTGGGGGAGAATTAGGCAGAGTGCTAAAGCTGTCCTGCAGTCCTAAGCTCTGCTGATGACCTAAGTTTGATCCCCAGTGGAAGCTGGGTTTTTAGGTAGCTGGCTCAAGGTCGACTCAGCCTTCCATCCTTCCAGGGTCAGTAAAATGAGTACCCAGTTTGCTGGGGGGGGGGGAAGTGTAGATGACTGGGGAAGGCAATCGCAAACCACCCCGTAAAAAGTCTGCCATGAAAATACTGTGAACGCAACATCACCCCAGAGTCGGAAACAACTGGTGCTTTCACAGGGAACTGTTCCTTTCCTGGGGTACTGGGGGGGGGGCGGGGTGGAGCCCATATCAGCACACCCCCTCCCAGCACCCTAGGCAAATGCCTAATTTTTTAGTGGGTGAGCTGACCCTGCTGATAAACAACAGATAGAGTTTCTTTTCTTTTTTAAATGCCGCCTTGTGTATTTACTGAAGTGACAACAGGTAATTCTCGGAATCAGCTAGAGTTTCCAGTAATTCTTACAGTTACTCTTTTGTCATGCAAAGCTGTGCCCTCCATCTCTCACACTGGTTGCAGGGTTGCCAGGTATGGCGAGGCAACCCACATCTTGGGGAAAAGGCAGCGTATCACTGCAGGTAAACGCAGAAAGCTTTTATGGAGTACACATAAAGAGGCTAAACACTGGGGTAAAAGGAGAACAATTATTGATAGAAACTGCACTTTTTGAGAGTTGACTCAAAAACATACTTTTTTATCAGACGTCAACCTCAATTTGGAATATTATAAACCTGCCTCCCTTTTTTTACAGATGTTTATATTTTCATATATTTAAAAGGTTTTCAAGTGTGTGCTCTTTGACTATGACCACAGGCCACTGAAGAAGGCACATCAAGCCGAAATCCATTTGGCCTGTTGGTTTTATGTACAGGAGCCTTTTTATCTGTAGTTAAGTTCTGGTGTATTGACTGGCCTGTTGGTTTCATGTACAAAATTATTTTGGTCTGTGGCTCACTTTTAAGGAGCTAATATTACCGTTGAACAATTGCATTTTATTTTTAATGTATTTTTATATATATTTTCAATTGTCATCGAGTGTAATAAATACCTGTAATACTTTTAAATTGCTAAAGTCAACGTTTGAGTATCCACCTGTTTAAATGGTTGGGTTTTTTTCCCCCTCCTTTGGTTTGTTTGGACTAAGGTTGCCAGTCTCCAGGTGGGGCCTGGAGTTCTCCAGTGTTTATAACTGATCTCCAACTGACAGAGATCAGGTTCCCTTGGAGAAAAGGGCTGCTTTGAAGAGTGGACTCTATGGCTATGTACCATGCTGAGGCCCCTCCCCTCCCCAAACCCTGCCGTCTCCTGAATTCACCCCCCAAAGCCTCCAGGTATTTTCCAACACAGACCTGGCAGCCTTATCTGGCACTTATGTTTTCAACTATACTATATTATGAACAACAGAATATGTTTAGAATATTCACATTGAGAGAAGATGGAAATCGGTCTTATTATGTAAATTCCTGAGTCCCCGAGATAACTATATGAGATGTATCTGCTTGGAAGAAACTGATTTGTAAGAAGGATAAATGTTTAGCTGTGAATACAGTGTTATAGGATAGATTATAGTTCTAAATATGTGTTGTTTTTGTTGATTTTTCACTATCCTTGTTGTTATCTGTAAATAGTATTTTTAAACAATTTAGTAAATAAATGTTATTTTGAAAAAAAGAACAACAGAATGTATCTACATGATTCAGGCAAGCTGAGTGTATGTAGAAAAGAAGCAGTTGGGACAAAAGGAGTCCATTCTGTAACAACCTGAAGCTCCTGCAAAATAGATTCCTGAAACTCCAACAAGACTGAACACTTCCCACAATATGAAATGTGCCAGGAACAGGTGTTTTTTTTGTTTTTTTGTAGCAGGAGCTCCTTTGCATATTAGACCACATGCCTCTGATGTAGCCAATCCTCCAAGAGCTTAGCCTATAGGGCTCTTAGCCTACTGTAAACTCCAGGAGGATTGGCTACATCAGGAGTGTGTGGCCTAATATGCAAAAGAGTTCCTGCTACAAAAAAGCCCTGTCCAGGAGGTTTTCCTTCGAGAAGTTTTCCCTTTATCTTTACCCTACCCCACATGCAGAAATAAGAAGAGTTTATCTAAAGACATCCCATCAAGCTTTACCCAGAGAAGTTCCCTTGAAACTGAATCAAAAGCCCCTTTAAGGTCCAAAAAGGCATTATACAATTTAGACCTTTTCCTTCTCGTGTGCTTTTTGATCAAATGAGGGAGGACTAAGCAGTGGTCCAAAGCTGACTTCCCCTGGCAGAAACCTACCTGTTCTGGACCCAAACTTTCACTAGATAGCATCCAGGTACAAAGCTTAATTTGCAAAAAAATTACATATAGTTTCCCAATAACAGATAAAAGACTGATTGGTCCAAAATTAGAGGGATTGAGATGACAGCCCTTTTTGTAGATGAGAAGAAGAAACTGGATTTTTTTTTTCAAATGAAAAGACAGTAGGAGAAGCTTGTGGGTTTTTAAGATATGCATCAGACAAAAGAATACAAGGTAAAAGAAATCTGTTTTTTTCCTTAGCAGAAGACACTGTTTATAACACACAGTTCCTATGTGCCTGTAATTAGATCTGATTATATAATCCTCTAGCTAGTCTTTTAATCCAGTCTATTATGTTTATGAAGTCTTCTTTATTGATCTTTTTTTTCTTGCTTTAGCAGAAGGGAATAACAAAACAAGAAAGACTATAAGGACATTATGCAGACACATATTCATCGACACTTTAGGGATTTCCTCAAACCTTCTTGTTCTTACATTTGAAAGGGAAAGGAGATGCTGTTTTAATTTTCAGGAGGGGGGGAAGGCAAATTAGCTTACTGAAAACACATAAATTGTAGTCATGTAATGCTTTATATCTGGAACTAATAAGTAGTCTATTGGCCCACCTATCACAGTAGCAGAGGACCTCCAATATTGCTAGTAGCTACTTGTCCCAGATGTGCCACTTGACAAGTAACTATACTATAGAGCAGGGGTGGGGAACCTCTGTCCCGAGGGCTGTATGCAGCCCTCGAGGTCACTTGGTGTGGCCCTTGGGGATTGGTGGGCTGAACCGAGCCATGTGGCAGCTTCCCTGGGGCCTGGCTGGCCAGCAAGGATCATGGGGCCCAGCCTCCCCATGCAGCAGCCTCCCCAGGGCCAGGCAGGGATCACAGGGCCCAGATGTACTGTGCGGCAGCCTCCTTGGGGCCTGGCTGGCCGGCCAGAATTGCTGCAGGGTCTGATAAAGTTACTGTCACAGTTCAGTTTGCACTTGATTATCCCAGATGGTGCGGCCTAATATGCTAATGAGTGTGTGACCTATTATGCTAATGTTAGGGGATGTGGTCTAATATGCTACTGAGTTCCTGCTGGGCTTTTTCTACAAAAAAGCCCTGGACCTATGCATTTGCCTAGGGCCGGGTGTGTGTGTGTGCCAGATTAGGCTCTCCCCACATGACTTCAAATAGAAAAACAATTATTTGCATTAATTGTGCTGGCTTGAATCATTCTCCCTTGATGGAGCACTGTTTTTTAAGTTGATAATTTTTTATGGTCCACGAATGACGTTATAAATATCCATACGGCCCTTGGCAGAAAAAAAGGTTCCCCACCCCTGATATAGAGTTTCTAGCAACCATTGTTCAAGCCCTCAAATAATTCAACAGTTGGGTGCTGAAATACATTCCATTAAGGAGCGCCTGGGGAGAATGTCTGAAAGATGTAGTTGCTACAAGTGATGGAAGGCCAACTCCCTCCCCCCCCCACCCCATTTTTAGGTGGTTAAAAGTGCAATCTGAACATTTCTAAGGCAAGGATTGCTCTCAACTGCCAATCTTTGGTAATGTTTTGGGGGCACAATCTATACAGGGGGAGGGTCTTGGCATCCCTAGCACTGTAGGAATTCTTCCTATGTCTATGGCTTTTACCATCAAGATTGAGAGTGTCATGGATGCTATGACATCACATCTGGGTACTTAGTAGAAGGTGAAGACTCAGAATTCCACAGTTGTTTCCTACCCTTTTCCTCCCCCTCCTTCATAGATTCAACATGAGGGGGAGGGGGGTGCAGGGAGGTTGCCTGCTGTGGCGGGCAATGTTATAAACCTAGAGGTAACTGCAATGTAGTGAGTGAGGGGAAGGGGGATCTTAGACTTGCCCAAATCCATACAAACACAAGTCAAGAAACATGACAGTAAGTGAAAACAAAATGAAGAGCTATCAAACAACTCTGAATTTAAGAAAGCCATCCGAAGCAGGTCTACTTAGACATAGGTCCCATTTATTCAATAAGTCTTACTCCCATGAAAACTGGTCTTATGATTGATCCAAGATGGCAGTTGTGTTGGTCTGAAGCAGTTGAACAAAGTAGGAGTCAAGTACATCTTTAAGATCAACCAAGTTTTATTGAGAACGTAAGCTTTCATGTGCATGCATACTTCATCAGACAATGAAATGGGGGTACAGAAAGCAGAGTTACATATAGCTGATGGGGAGTATGCAAAATATTACAGAGCTAGAATCCAATGGCAAAATAGTACAATTAACAAATTGAGAGAACAACCAGTTTGGTTTAGATACTATTTGTTGTGTTGGCCATACATGCAGTAGTTGTTTAAGAGCGCAAACTGGCTGTGGTCACATGATACAACAGTGTGGCTTGGCCTGCATGCATTTCAGCCCACAATACCTGATCCCCTCATCTGATGAAGTGTGCTTAGAGAGCACACAAAAGCTTACGTTCTCAATAAAACTTGGTTGGTCTCAAAGGTGTACTTGACTCCTGCTTTGTTCAACTGCTTCAGACCAACATGGCTGCCCGCTGGGATCACTCTTCAATTTTGACACATTCAGTGGTTTTGCAGATGGCCAACACAACAAATGGTATCTAAACCAAACTGGTTGTTCTTTCAATTTGTTACTTGTACTTTTTGGCCATTGGATTCTAGCTCTGTAATATTTTGCATACTTAACTACTCCCCACCAGCTATATGTAACCCCACGCTCTGTACCCCCATTTCATTGCCTGATGAAGTGTGCATGCACATGAAAGCTTACGTTCTCAATAAAACTTGGTTGGTCTTAAAGGTGCAACTTGACTCCTGCTTTGTTCAATTGGTCTTATGATTGTAACCTACATTATCCAAAACTGACAGAGAACTCAGACACTAAGCACAGATATCCATTGCATAAAATATCAAGTTAAAAATACCAAGACCAGGCTATCTGGGCTCAGAGACATTAATGGAAAATCCATTCCACATTTTCTTTGCAGCTTTGCAAGTCCAGAAGAGCTTTCTGCTGAAGCAGGCAAAGACAAGGCAGAAGGATCTGGGAAGGTCCTAGGAGGTTCTATGTGTGAGAAGTGGGAGGAGGGGGAGAAAATTGCTGCGGGCCTGATTGAAGCCCTGGGTGGGCTGGGTGTGGCCTGCAGGCTGGGAGTTTGACAGCCCTGTCCAAGGGTCAGAGTGAGAAGTTGGTATCAGTCCAGAGGGAATAAGCAAAAATTGCCCTCCCCCTTTCTTATAAGTGAAAGCACATAGTGCAAGAAAGAAGAGAATCTAGGACAGGGCTGGCCAAACTGAGGCTCAGGAGCCATATGTGGCTCTTTCACACATATTTTGTAATTCTCAAAGAACCTACTGTCCCATCAGCCATTTGAAGAAGGCATTTCTCTCTTTAAATCACTTCTCAAAGCCAAGCCAGCCAGCAGCTTGGAGAACACATTTGAAGTTAAAGTTTTTTTCTTTCCACCTTTCCACCTTTCCCTCCTTCCCCATCTATTTTCCTTCCTTCCTTAGATGTGAATAAAGCCCTTCTGCAAGCCATCTCTTCAGTGACTGAAATCCAAAAGGCACTCTTGCAAAGTTTTGTTGCTCAGGTCTGGTTGCTGTGGCCACATAGTATACCTTAGCTTGCTTTCTTTCTTTCTCCCTCCCTCCCTCCCTCCCTCCCTCCCTCCCTCCCTTCCTTCCTTCCTTCCTTCCTTCCTTCCTTCCTTCCTTCCTTCCTTCCTTCCTTCCAATTCTCAAACATCTGGCATTCATGTCTTGCACCTCTCAAGCATCTGCTGTTTATTCTATGTGGCTCTTATGTTAAGCAAGGTAACTTGTTAACTCCCGTTCTTACTAAACACCAATTACCAACTGAACTTTGGGTGTTCCCCTATTTGTTGGCAGATGTCAATCCTATTCTGTTACAAAATTTTTAATGATAATTTTATCTAAAACAGCAAAAATCTGGATTCATCTGATTGCAATAGAATCTGCTATATACTTAACTAACATGATGATTTTAGGTGAACGATAGGTTTTATTAGAAACTCCTGTTTTAATATGTTATTCACTTTTAGATTTGATTATTTTGACAGTAATTTTTGAATTCTGTGAATATTGTGAGTCATGTTGTATATCCATATATGTTTCAATCATTGATATATCCTGGTTGAGGTTAAGATCTTCGGTCATGGAAGCTAATAAAAAAAAAAAAAGTTAATTTAAGTTTGGCCACCCCGGTCTAGGATCCAAACCATTGCATTTGAATGTGATTGGATTTCAGGATGAACTCCAGATAGTTTTGCTTTTTAAGATACGTTTTATGTTTCTCTCGTTTCACATGCTGATCTTCATGATAGGGAAGTGCAACACACAACTGGTGATATTTTTTTTTATAAATCACTTATAATTGGTACAAGTCTCTACAGTACATTTTGCGGGCACAGGAATTTGATTTACAGGGACAAGGAGGGTGTTATTAGAAAGGCACTCTAAAGAAACTTGTGACTGGCTCAATACGACTGAACATTGCGCTCAATCACTCTGATGTGAATGTCATATCATTTGTGACATTTAGTAAAATCAATCAAAAGAGCTTCAAGGCTGTATGTCGAGACACTTTGGTCCATTTTTCGGCGCCCTTCCTTGGGGAGAAAAGTTCAGTTGCACTACAGTAAACATCCTGGGAGGTATTATGCTGTCAAAGGGTAAATACCAAGTCTTAAAAGTAGACACATCTGTCTCTGCAGTAGTCCTAAACATGTCATAGTAGGAAATTCTATAATGACAACAAGTTTGCGAAGCATCCCATATATTCGGGACTTTATTGGATAGAATCAGGGCTGGAATTCTAGCAGGAGCTCCTTTGCATATTAGGCCATACATCCCTTATGTAAGCAATCCTCCAAGAGCTTACAAGGCTCTTTTTTGTAAGCTCTTGGAGGATTGGCTACATCAGGGGTGTGTGGCCTAATATGCAAAGGAGCTCCTGCTAGAATTCCACCGCTGGATATATATATATCCATATATCAAATTTTGACCTTAGCTCTAGGATGTGGATCAAAAAAAATCCATGCAATGGAGCCAAGCAGAGAAAGGAAAGATGTTTCTGCAAACTCTGGATGTGTAGAAAAAATCCACCCACCCTCCCAAAAAGGCTGGAATCTTAACCCCGCCCTATACCCTAAGCTTCTGAGATGTCTGCATGAGCACAGATATCACAATTTCAAGAATACTGACCAAGATATCATAAGACTGTATTGTGAGGACTCTGTGGACATTTGGAGGATTGCAAGGCAATCTCAAACAACATTGCCAAGGTTTGCATGCCTCAGTTTGACAACAGATTTCAGGGAGAGAGAGAAAAATAGATTGTTGGAAGGAAGGCAAGAAAGCATGGACAAGGAAGAAAAAGAGGGAGAAGAAGGTTGGGTGAAGATGGGGGACTATGACAGAACAGGTCTGCTTCAACTTGCACATCCTGCTCTGCCAACCCCTCCTTGGCATTGCCAACTCCTAGAGGAGGTCACTCCTTCCTTCCACTAGGGTAGCTCACGGCCACCACTTGCCTTTTTTGAGCAGGGTTCCTGGTAGGAGGGACAGAGCTTCTAGCTCCCCTTTTCAATCTGAGGCTCTGCCTCTGTGTCCTCCATTACCCATAGCCTCCAGTTACAACCATGCAGTTCCCCTGGAGAAATAGCCACATGCACACTGACTGCTTTCCTCCAAGAAGAAGAAGACGACGATGATGATGACTGTAGATTTATACCCTGCCCTTCTCTCTGAATCTCCTTTTATCTTCTTCCCCCACAACAGACACCCTGTGAGGTGGGTGGGGCTGAGAGGGCTCTCACAGCAGCTGCTCTTTTTAGGACAACCTCTGCCAGAGCTATGGCTGACCCAAGGCCATGCTAGCAGGTGCAAGTGGAGGAGTGGGGAATCAAACCCGGTTCTCCCAGATAAGAGAGCTCTGGCTGACCCAAGGCCATGCTAGCAGGTGCAAGTGGAGGAGTGGGGAATCAAACCCGGTTCTCTCAGATAAGAGAGCTATGGCTGACCCAAGGCCATTCCAGGAGGTGCAAGTGGAGGAGGGGGGAATCAAACCCAGTTCTCCCAGATAAGAACGCTCTGGCTGACCAAAGGCCATGCTAGCAGGTGCAAGTGGAGGAGTGGGGAATCAAATCCGGTTCTCCCAGATAAGAGTCCGCACACTTCACCACTGCACCAAACTGGCCTCCTCTTGCACTAACATGTCCACAACAGTGGGGGATCTTGGAAATACAGAAACTGAGAACCAGCCTCCAAAGTCATAAAAAGATCTGATGAAAAGAAAATATTCAGAAGCACCCTTAAGGAGAGCACTAGATTAGCAAATGGATTTCAAAAGAAACTTGGTCCTAAATGCAACCCCTTTTCCTTGTTCTATGAATACCCTAACTGATGTTAAAATAAAGCAGGCACTAATAATCTTAAAAAGTTACAAGGACCCTATTACTTGGGAGACTGCATGGTCAGAAAGAAAGATGGCGGCTTGCTTGCAGACCAACGCTCACAATTGTGCCTAGAACAGCATTCCCAGGAAGAGAGTTTTCTTAACCTCCTGTCTCCACCCACTTTACATTACCCCCTCTACCTTCTTGACTTGGTTTGCCCAAATGCATCCTGGGAGCCCTCCTGGAAGGCATTCTGGGAAATCTCCAAGAACCACCTGGAGACTTCCCAGCACCAAATTTCTAAGTTGGTTTTCCTACCAGGACCCACTAGCGTATGTAGAAATGCAATCTAGCTGACCAAAGAAATGGCTCCCTGACAGTTCCAGAGGAAGAAAAAAGCACTCTTAAAATCCAGAGGGGGGTGTTCTTCGCAGGAATAGGAAGAGGAAAGAGAGAAGTCAGAGGCTGCAGGGACTCCCAGGATGTGGAGAAAAACGAGACAGTGTAGTGAAGCCATCGTGGGGGGGAGGTGTTATCTACCCACCAGTCTACACAGTTCCCAGCTTGTTAAAATATCTGTTTGCCAAAGCTGTCCATGCAATATACTACCCTGTTTCTCATTCAGATTCATAACAATTCTGAAAGCAATCCTGTTATACAGGCAAGGAGCTAAAGGTGAACTACAACTGCTAAGGTTACCAAATTAAATACCCCCTGAAATCGGATTTTAACTGAGGTACCATTATCTTGCATAAAAATTTGCCATTTTTTAAAAGTCTCTGCTTTACCCCAGAGGACTGGCAATCACCTGAACTCCCACCCCACCCCCCCACCCCCGTCCATGACAATTCTCAAACATCAAGAAGATCTCCAGAAATAGTACATATTTCCCTCAACACATTTCCCTCCTTTAAGAATATAAGAGAAGTCATGTTGGATCAGGCCAATGGCCCATTCAGTCCAACACTCTGTGTCACACAGTGGCCAAAAAACGAGGCACCATCAGGAGGTCCATCAGTGGGGCCAGGACACTAGAACCCTTCCCACTGTTGCCCCCCCCCCAAGCATCAAGAATACCCCAGACAGAGGCCGATTCTGCACTGGGCAAAAGACCCAGTAATACTACCCTCTCAGATGGTTCAATCCACACTGAAAACTGGCCTCACTCCTGTCTAGCTCCTGCTTTTTCGGTACGATCTACACTTGAAATCCTGGAACAGGAGTGAGGCTGCATTTGCCTCGGTGTTGCTGCTTACTTTTCAAGACCTGTGTTTAAGAGGATTTTCAGTGGATTTTATTCTTTCTGTAGCTTTTCTTCATTACCACCAGCAGGTGGCGTTTTCTGCGGCAATCCTCATTGGTCGGTCCTATGTGACGTCCTAGGTTATCTGATCGGACTACCAGGCAACAATGGGCCGAGGGGGAGGGGGGAGGCTAAAGGAGAGGAAATCTCCTGCTGGGAGAGCTGTTAAACATATCAATGGATGGCCAAATTGACACCTAGGCGACAGGTCTACACAAAAAAGCTACTCGGCTTTCAGGTGAAGATGCATTTTTTTCTTCGGGCACCATCCGAGGGACAAAGGTTTAGGCAGTCTGTGCGCTTGAAATGAAATTGAGAAGGCAATCTGTTTCTCAGTTCTGCTACCCAAGAATCATGAAGGAAGAATGGTCTCTGAGCCTATGCAGAGTTCCACACTCATGGCATAAGGCATTCCTTTTAGCAAGTACTAGCTCAAGCACTCCCACATGAGGAAGCCCCAGTCCTTTTCCCCAGAAATGTTCTGTCCTTAGCTCATCCCATTTGGGGAACTTGAAAGCCATAATTCTGGGGAACTTCAGAGAATGGCATTCCCACATGAACAGGCTTTGTCTGTGAGCCTCCCCTCCCCCCAAGGGAAATCTAACTTTAAAACCTGAAAGTCTCCTAGAATAGAGAAACCTTGTTTTGTAAGGTTAACAGGTAACAGAGGCATCTTTTCCCTCAAGTAAATACAGAAAAAGAGAAATAACATTAGACAAGGGCAGTTCTCCAGCCAAGAGCTGGAGATCCCCTGGAATCCCAGCAAGGTTTCCAGCCTTTAGTTTTTTCTGCAGGGTGAAGGGAGTTTGATGTAATATCTTTATTTTAACCCTTTAAAATGGCAGAATCAAGAACCTGAGAAAAAGAGGTTGAAAAAGGTTTTGTTAATTCAAAACATTCAGGGCAAATGGTTAGGAAATGACCATTTCAACTTTCAAATTGGCTGAATGTAAATCTTTGAAACTCCCAAGCTCATCTTTCTCTGCCACTTATAAAATCAGAAAATATTCATTGCCTCAGCTCTATGAATTTTACAGTGGTGTAGCCTCTGAGCTTGTATGGAGTGCCTAAAGACTAGCCCAAATAGAGCTGGCTAAAGTATTGCAAATGCTCAGCACTCATGCTCCTCCTCCATCAGGAAGAAATGCTAATCATCCCCCCTCTTGCTCACAAAAGCCCACCGTCGATCTCAGTAGGCTAGATATATGTTTTATTTAAGGGCCAAGTATTAACCTGGGTGCACCTCCTAATTTAAGGTTTGAACAGCTAAGCTAATAGTACTGGGCCAAAGGCTACTTTCTTCAGCACAACCGATGTGAAGGTGACTGACATATTTGTTCATCATGCAGTGTCCCTGAAGGGTCTGGGTAAAAGTCGGATCTACATGGATCTTCATGAATTCATATGATTTCTACATTGAAATGAAATCAAACCACTTTAATTCTATACATCCTGTCTTAGACTATAGGCAGGACCACAGAAATCATGCCTCCACGAATTCATGGCGCCTCAGCAGTGCAAAAACTGAGTTGCAAAGCACAAATCCTCATGAATTCATATGATTTTTATGGTGAAATGAAATCAAACCACCATCATGTTGTAGATCCTCTCTTAGACTATAGGCAGCACCAGAAAAATCATGCCTCCACGAATTTGTGGCACCACAGCACTGAAAAAACATGTTTCCAAACCACGGATCCTCATGGATCCTCATGTTTTTTGCTTTGGGCCACTCCAAGATTACCAGCCATTCACATATCCTGTCCATGGGAAGAGTTTGCACCACAGAAATCATGGATCCACGGCTTCATGGCAGTGCCAGGGACCAAAAACTTGATTTTGGACCATGGATCCTCATGGATCCACATGATTTCTGCTTCGGATCCCCCCAAGCCCTCCATCCAGTCACTTATTACGTCCATGGGCAGAGTTTGCACCACAGAAATCGTGGATCCACAGCTTCGTGGCAGCGCCAGGGATCAAAAACTTGCTTTTGGACCACAGATCCTCATGGATCCATGTGATTTCTGCTTCGGATCCCCCCAAGCCCTCCATCCAGTCACTTATCATGTCCATGGGTAGAGTTTCCACCACAGAAATCGTGGATCCACGGCTTCATGGCAGTGCCAGAGACCAAAAACTTGATTTTGGACCATGGATCCTCATGGATCCACATGATTTCTGCTTCGGATCCCCCCAAGCCCTCCATCCAGTCACTTATTATGTCCATGGGCAGAGTTTGCACCACAGAAATCGTGGATCCACAGCTTCGTGGCAGCGCCAGGGATCAAAAACTTGCTTTTGGACCATGGATCCTCATGGATCCACGTGATTTTTGCTTTGGATCCCCCCAAGCCCTCCATCCAGCCACATATCATGTCCATGGGCAGAGTTTAAAGCACAGAAATCATGGATCCACGGCTTCATGGCAGCCCCCAGGATCAAAAACTTGGTTTTGGACTACGGATCCTCATGGATCCACATGATTTTTGCTTTGAATCCTCCCAAGCTCATCATCCAGTAACATATCCTGTCCATGGGCAGAGTTTCCACCACAGAAATCGTTGATCCACGGCTTCGTGGCAGCGCCAATGACCAAAAACTTGCTTTTGGACCACGGATCCTCATGGATCCACATGATTTTTGCCTTGGATCCCCCCAAGCTCACCATCCAGTCACATATCATGTCCATGGGCAGAGTTTGCACCCCAGAAATCGTGGATCCACAGCTTCATGGCAGCACAATGGAACAAAAGCTTGATTTTGGACCACGGATCCACATGGATCCACATGATTTTTGCCTTGGATCCCCCCAAGCTCACTATCCATCACATATCATGTCCATGGGTAGAGCTTGCACCACAGAAATCATAGATACACAGCTTCATGGCAGTGCCAGAGACCAAAAACTTGATATTGGACCACAGATCCTCATGAATTTTGCCTCGGATCCCCCCAACCTCACCATCCAATCACATATCATGTCCATGGGCAGAGCTTCCACCACAAAAATCATGGATCCACGGCTTCATGGCAGCACCATGGAAGAAGAGACTGGTTTTGCACCATGAATCCTCATGAGTTTACACCCCAGAAATAATGGATCCTGGGCATCGTGGCAACATCATGGAGCGAAAACATGGCTTTGAAGCACATATCCTCATGGATCCTCATGATATCTGCATTGGATCATCCCAAGCTCACCATCCAATCTCATGTTGCGTCCATGGAAAGAGCTTGCACCACAGATATAATGGATCCATGGCTTCGTGGCAGCACCATGGATCCAAAACATGTTTTTGAGGCACGGATCCTCATGGTTCCTCTTATGAGAAGATAGGAGTCTTGGAAAACAATGGCTGGGGCTGGTGGGAGTTGTAGGCAAAAAACTTCTGGAGAGCTACCGTTGGCCACCCCTGTTCTACACTAAAATCATAGAATTGTATAGAAGCATAGAGTTGGAAGGGACCTCCAGGGTCATCTAGTCCAACTCCCTGCACAATGCAGGAAACTCACAAACACCTCCCCCAAAATTCACAGGATCTTCATTGCTGTCAGATGCCCATTTAGCCTCTGTTTAAAAACCTCCAGGGAAGGAGATCCCACCACCTCCCGAGGAAGCCTGTTCCACTGAGGAACCGCTGTAACGGTCAGGAAGTTCTTCCTAATGTTGAGCCGGAAACTCTTTTCATTTAATATCAACCCATTGGTTCTGATCCCACCTTCTGGGGCCACAAAAAACAATTCCACACCATCCGCTATATGACAGCCCTTCTAGTATTGAGGATGGTGATCATATCATCTCTCAGCCGCCTCCTCTCCAGGCTAAACATCCCCAGCTCTTTCAACCTTTCCTCATAGGACTTGGTCTCCATATCCCTCATCATCTCCATTGCCCTCCTCTGGGCATGTTTCCTTATTAACCTGTGGTGTCCCAAACTAAACGCAGCAGTCTAGGAGGGTCCTAACCACAGCAGAGTAAAATGACACAATCACTGAACATGATGTGGACACTTGGTTTTTGGTGATACAGCCCAAAATTGTGTTTGCCTTTTGGGCCGCCGCATCACACAGCTGACTCATGTTCAGCGTGTGGTCCACGAAGCCCCCTAGATTAGTTTCATACATAGTGCTGCAAAGATAAGTCTCCCCCATGCTATAATGAATATGCAACTTGGTTCAGAAAAAAAATCTTGCAGTTGTTTGAGACTTCGAAAATAAAACCTGGAACTATAAATAGGCCAGCAGTCCACAAAACTGCTTTTATGTAAAACTGTAGCATGAGCCTTATATTCTGCCCCCACTTACATCCAGAGAGCTCACGCAAGAGCAGCTGTCATTTCTGTACACTAAAAGCACCAAATCAAAGAATAGGTAGCTGTACTCCAGTCTGAATATCTGTAAGGAAAAGTATGGTCATTCGGTAACATCATCCAATCCTGGCTCAGCTAATGGGAGAGAGATGGATTCATCAGAATATCACACAACAGAGCAGGCCTTGAAATTCCTAGTCTCATTTCAGAAACCGATCTATGAAGCTCTTTTGCCCTCAAGCAAAGAAGGCGGAGTGCACAGCTTGCTCTCTCATGGGAAAACCACAGATTATGCAAAATCACTATGTTTTTATTGTAATTAAAAGAAGACTCAATAAGTTTTAATTCTAAGCAGATAAGTGATGTATGGAAAAAAGTCAACCCTTTGCCACTGACCCTGTTTCATTCTCAAGGTGTCCCACTTCTGTCCTCAGTCATATTTGATGAGGGAAAAGGCCCAGCCACACCCCACATTCCACATGTATATGGGAGGACTCGAGGATGGGTTCTCCTTTTGCATCTCATTCCATTAGTCTCTAAAACCATTAGTCTCTAAAACTACCTTTGTTTGCTGGCTTCGTGTATGTATCACTTTTCTCCCCAATGAAAGCAAAGGGGCTGACATCATTCTCCTGTCCTCCACTTTTATGCTCACAGAAACCCTGCAAGGTGGGTTAGGCAGAGAGTGCATGTCTGTCCTGAGGTCACACAGCAAGCTTCCATGGCAGTCAGGATTTGAACCTAGGTTTACTAGATCCCATTGTAATATTCCAACCACTACAACATACTGGCTTTGCATGACCTGGTGAGCCAAGAGTACAGCATGTAGAACAAGGGTGTACGACTTCCCTAAGCCTTTCTGCATCTTTGGAATCATGACACAGAATGGTGGCTGCTACCAATAAAGCAGAAATCACGTGGATCCATTAGGATCCGTGGTCCAAAAGCAATGAGAGCAATGCCGCCACCTTGTGGATAAAGTGAATCAATACAGCCCTCGGGTTCATCACACCCAGACAGTGTGGATTGTTCGAGGATACTCCGGATTTATATAAGCCAGCTTCAGTCCACAGAAAAGCTGGCTTAAACATCAATGCAGAATCGGCCAGAGTGTTCCAAGAATACACTGTGGCTTATAGTTACTGATGGACCTGTGCTCCATATGTTTATCCAGTCCCCTCTTGAAGCTGTCTGTGCTGGCAGCTGCCACCACCTCATGTGGCAGTGCATTCCATGTGTTAATCACCCTTTGGGTGAAGAAGTACTTCCTTTTATCCGTTCTAGTCCAACTAACTTTAATCATGGTGGCATTTGAGAATGCATCCGATCCTGAATCCTCATACTTTTGACCGATCACCATAATAAGCGTACCAAGGGCTCTTTCTCTAGCAGGAGCTCCTCTGCATATTAAGCCATGCCCCCCTGGTGTAGCCAATTCTCCTGGAGCTTATAGTGGGCCCTGTACTAAGAGCCCTCTAAGCTCTTGGAGGATTGACTACATCAGGGGGCGTGGCATAATATGCAGAGGAGCTCCTGCTAGAAAAAGCACCCTGAGTGTACCAAACTATAAATATGACTGAACAGTATATAAACACAGAGACTTGGTTCCTTCCAGTACATTGAACCCTTTCCAAGGGCTACAATTGAAGTAATCTTTTGGAGGCCCTGAGTCTTTCATTAAAATCAGTTTCTTGCTACATGAAATATTCACAAACAATTTTAATGCTTTTCTTCTCTGTGCTTAAAAGAAACCTTCAAAAAAAAAAAAAGCCTACTCAGCACATGGATTTGACTGGCGTATTAAACTTTTATCCTCCAAGTTTAAAGTTTCATAAGGCTTAAGGTTATAAAATTTTAACTTTGGAGGCTGAGATTCTGAAATGTTCAATTTAAAAGCGAGCATCTAAGTCTACGTCTCCCAGAATGGGGGGAGGAGGGAAAGTTATTTCCCCCACGTCTGGTTTATGAGCCCCCGTTTCATTCCTTGATTTCAAACTATTTTTTTCATAAATATATGAAAGAGTCGGAACAAAAGAGATAATCGAGGCGCTCACATTTGTACAGACTGTCAAAATCTGACAGCAAGAACGGATTTTTTTACAAGATCTATGACTGGAGTAGTCTTTAGGGTCTGTCAGTTTTGGATTATTGTTGGATATCCATAACCCATGTTTACACCAGCACAAAATCTCTGAAGGTTTGGGGGCTCAATCACAGTCTGCTCTTGACATGAACAGAAAGTTCCCGCCTTCTTCTTCAATCATATTTTCTCCTCCTTGTTTTTGCTCATCCGTGCTTGTTAGAAAGATTCAAAATCAAGAGCAAGCTGGCTCTGAGCAGCTGAGTACAACCTTCTGCTATGTTCGCTCCAGTCATGCTTGGAGTGCCTGCGTTAATAGCCCCTTCCTTCTAAAGACCTTCCAAAACTTTGAAACTCCCTCTCCAGAGAGCCAGTTTGGTGTAGTGGTTAAGTGTGTGGACTCTCATCTCGGAGAATCAGGTTTGATTCCCCACTCCTCCACTTACAGCTGCTGGAATGGCCTTGGGTCAGCCATAGCTCTTGCAGTTGTCGTCCTTGAAAAGGCAGCTTCTGTGAGAGCTCTCTCAGCCCCACCCAGGGCTCTTTTCGTAGCAGGAGCTCCTCTGCATCTTAGGCCACACAACCCTGATGTAGCCAATCCTCCTGGATCTTACAGTAGGTCCTGTACTGATCCCTCTAAGCTCTTGGATTGGCTACATCAGGGGGCATGGCCTAATATGCAGAGGAGCTCCTGCTACAAAAAGAGCCCTGGCCCCACCTCACAGGGTGTCTGTTGTGAGGGAAGGAGATAAAGGAGATTGCAAGATGCTCTGAGACTCTGATTCAGAAAGAAGGGTGGGGTATAAATCTATGGTTGTTTTCTTCTTCTTCTTCTTCTTCTTCTTCTTCGTCTTCTTCTTCTTCTTCTTCTTCTTCTTCTTCTTCTTCTTCTTCTTCTTCTTCTTCTTCTTCTTCTTCCAGGGAGTTTTGTCTATCTTCCTTTATCAGTGCCTTCTTGCAGCAGCTGAAGGCTCTTTCTTTTGTTTTGTTTGGCATGCCCCTCGGGTTGCCAAGTCCCTCTGCCACTGTGGTGAGGGGCTCCTCTTGCATGTGCAAAGCATGTGTGATGTGATGATGTCACTCATCATTGTTACCTGTCTTGACAATGGAGGCCCAGAGAGCAGCCACTACTGAATCCACTTTTTTCCCTCTCAGGCGGGCAGGGCAGTTGGTCCCCTTCCTGGAGTGCAGCAACCTGGCAATGGTGATCCATGCAACGGTCACCTTGAGGTTGGACTGCTGCAATGCCCTTTAATGGGGGTTGCCCCTGTGTCGAACCCAGAAACTGCAGCTAGTGCAAAATGCAGCAGCCAGCCTGCTATTAGGGCTCCTCAGGTGGAAGCACATACAGCCGGGCCTACGGGAACTGCACTGGCTGTATCGGATTCGTTACAAGGTGCTGGTTATTACCTTTAAAGCCCTGTATGGCCTAGGACCTGCCTCCCTTAGGGACCGTCTCTCCCCACACGTTCCCCAGAGAGTACTTTGATCTGGATCTCAAAATCTATTAGTAATCCCCAGGCCAAAGGAGGCCAAATTAAAGAGCGCTAGAGAAAGGGCCTTCTCGATTGCAGCCCCCTACTGGTAGAATCAGTTACCAGAGGAAGTAAGGACCTTGCAGAACCTTGTTTAGTTCCACAAGACCTGTAAGACCACTCTCTTCCGGTTGCCTTTCAACTGACGTGTCGTAGGGAAACTGAGGAAATACTGTTGCCACTGAAAACTGAAATATAACATCAAGGGATTAGCACCAATTGTGTTAATTAGTGTGACTGTTTTAATTGAATGTGTAGTTTATAATATGTATTGATTTTAACTGTTTGTTGTGGTTTTATGTTGTGAGCCGCCCTGAGCCTGCTTCAGCAGGGAGGGCGGGATATAAATCAAATAAAATAAATAAAATAAAATAAATAAATCATCACTCTGGGCATCATTGCGCTGGGCACGTCACACCGGGGACACTCTAGGATTCACAATAAAACTCTATGGTATCATAGAGTTTTATTGCTAATCCTAGCATGTCCCCAGCGTGACACTCTAGAATTTGTTGTAAAAACTCTATGATATCATAGAGTTTTATTATGACTCCTAGAGCATTTCTGGCATGATATCCTCAGTGCGATGATGTCACTTCCACTTAGGGTTGCCAAGTCCAATTAAAGAAAAATCTGGGGACTTTGGGGGTGGAGCCAGAAGACATTGGGGGTGGAGCCAGGAACAAGGATGTGACAAGCATAATTGAACTCCAAGGGAGTTCTGGCCATCACATTTAAAGGGATAGCACACCTTTTTAAATGCCTTTCTTCCATAGGAAATAATTAAGGATAGGGGCACCATCTTTTGGGGCTCATAGAATTGAACTTTCTGGTCCAATCGTTTTGAAACTTGGGGGGTATTTTGGGGAGAGGCACTAGATGCTATACTGAAAAGTTGGTGCCTCTACCTCAAAAAATAGCCCCCCCAGAGCCCCCAATACCCACAGATCAATTCCCTATTATTCCCTATGGGAATCGTTCTCCATAGGGAATATAGAGTGCCTAGTAGACATTTCCCTCCCCCCCATGCTTTCTAAAGGGGGGGAGGGCCTCCATACCAGGGAATCCCCCCTCCCTGCCCCCTCCCTCTCTCACACACACAAATACTTACTTGGTCTTCTTCCAGCAGAACTTTGTTGGCTGTGAAAACGAAAGCAAGGCTGCACAGGAAAAGAAAGGGAGGGGCGTTCTCAATGAAAACTGTTACTGACCTTTCCCATGAAGCCCTTCCTGTTTCCTGTGCAGCCTTAAAGGGACACATTTTAAAAAGGGATCAGAAGCTCTACAATGACGTGATGCCTACAGGTATGTTCTCTCCCCCCCCCCGCCCCGAGATTTTTTGAGAGCAGGGGAGGAGGCTGCAAATTCGGGGGTCCCCCGCCAGGGCGGGGGGTTGGGAAGCCTACTTCCACTTGACATCATTACTCAGGGCAAATTGCACGATGACAGGGATGTGAAGCAGTTTTGCAGAGCCTCCCAGGCAGAGATATTCAGCCAGGCATTTGGTTGAGGGCAGCGACAGTTGTATCCTCTGACACTCCCATCTTCCATCTTCTCACCCCCTCTCCATGAGCGGTTGGCTCTCCTGGATTTTTATGGCCATCTTTTAGTAGTTACTGATTTTATAAGTTGTAGTACATTTATATTGTATTAATTTTTATGTTGTACCCTGCACTTCGTAGGGGAGGGTCGTCTAAAAATCAAATAAATAAATAAAACACTTTAAATGTTGTAATTGTTCCGATGTTTTAATGCTTTTATGTGTGCCACCTTTGGGCTTTTCTAGCGACGTTGTCTTTTCATAATCTGAGCAAAGCACAATAGCCTCACTTTAGTTATTTTAACTTATAGGGAGAGATCAGGCTTGATTTGAACCCATTTATTTGTCTTTTGGGGCAGTCCAAAGTATTCGTAACATTCAACTCCAACACCACATTTCAAATGAATCAACTTTCTTCCTGTCAGTAATGTAGGGTTGCCAGCCCCTAGGCCCCACCACTGGATCCCCTGGGTTTGGGGGCTTCTCCCCACTGCAGGCTGCCTTGGCAGAGGAGGAAACTCATCCCCTAAACAGGGACATCATGGCGTGACATCACCTGGACATCATCATCGTTTCAAAGATGTCACAAGGGGGAATGGTCTGGTTTTTGGGCAAATTAAATGGTTTTAAGCCAATTTTACCGTAGCACTTGCCCAAAAATCAGAGCATCCTCTGTGCATATCATCCCCAGTTCAAAGATGTTATTGTGTCAGGTGCAATGGAGTACAAAAACAACTGTATGAATTCCAAATAAAACTTCAATTACAAATAATCACTTATTTTCATTCATGTGCAAACACAGCTACAAAACGTGAAATGCTCCAAAATATACAATACAATAATTGCAAAAATGGCACAACCAAGAGTTGAGAGCAGTTGCCTGGAAAGATGCACAAAGGATTTTATGTAGGTCTTTGGACACCACAGCAAGCCTTTAAATTGTTGGCTCATGAAAAAGCAATTTATTGTGAAAAATGGCCAATATTAGCTACCAACCCATTGTGAGAACATCTACATCTCTGAACCAACCTTTTTTGGATGATAACTAGGTCCAACAGAAATGGAAGCACTGGATGCTTGAAAAGGAATCTGGCCTTTGAAGTTCCATCCATTATTAGAATTTGGATTTTGGCTTCTGTGGACTCTTGGTTCTGCCATTTGCCTTAAACCTGTTCGTCTTTGTGAATATTGAATTGTATATTTTGGAGCATTCTGCATTCTGTAGTTGTGTTTCTACATGAACAAAAATGACTTGTTATTTGTAATTGAAGTTTTATTCGGAATTCATACAGTTGCCTTTTGCATTCCCATTGTGCTTATGCTGTGTGATCATTTGTGATCGTTATATCGTGTCAGGGACATCATATGTCATCCCTGTCCATCCCCCCACCGGACAGGCAAGCGACCTGGCAACCCTGTAGTAAGGGGCAGGGCTTTTTTCTTTTAGCAGGAACGCACAGGCACAGTTCCGGCTGGCTTGGCATCAGGGGGTGTGGCCCAATATGCAAATGAGTTTGAGTTCCTGCTTTTTGTAGAAAAAGTCCTGTGTGAAACAATGGGGATGTCAAGGGGTGTGGCCTAATATGCAAATGAGTTCCTGCTGGGCTTTTTCTACCCCAAAAGCCTGGTAATAGGGAATACCATGGCATGAATCAGGACTTTATTTTTGCAGGGGGAAAGCCCAGCAGGAACTCATTTGCATATTAGGCCACACACCGCGACATCACTGTGTTTTGTAGAAAAAGCCCAGCAGGAATTCATTTGCACAGTAGGCCACACCCCTTGATGCCAAGCCAGCCAGAACTGCATTCCTGCTCAGAAAATCCCCGGCATGAATGAACTTGATCTTGGTTGCCAGCTACACATTCTTACACTTAAGAACCTTTTCCAGCTCCTTCATGTCTGTGTTCCCAATCTCCTTCACCGTCTGATTTCTTTGTTGCAGCCTCCCTTTTGATTGATGATGGAGCCAAGAAATAGAAAATCTCGAACAGCTTCAGTTTCATCTAGAAAACTACTTTTCAACATTTTTAATGGAGAACCCCTGGGACATAGTGGTCATGAAGACCTAGGGTTGAATATCCCAATGTGGAAATCTGCCATTTCACAGGGATATCATGAGGATATATAACAGAGGAAAAGAGAATGTGATGTATAAGCAGCCTTGCTTCCAGGGCTTTTTTTTGTAGCAGGAACTCCTTTGCTCTTCTTACAGGGTCTAGTGTAAGCTCCTGGAGGATTGGCTACATCAGGGGATGTGGCCTAATATGCAAAGGAGTTCCTGCTACAAAAAAAAGCCCTACTTGCTTCTACTCAACTGAAACCCCCTACCGTTCCACTGCAACTAGCCCAGTGCTGGGAGAAGAGACAGGCCAATCCCAATTCACACCGTGCAGTGATCTATTGTAATGCAAAACTAGCACTATCCCTGACCTGGCTAGCCCAGGCTAGCCCAATCTTCTCAGATCTTGGAAGCTAAGCAGGGTTGGCCTTGGCTACTATCTAGGCGTGTGACCTCCAAGGATACCAGGGACATGAATACAAGCCAAGGGCAAGCCAGCTCTGAAACATCTCCTGCCATGAAATCAATTTTAGCTCGCCACCTAGTGGTGGTGCATAACACAAAAAAGCTAGAACTTTTGGCTGCCAGACAATCTGAGAATCTCCTGGCTATTCTACACACAATGCCACACAGCAACAAGAACAGCTATCACTTTCAGAACGATATGCAAAGGCTAGGAAAGGAGACTGCGTTTGCAATCTTGCACTGCCACAATGTCTAGAGTCCTGATCTCGCAGAGGAGAACATAGCTGTTGGATTTAATTTAAAAAATTAAGCTACAATATCAGAACTTCAAAATGAATTGGGGAAAAATATGGCAACAATGTTAGTGTTATGCACGTAGCGAGAGATTTAGTGTAAGGCATAATGCTACCCTTCTACCCCAGTTCATAAGCTTTTCAATATACTGCTCTTTTGAATAGGAATTTTCCGGAACTTGATTCCCAGTGGTACTAAATCCCATTAAGTGTGCATTAACACAAAAAAAGCATAACGAGATTGAAATATGTTTGTAGACATCCATTATATATTTATTCGAAAATAATCATCTACTTGTTAAATAGGGCAAGAAGAATAGTATGCTCTCCGTCGAAGGCTGACGGTTACATAAATCCTTGGCAGACGTCAATGATAATTGCAATTACTGCAAACACAATTTAAATGGTTACACAGCCAGGTTTTGTTGCTTTTTTTTAATGGATCAAAATATATATGCACAAGCTTTTAAACAGTTTCTCAAGAGGATCCTTTGGATGAAATCAAGATCTAATTTTGGACTTTCAGTGATGGAACAAATCCTTTTATTCCATCAAATCCTCACTGTAGTTTTTCACAGGGCTTTTTTTGTAGCAGGAACTCCTTTGCATATTAGGCTACACCTCCCTGATGCAGAGAGAGAGCTCTGTGGTGCAGAGTGGTAAAACTGCAGTACTGCAGTCGGAGCCCTCTGCTCACGACCTGAGTTTGATCCCAGCGGGAGTTGAGTTCAGGCAGTCAACTCAAGGTTGACTCAGCCCTCCATCCTTCCAAGGTCAGTAAAATGAGTACCCAGCTTGCTGGGGGGAAAGTGTAGATGACTGGGGAAGGCAATGGCAAACCACCCCGTAAAAAGTCTGCTGTGAAAACGTCATGATGCAACGTCACCCCAGAGTCGGAAATGACTGGTGCTTGCACAGGGGACTACCTTTACCTTTTTTACCCTGATGTAGCCAACTCACCAAGAACTTGCAGGGCTCTTCTTACAGAGTCTACTGTAAACACTTGGAGGATTGGCTACATCACTGGTGTGTGGCCTAGTATGCAAAGGAGTTCCTGTTACAAAAAAAGTCCTGGTTTTCCATAACATTATCAGTATCATCCCTACATGGCAAAATTCTACCTGGAGTGGAGGATCAGACCATAACTCCCATAGCTAATAATCATGTCAGTGCTGTTCCCCGTTCATCTTTCCAGTGGTCCTCCTAGCAGTAATCTCTTTAACAGTCCTAGTGTCTGTGACTCATTTGTTCGTTCATTCTTAATTAAGGCCATTTGACCAATCATATAACAGGGGCTCTTTTTCGAGCAGGAGCTCCTCTGCATATTAGGCCATGCCCCCAATGTAGCCAATCCTCCAAGAACTTAGAGGGTTCTTAGTACAGGGCCTATGTAAGCTCCAGGAGGATTGGCTACATCATGGGGGCATGGCCTAATATGCAGAGGAGCTCCAGCTAGAAAAAGAGCCCTGCATATAACGCATTTGAGGAGCCCCATGGTGCAGAGTGCTAAGCTGCAGTACTGCGGTCCAAGCCCTGCTCAAAACCTTAGTTCGATTTCAGCAGAAACTGGGCTCAGGTAGTTGGTTCAAGGTTGACTCAGCCTTCCATGGTTGGAAAAATGAGCACCCAGCTTGCTGGAGGTAAAGTGTAGATTTTTAACTGACCTGGCACAATTTTTGAACCCTGTCAACGGTCATCCGCCTAAACTTGCAGGCCGAGCGGTCCCCTTATTACTTTATGCCGATGACACTACCATCCTCTCTTGTACAAGAGTGGGCCTGCAAAGGTATTTGAATGCCTTTTATGACTACTGTAATTGTAATTCACTTACTATCAATTACACCAAATCTAAAGTAGTTGTCTTTTCAAACTGCTGGCGCCCACAGAGATGGTTTATTGGCAATTCAACAATCGAGCAAACAAAAAATTTTAAATACTTGGGGATCACTTTTAACCACAAGTTAAGCTGGGTTTCACATCGTAACAACACCGTCAACTTGGCTAAATGTTCAGCTGCTCAAATTAAACAGTTTTTCTTTGCAAGGGGCAACCAATTAGTTCCAGCAGCTATTAAAGTGTTCAAAGCCAAAACGCTTGCCCAAATCCTCTATGGTATCCCTATTTGGATCTCAGCTTTTACCAGGAAAGTGGAGGGCATTCAAGCCTCCTTCTTTAGACAAATTCTTGGTTTGCCAAAATGTGTGTCCTACTTTGCTCTCTGCTCTGAAGTGGGTCAGTCTTTGGTGGAGACAAAAGCCTGGATTGCAGTGTTTAAATTCTGGCTCAAAATTCATTTTAGAACAGATCCCAACAGCCTTCTTGATTGTATGAAAAGAGACCCATATATTTCATCCTGGACAGCAGTGCTTCTGTCTAAACTCAATCAATTGGGGTTAGAGGTAGATGATTTTTCTACCACTGATGAGTCATATATCTTCAGATGTATTAAACGGAGACTATGGGAATCGGAGGAAACGAAATTACAGCCAACTGACCCTTATATTTGCTCTCCAGCTTCCTTAGGTCTTTATGCTTTTTGTGGCAAAATGCCCAATTATCTATCAGACCTAACCACTCCAAGTCATCGCAGGGCATTTATGTTGGCTAGACTAAATGCATTTCCCTCCAAAGTTTTACAAGGGAGATATCAGCGAGTCCCTTTAGCCGACAGACTTTGCTCCTGTGGAGCAAATACCCCTGACTCAATCCAGCATATATTGCTTGATTGTTCTTTATACCATAACCTCCGTAAAGATTTATTTGGCAAGCTTTCTTTTTCTCCAGATTTATCTATTCTGCCACCTTGTTATTATTTATTGAGTGATACTGAGGGGGTAGTTAGTGAGGCTGTGGCAAAATTTCTGGCTGACATCCTTAAATTTAATTCTGACCATGTTTGAATGCATCTGTAAGCTCGGTTTTATTTTGATTTTATCTCCAATGTTTAAATTTTTATATTCTGTGTATTTTTATCTGAATCTATTATGCCATTAAAGGTTTGGTATGGTATGGTATGGACTGGGGAAGGCAAGGACAAACCACCCCATAAAAGTCTGCCAAGAAAATGTCATGATGTGACGTCACCCCATGGGTCTGTAATGACCTACTGCTTGCACCTTTATCTTTTCTTTTTTATAGCACATTACACTTAAAGTGTCTGTGAGTTAATCTAACCTCCCTTGAAAACTCTGGGTCACATCATTGCTGGGAAACCCATGATTCTCAGGAACATGTGGACCCAGTTCAGACTGGGACCACAATGTATGTGGACAAAAAAACTTCAGCCTGCCCCACAAAATAGACACTTCCCAACTATTCTAAACATTCTAAAAATGCTGGAATATTTTATGAATTGTTGTGCAGCTGAAAAAAGAAACAAAGATCCTTGATTTCCGTAGGAACATTTCTGTCATTAGAGGCAAACATCTCCCATTTCCGTGTAATCTTGACATAACGAGACCAATTTATGGGCAACTGAGAATTGCACAAAAATTGCAAAGGATTGGTCTATCAATCAAAGATAATGCAGATTAAGAAGGGTGTGCTTGGCAAGCCAACGCACCTGGCACCATTGAAACTGTATTGGAAGTGGGGAAAGACTAAGAAAGAGTACTTGTATCATGAAGTTCACTCAATCCCTCTAAACCAGTGAAGCTATCAAAGATCCAAAAGCAGGGCCATGCCACTGTGTTCTCAGTATCATTGTGATCTTTTCCAGGAGGGCTTTTACCATTCCCCACCCCCAGAAGTTCCACATTTATTTCCGCAGAGTAGTTTCTGTGACATGACCCTTGCTCATTGATAAAAACCACTAAAAGCTTGTTTCAAGTAGGCGGCTTGTTATTTTTCTTTCCCGGTTGAAAACATAACAAAACTCTAAAGCGGTTGCCGTCAGATTAATTCCCGTCTGGTAATCTGCATCATTCAAACAGGTTAATGGTCTGGATATATTAGCAGACTGAAATACTTAACACGGCGTTATCTTGTTTACAGTAAAAGAGCAGAAATCCGAGCAAAAGAGTAATTGCACTTAACGTTTTGCTTTTTTTAAAAAATCTGCAACGCTATTGCCAATCTGATCATTAAGAGCAAGAAAAAATAGATAAGGGGAGAATGTCTTTGTTGTTTACTGAAACAGCGAAGGGAAGGGAAACAGAAGGAGAAGACCTGGAAATAACTACTTCCAATACCATTTGCATGACAGTTTTAAAGTACACTATGCTCTATCAACTAGATTACATCCTTCAAATGCATAGGCAACTCTTTTCAACTGTGCATTAATTGATCACTTGTTATAAGCTATGCAGCCCCATGGCACAGAGCTGTAAAGCTGCAGTACTGCAGTCCAAACTCTCTGCCTCATAATTTGAGTTTGATCCTGGCGGAAGCTAGGTTCAGGTAGCCAGCTCAAGGTTGACTCAGCCGTCTGTCTTGCTGAGGTTGGTAAAAGGAGCTCCCAGCTGGTTGGGGGGAAAGTGGAGATGACTGGGGAAGGCAATGGCAAACCACCCCTTTAAAAAGTCTGCCATGAAAATGTCATGATGCAATGTCACTCCAGAGTCAGAAATGACTGGTGCTTGCACAGGGGACAACCTTTACCTTTTTTTTTTTTTTTAATAACTTCACTCAGAATAGAAATGCCATGTCCTTCTGTGGAAGACAGAGTTTTCAGTTTAAAAAAAACCCAAGGTTTTCAAATGTCACATGTAATTCAGTAAAATGTGCATGTACACTTAAAAAAAAATGGAAATGTGCAAATCTACTTTATGAAACAGGAAGCATTTCACCCTGTCCCATTAGAGAGCCAATTTGGTGTAGTGGTTAAGTGTGTGGACTCTTATCTAGGAGAACTGCGTTTGATTCCCTACTCCTCCACTTGGCACCTGTTGGGATGGCCTTAGGTTAGGATAGCTCTGGCAGAGATTGTCCTTGAAAGGGCAGTTGCTGGGAGAGCCCTCTCAGCCCCACCCACCTCACAGGGTTTCTGTTGTGGGGGGGAGAAGATATGGGAGATTGTAAGCTGCTCTGAGTCTCTGATTCAGGGAGAAGGGCAGGATATAAATCTGCAATTCTTCTTCTTAAAATATAAATGCTGTAGCAGGAGTTAAGAAAGCGAGCCAGACATAAGGTGCTGGTATCACAGATGGCTCGTCTGCATGACGCTCTGGTTAAAAAGTAATGAAATCAAAACTAAAAATGATTCTGCAAATAGATCTCCTGTTAAAATCAATGCCATTACATTAGCTGAAAGGCACAGACTAGAGAAGGCAGACAAGAGTATTGCCTAGGTGACCGTCTAGGGCGCCAGCTTTTTTGGGGGCAAATTGGGCACTCCCATGTGACTCAGTGATGTTATCAGTGCAGGAGCGCCAGAAGTTAGCCTTGCCTAGGGTGCCAGACAGTCAAGGGCCAACCCTGGGTAAGAGTTTTCATAAATTACTGCTCATTTCTTCAGATATCAGATGTCTGAAGAAGTCAAGAGTGACTCGTGGAAGCTCCTCAGCTTACAAGTTTTGTTAGTCTTGAAGGTGCTGCTGCACTATTGCTCTTTTCTACTGTAGCTAAGGGGCAGGAATGAGCACCTTGCCGCACCCGCCCTGCAAATGTCTCTTGGCCCTGCTTTGCATGTTTAAGAAGCACAGACCGGAACTCCCCCTCCGGCTGCCGAATGCACAGTTCCGCCCTGAGAGTGGATTCGTGTAACCTTGACCTCAGCAGGAGTACAATCCTGGCAGGAGCTCCTTTGCATATTAAGCCACATTCCCCTGATGTAGCCAATCCCCCAAGAGCTTACGAGGCTCTTTATTGGAAGCTCCAAGAGGATTGCCTACATCAGGGGGTTGTGGCTAAATACGCAAAGGAGCTCCTGCTAGAATTCCACCCCTGGATGTCAGACACAGTCAACTGACGTGAGCCCCTTTCCCCGCATATCCATCAGCTCAGCCTAACATTTCTCAGTCATGACCTGAGGATGAGGGATAAAAACGCCTGCTCTCCTAGGCACAGAAGCTAATAGAAGCAGCACTCCCCCGACAAGTAGGAGTCGTGAATTTAATATACACTAATCAAGGACTTCCAAAATGTTTCCATAAGACTGCCCCCTGGATATATTGCATTGCTTATCTTTTGGGATCATTTTTTATGGCATAAGTTTTTAACCTGATTCATCACTGTCAAAAGAAGTATCGTTTCCAGTAACAGCAGGCGGAATCAAATGCATATATTGGTCAGACAGCACAGGGTGCAATTTCTCCCGTTAATTGCAATAATAGTTTGAATATGCAGAGGAAAGAGGCAATATGCATGGTGGGCGAGATACCGCGGTAGGGTCCCCCCCCCCAAAAAAAAATTCTGATCCAGCCCAATGTGGTGGTTAGTGTCAGACTAGGATCTGAGCAACCCAGGTTCGAATCCCCCCTCCGCCCTTGATTCTCAGTAGGTGGCCTTCTATCCGTGGCTCCTGGCCACGGTGGCTAAAGGCCGATTTCCCACTCACCTTACACCACTCTCACATTCCTCTTCTCAGGGTGGCTTCCTTCCGATTTCACACTGTCGGCTCCGGGGCTGCAAGTAATGTCAGCATTTACATGCAGCAAACAAAAACCTCTAAAAACCAGTTTCTGTTTGCAGCACAAAAATGCCAGCATTACTTGCAGCCCCGAGGCAGATAGTGTGGAATTGGAAAGAAGCCACCCTGAGGAGAGGAATGTGAGCGGCATAAGGTGGGTGGGAAATCGGTCCAAGAAAACCTCTCCGTTCAGCAGCAGTAAACCTTTGAAACCCACTGCCAAGAGGCAAAATCAGGGGAAGGTTTCAGTCCCTGTGCGCTGTTGTTGGACCTCCAGAGGAACTGGCTAGACACCATGTGAGACAGGATGCTGGGCTACATGGAGCACTGGTCTGATCCAGCTGGGCTCATCTTTTGTTCTTATGCTCTCACTCATTCATCCAGGGCTATTTTTTTGTAGCAAGAACTCCTTTGCATATTAGGCCACACACCCCTGATGTAGCCAATCCTCCAAGAGCTTACAGGGCTCATAGTATAGGCCTACTATTAGCTCCAGGAGCTAATATGCAAAGGAGTTCCTGCTATAAAAAAAGCCCTGGTCGGTGATGTGAAAGCTCCAGAGAGCTGCCGCCAGCCAGAGTAGACAAGACTGAGCTTGATAGACCCAAGGTTCTGACTCAGGATGAGACAGCTTCAGATGTCCAACCCCTGGCAGCTCTTGTTAAAAGAATCAGGTAAAAGCTGGTGCAAAAGACCTCTACCTGAGACCCTTGAAAGACACTACGGCCAACAACAGATGGCTGCCCCAAAGAGAACTGGCTGGAAAATGGTCTCAACATGACAGGATGTAACTCTTTTAATTTTTCTTAATTTTTTTTTAAATTTAGCATGAACTCCTTTGTATATCAGGCCACACCTCCCTGATGTAGCCAATTCTCCTGGAGCTTACAGTAGGCCCTGTACTAATAGGCCTGTAAGCTCTTGGGAGATTGGCTACATCAGGGGTGTGTGGCCGAATATGCAAAGGAGAAGGAGGTTCTGCTACAAAAGAGGCCTTGCATCCTATACTTCCTTACAGTGTGGTTGTTGCAAAGACTAAATAGGAGAAAGGAGCCTATGGGTCACCAAGAAAAGAGGTATAAACAAAGAGTTATGATAACTAATTAACTCAGAGTAACATAAAAGGCAAAGAAGAGAGTCTTTAGTGAAACAAGTGATTGAGATCCATGTTTCTATTCATGAAATTCAGAATTCTCAGGGGTTTATTTTTAAATAAAATCTTTTTTGTTTTAGACTAGACAGCTGCTAATCTTAGGACTACAGCAAGATTACTATTCAGAGCCCTTGAGCTTGTTTGGAGGTTCTAGCAGGGGAGCGCAGCTATCATATACCCTTGACCGAAGAATGGTGCACTCCTTCTATCTGGGATGGTCGTCCTCTTCCACCGAGCGTGCAGCTTCGGGAGGGATGCACATGGAGCGGTGAGGGAGTTAGGGGACCCCCGCGTAGCCAGCCAGATCAGCCGAATCAACCCTGGCAATCAAGGGGGGGACAGATGTCGCAGCCAGATCACCCTCACATCCACTATTCAGAGTCAATGATCTGCTGGGAGCTTGCGGAGATCTCATCACCCAACAAAGATTATCACTGTAGAATTCAAAGGATGCAACATTGTTCCTATTGACAGGGAATGGACTCGAAAGGTTATAGAGGTTAGGGCTCTTTAGGTTGCAGAAACGACGTCTGAGTGAGGGATGACATGACGGAGGTTTATAAAATTATGCTTTGAATAGAGAAGGAAGAGAATGAAGTTCTCCCTTTCTCATGATACAGGAACTCATGGACATGCAATGAAATGAATGAGCAGTAGGTTTAGAACAGATCAAAGGAAGTAGTACTTCTTCACCCAAAGTGTCATTAACATGTGGAATTCACTGCAGCAGGAAGCAGTGGTGGCTACAAACACAGACAGCTTCAAGAGGGGACGAGATAAACACATAGAGCCGAGGTCCATCAGTGGCTATTAGCCACAAGGTGTAGATGGAACATTATGTCTGGGGCAGTGATGCTCTGTATTCTTGGTGCTTGGGAGGTCACAGTGGGAGGGTTCTGGAATTCTGGCCCTGCTAGTGGACCTTGTGATGGCATCTGGGTTTTGGCTGCTGTGTGACACAGTGTTGGACTGGATGGTCCACTGACCTGAACCAAGAGGGCTTCTTTTATGTTCTTACAATCTTATGTTCCTTCAGGAAAAGCTTTCGCTTGGCTTCTCTCCAAAACCTGGGTCTAATGACAGGTTTCTCTTTCTACTTCTTAGAATTGTAGTGGGGAAAATTAAGAGTATCTAAATATTCTGGACATCTATCATACTTAGAAAAATGCTGCTATCAATACACAGGTCAGTTTAGTATCTGAAAATGTCCCACAGATGGCTTAGACCACTCTGGTTTGGAACACACCATGTGTGGAACTGCCTGCTACTAAATCAGACCATTGGATCATCAAAGTCAGTCTTGTTAATTCAGATGGGCAGTGGCCCTCCAGGGTGTTCTGCAGAGGACTTCCACATCACCTACTGCCAGATTCTTTAATTGATGGTGCTGGGGATTGAACCTGGGACCTCCTGCATTAAAAAGCAGATGCTTTACCACTGGCACTGAGCCATGGCTCCTCAGGACTGGAGATCCTTTGGCAACTAACTTCCTAAAAATAGGATGCTTGCACCCAATAGCTTTCAATACTTGATCAACTCTGAATGCAACTATTGCCCAAAGTTTCATTCAGGGCCAGATTTGGCCAAGATTCAGTGCTTTAAAGTCTCCTTGACTTCAATGGGGACAACATTGCAAAACCAAAAGGAGTTTCAAGGTTCTTAACTTTGGATAGGTTGTACCTGTTGCCAAGCAATCAGCGATTTTTTGGCAGCCCTGCTTTTGAAATGATTTGGAGTTGGGAGTGAGCAGTGAAGTGGCCAAGTTTGCAGATGACACTAAATTGTTCAGGGTGGTGAGAACCAGAGAGGATTGTGAGTCACTCCAAAGGGATCTGTTGAGGCTGGGTGAGTGGGCATCAACGTGGCAGATGAGGTTCAATGTGGCCAAGTGCAAAGTAATGCACATTGGGACCGAGAATCCCAGCTACAAATACAAGTTGATGGGGTGTGAACTGGCAGAGACTGATTAAGAGAGAGATCTTGGGGTCGTGGTAGATAACTCACTGAAAATGTCAAGACAGTGTGTGATTGCAATAAAAAAGGCCAATGCCATGCTGGGAATTATTAGGAAGGGAACTGAAAACAAATCAGCCAGTATTATAATGCCCCTGTATAAATCGATGGTGCGGTCTCATTTGGAATACTGTGTACAATTCTGGTCATTGCACCTCAAAAAGGATATTATAGCATTGGAAAAAGTGCAGAAAAGGGCAACTAGATTAAAGGATTGGAACACTTTCCCTATGAAGAAAGGTTAAAACGCTTGGGGCTCTTTAGCTTGTAGAAACGTCGACTGCGGGGTGACATGATAGAGGTTTACAAGATAATGTATGGGATGGAGAAAGTAGAGAAAGAAGTACTTTTCTCCCTTTCTCACAATACAAGAACTCGTGGGCATTCAATGAAATTGCTGAGCAGTCAGGTTAAAATGAATAAAAAGAAGTACTTCTTCACCCAAAGGGTGATTAACATGTGGAATTCACTGCCACAGGAGCTGGTGGCGGCTACAAGCATAGACAGCTTCAAGAGGGGCTTAGATAAAAATATGGAGCAAAGGTCCATCAGTGGCTATTAGCCACAATGTGTGTGTGTGTATAATTTATTTATTTATTTATTGGCCACTGTGTGACACAGAGTGTTGGACTGGATGGGCCATTGGCCTGATCCAACATGGCTTCTCTTGCCAGTTTGGTGTAATGGTTAAGTGTGTGGACTCTTATCTGGGAGAACCGGGTTTGATTCCCCACTCCTCCACTTGCACCTGCTAGCATGGCCTTGGGTCCGCCAGAGCTCTGGCAGAGGTTGTCCTTGAAAGGGCAGCTGCTGTGAGAGCCCTCTCCAGCCCCATCCACCTCACAGGGTGTCTGTTGTGGGCGAGGAAGGTAAAGGAGATTGTGAGCCGCTCTGAGACTCTTCAGAGTGGAGGGCGGGATAGAAATCCAATATCTTCTTCTTATGTTCTTAAATTCAACCACCAGTGAAACACAATAAATCTGAGCCTATTAAAGTCAGGAAGAAAATGGGAACAGCGTTTCCAGTCTGTTAGTCCTGCACACCGAGAGAAGCAAAGACATTTTCTCTGTTTGGATCTCACAGCAAAAGAGAATGCAAACGGATCACTGTAATACATGGAACAGACAATATGATAGTTATTAGTATGTGTACTATTGGGTTCCTTCTTAAGCATATCTACCCAGAAATGTCCCAATGAATTCAGTGATACTTCTCCTGAGTGCCTGCATATCTGACAGCAGATAGATCCAAGTGAGCAGTCATGTTGGTCTGAAGCAGTAGAACAAAGTAGAAGTCAAGTTTCACCTTTAAGACCAACAAAGTTTTATTCAGAATATAAGCTTTCATATGCATGCAGACTTTTTCAGAAGAGGGAATGGGGTACAGTGGGCTGAAATACATGTGGTTGGTGGGTTAAGAGTGTAATCTGATACAAAGGATCAAATGGCAAAAGAGTGTAATAAATTTGAAGGCCATGTGGTCTGGATAGCATTAAAAAACGTAAATTAGGTGGACAAGAACTAAGGAATACATGCCCTTTTGTTTTACCTAGACTTTCAGCAACAGCAATTAACATACAACTTTTATTACCTTTTATTGCTATCCAGACCACATGGTCTTCAAGTTTATTACACTATTTTGCCATTTGATCCTTTGTATCAGTTTACACTCTTAACCCACCAACTACATGTATTTCAGCCCACTGTACCCTTTTCCCTCCTCTGAAAAAATCTGCATGCATACGAAAGCTTACATTCTGAATAAAACTTGCTTGGTTGGTCTTAAATGTGAAACTTGACCCCTACTTTATATCTGACTGAAGTTTTAGATCCTGATCTTCAGCATCTGTACTCAGAATAAAAACACAATCCCAAACAGAGTTATAGCCTTCCAAATCCACTGATTGGAACTGGATAAGGATTGGGCTACTGGCCCCATGAACTCCAGTGAGTTTTGTTGCTTCCTAATATGGAACAGAAGAATTACAGAACTACTGAGGAATTACAAAATGGGATGATGAAATAGACATTGTTCAAGATTTTCTGTTCTTTGGCTTAGGGCTGCCTTCCTCAGGTAGAGGCAGGGGATCCTCCAGTTTGGAGGCCCTTGCCACACTTCGAGGTCATCAGAAAGCAGCGCGGGGGGAGGGAAATGACTGCTGCGCTCTCTGTTATACCCCATGGAGACCGATTCCCATAGGGTATAATGGAGAATTGATCTGTGAGTATCTGAGGCTCTGGGGGCTGCTTTTTGAGGTAGAGACAACAGATTTTCAGCATAGCATCTGGTGCCTCTTCTCAAAATTTTCCCAAAGTTTCAAAAAGATTTGACCCAGGGGTCCAATTGTATGGGCCCCAAAATAAGGTGCCCCTTTCCAGCCTTCTAGCCTTCCAAGGTCAGTAAAATGAGGACCCAGTTTGCTGGGGGTAAGGTGTAGATGACTGGGGAACACAATGGCAAACCACTCTATAAAACGTCTGCCATGAAAATGTCATGATGTGACATCACCCCAGAGTTGGAAATGACTGGTGCTTGCACAGGGGACTACCTTTACCTTTATCTTTATCCTTCATTATTCCAAATGGAGGGAAGGCATTTAAAAGGCATGCAATCCCTTTAAATGTGATTGCAAGAACTCCCATCAGAGTTCTAGGTGCTTGTCACACCCTTGCTCCCAGTTCCACCTCCAGTGTCTCCTGGCTCCACCCCAAAAGTATTTTCCTTGATATTTCTTGAGTTGGACCCGGCAACCCTACCTTGGCTCCCTCATCAATCAAAGAGGCAACTGCAACCAAGAAAGCAGAGGGAGATTGAGACTGGGGCAGGCAGACACGAAGCAGCTGGAAAAGATTTTTAAGTAGAAGCATGTGTCGCTGGTGACCACTATCAAATTAACTCATGCCATATTATTGCCCATTACTATGTATGGGTTCAAACTGGAAAATGAAGCAAGCTGACAAGAAAGAAAGATCCATTTGGAATACAGCACTGGAGGAAAGTTTCACAGATAACAAATCAAGCCTGAACCCTCCCTAGAAGCTAAAATTAATAAACTGAACCTATTGTACTTTGATCATGTTACAAGAAAACAAGTCACTGAAAAAGACAATAATTAGGAGTGGCCCAAGGGCTTCATGGTCCCTAGGTGCCCTGCTCTCTCCCCACCACCATTCCCCCTGCCCTTGCTGCCCTTGCCACCGCCCTGCCAGCACTGCTAGCCTTGCATGGGCAAAGGCAGAGTGCAAGGAGAGCATGCACTGTGGTGCCATGGCTCTGGCTTCTAGAAGCAGAAGCCAAAGTGACACAGTGGCATGCCCTCTGCCTTCGCCCACATGGGGCCAGCAAAGGGCAGGGTGGGGTGGGCACCATGAATGAGACTGGGCAGCATGCAGCCTCTTCTGGGCTCTCAGGTGCCTCTCCTCATGGTGATATGAATCTCCCTGGAGGCAGAGGTGGGTGGGAGGGCCCAATCCATCACCCTCCCTGGCTTGAGCTGCAGGCAGCTGCGTAGATCTGCCTAGTGGACGGGTCAGCCCAGATAATAATGCAAGGAAAAGGTGAAAGCAGCAAGAAAGCCCCAACATGAGATGGATTGACTCAGTCAATGAAGCCATGGCCCTCAGTTGGCAATACTTGAGCAAGGCTGTTAACAGTAGGATGTTAAGGGAGGATATTAATTCATAGGGTTGCTGTAAGGCGGAAACGACTTGGCACAACTTAACACCCACACGCATAGAACATTGCAGCCTCAGACAATCCTTCCCAAATTTTCCCAAAGCACTTCCAAATGAACAACAGGGAAACTGAAGGCACCAGAAGCTTATGGTCCCATAAAGAAATACAGTATATTTTGGCTGTTGGGGGGCTTTCTCCCGGATTATTGGCTTGGACCAACAAGTTATTTTTCATTGGTCATTTTCACACTCACCTCCAGCCGGCGCGACCCCCCTCTTCACCGCGCAGGATCTGCGCGGATTTCGCACTAAATGCCGCGGAGCAGCCTTTTGCGCCGGAAACTCCCGTCGCAAAAGCCGCTCAAACGTAAACCGCCAAAAAGCAGTTCCTGTTTGAGCGGCTTTTGCGACGGGAGTTTCCGGCGCAAAAGGCTGCTCCGCGGCATTTAGTGCAAAATCCGCGCAGATCCTGCGCGGTGAAGAGGGGGGTCGCGCCGGCTGGAGGTGAGTGCAAAAACGACCATTGTGATACAACCAGTAGCTCTTTATGAAAATATTTAGGGAGCTGTGTGTTTTCGTCACTTTCTGGGAGAGAGAAGCCTGGTCACCAAACTTTTTAGCACAAGCAAGCGTAATTCAATAAGCTTGCCAACTGAATGGAATTATTTCAACATTTCTGACTCATACACTGATGCTGTGGGACATGACGGGCAGGGATGTGCTTCAGCAAGGCTTCATTTCAATAGCCAGGCAGATCTTAATTTACAAGAAACGGCCTTTTACCAATTAAGACCATGGATCCATCAAGGTCAGTCTCGTCTACTCAGACTGGCAGTGGCTCTCCAGAGTCTTTCCCATCACTTACTACATGATCAATGTTCCCTCTAAGCTGTGGAGACTTGTGAGCAAAAATTCTACTTTGTTAGCTACTGGCATTAAAAATTGTGAGCTACTGACAACTGGCCAGTTTGGTGTAGTGGTTAAGTGTGTGGACTTTTATCTGGGAGAACCGGGTTTGATTCCCCCCTCCTCCACTTGCACCTGCTGGAATGGCCTTGGGTCAGCCATAGCTCTGGCAGAGGTTATCCTTGGAAGGGCAGCTGCTGTGAGAGCCCTCTCAGCCCCAGTCACCTCACAGGGTGTCTGTTGTGGGGGGAGAAGATCTAGGGCAGGTATGGCCAATGGTAGCTCTCCAGATGTGTTTTGCCTACAACTCCCATCAGCCCCAGCCAGCATGGCCAATGGCTGGGGCTGATGGGAGTTGTAGGCATAAAAACATCTGGAGAGCTACTGTTGGCCACCCAGAGGATAAGCCACTCTGATTCAGAGAAAAGGGCGGGGTATAAATCTGCAGTCTTCTTCTTTTGAAGTTGTGAGTTACTGCATACATTAGTTTGCTCTGGGGCTATTTTTCCTGAGCTGAGACAAAAATGTGTGACTGGAGGCTAAAAAATTGTGAGATCACACTAACTCAGCTTCAAGGGAATGCTGCACACAATCCTTCTAGTTGGAAATGTCAAGTATTGAAACTGGGACCTTCTGCATGCCATGTAAATGCTCTACCACTGAGTCATAGCTCCAGTTTATTTATTTATTGGAAAAGGCAGAAGTTAATTTAAATTTCAAGGTGAAAGAGCGTCAATTTCACGTTTGCCTTTTCTGTCTTCCAAATCCTCTCCAGGTGGGAAGAGAGTAATTGTAGCTATGTATGATACTGAAAAGGCCTTGTAAATGGATCAGGATGTTCACTGGCCAAAATAAAACAAGAGCCAAGTTTAGCCTCACACCCCATTCCTAGGGAGACTGAGAGCCGACATGGTGAAAGAGTTTGAATCCCCACTCTGCCAAAGAAGCCAGCTGGGCAACCTCTGGCCAGTCATGCACTCTCACCCAAGCCTACCTCATAGGGTTACTGCTGTGAGGATAAAACAGAGGAGAAGAGAATGATGTGAGCTGCTTTGGGTCCTTGTTAAGGAGAAAGGTGGGATATAAATAAATGATTAAATAAGTACTGGGAAATTCAAATGCACTCCATTTACGTTATAACTTCCCACAGTCCAGAGCTCAGCTCTGATGCCAAAATTGATTCTGATGCAAGGCTGACCCTAGCTTGTATTGTGTTGCACAAGTCTGACAAAATGAGGAAAGAGGAAGAAGAAAGCCTGGGACAGATGAGTTTCCCAATAGCCATAGACTGCGATGCTAAAATCACATGGGATTCACTTTGAGCAGATCTGCCTAGGATGGCTCCCACAGCAACTCCTGAGGAAGGGAGCTTTCTTATAGTCTAAAATCTTGTTGGTCTCTAAGGTAGGAATGTAGTAAAAGTTCAAGCTAGGAGGAGGGGGGGGGGAAGAATAGGAAGTAGTAGTAGTAGTTGTAGTTTTTAGGCATATAACTTTTGATGAACTGCAACCTAGGTCTGTAGCCTTCCTCTTTCTATAGCTGAAACCACATAAAGTCCTAGCTTGTCAATTCAGAATGTGTATAATTCATTCCAGCTGCTTACAGTCTATTCAAAAATCTTCTGGAACAATTATCTGGAGCCTAACAGGAGATCTCCCTTGCCAATGCATCTCTCTCATGTTCAGTTCCACTGTTTTCAATTTTATGCCACTTTTCCTTACTAGATCATACATGTTGTGAAAGCTGGTGGATTTGCAATAGGATTTTCAGGACAGATTCAGCCGTAATGACCTCTAAAAGTCTGCCGGCACCCTATGAACCAAAGCTGCACCTATTACACATGCAAAAGACTCTTCAGCTTTATTGACATTATTGGAAGAGTTCTGGAAGCACTTTGGTCCATCTTTGGGGAGTTCCTGCCCCAGTTTATTTAGACAAAATTTCCACTGAACTTGCTAAGGCTGCAATCCCCTATTAAGCCTGACTAAACACTGCAACGTTTACTTTCAAGTAAGCATGTGAAAATGATGCAAGATTACAATTTGGTGCACACCTGGGAGAAAGTTTCAATTCCGAGTGAATGTCCCATTTGCTTTAAATCAATGGATTGGGTTGTTACCCCCCGCCCACATATATGCAGAATTGCTGTCTTACAGTCCAGACCAACTGACATATACTAAGTCTGGGCACTCACCTTGGCTGAACTACCGCAAATAAATGCAATAAAGGGGCAATAAAAAACAACGTAAGAATGTAATGAAAGTCCACAAGGAAATGGGCAAAGGGTGAAAGGGGATGGAATCATGCTCTAATATATATACAGGCTTCTAGCCACACTGCAAGATAAATAGTGTTGTTGGTAGATTTTGCAGGGAAGTTTATTACTCCAAAGGAAACTCCTCAAACCAATGCCACACAAAACTGCTAGATGATTGTCCTTGGATGGCGAGTTCTCAATCAAGCAAAGAGAGGTTGAGACCATTCATTCATTCATTCATTCATTCATTCATTCATTCATTCATTCATTCTCTCTCTCTCTGAGCTGTAGTACAATATATATTGTTTAAATAAGACCAATCCAAAATAGCATAGAACACTTTGCCAGTTCAGAAATTCACCAGAACTCTTCATAAGGTTGGCTTTTAAGGGAGGAAGAGGTGTACCCAACATACATTGCTCCCATTTCTTTTGTATGAAACTTACTTGAAAGGATGGTGACCCTGTCTGCAAGGCGATTCCCTCCACACACAAAAAAAAATTGCACTCAACAAATACCTAGTGGACATTACTATAACTTTTATGAAGATAGTTTTAGAGGCTAGCCATGTTGACCTGCAGTGGGACAGCTAGATTGGAGTCCATTCCTACCTTAGAGACCAACAAGATTTTTAGGCTATAACGAAGGGTCAAAGCTCCCTTCCTCAGACACAGCTGAGTACAAATGAAGATCTTTTCTACTGCATTGTGATCTATGTTTCTACTCAACTTGAGTCTGACAAAAGGAGTTCTGGACACTGCCCTGCCCTTTAGTGTTCCCTCTAAGCTGAGTTAGTGTGAACTAGCTCACAGTTTTTTAGCCTCCGGCTCACCCTTTCTGTCTTAGCTCAGGAAGAATGGTTCCAGAGCAAACTAATTGATGCAATAACTCACAATTTTAATTTCGCACTAGACTTTTAATCCTGGTTTAGCCCTGTTCCCAAACTGACATTCTACACTAGAATCAGAGAAGCCAGCTCTATGACTCTATGATTCCATGATTTTAGTGTGGAATGTCAGCTTGGGGACAGGGCTAAACCAGGATTAAAGGTCTAGTGCGAAACTGGTTTACAAAGTAGAATTTTTGCTCACAAGACTCCACAGCAGGGGTGGCCAAACTGTGGCTCTGAAGCCACATGTGGCTCTTTCACATATATTGTGTGGCTTTCGAAGCCTCCACTTCTCCATCAGCCAACTTGGAGCAGGCATTTCTCTCTTTACATCCCTTTGCCAAGCCTAGCCAGCCAGTGGCTTGGAGAATGCATTTTCAGTTAAAGTTGCTTTCTTCCCCATCTCTCTCCCTCCCATCTACTTTTCTTCCTTCTGTCTGTCCGTCTGACAGCTCTCAAACATCTGGCATTCATTCTGCATGGCTCTTACATTAAGCAGGTTTGGCCACCCCTGCTCCGCAGCACAGAGCAGGGGTTGCCAAACCATGGCTCGGGAGCCACATGTGGCCCTTTCACATACATTATGTGGCTCTCGAAGCCTCCACTGCCCCATCAGCCAGCTTGGAGCAGGCATTTCTCTCTTTATATCCCTTTGCCAAGCCAAGCCAGCCAGCGGCTTGAAGAATGCATTTATAGTTAAAGTTGCTTTCTTTTCACCTCTCTCTCTCCTCCCATCTACTTTCCTTCCTTCCCTCCTTCTTTCCCAACTCTCAAACATCCACTATTTATGTTTTGCGGCTCTCAAACATTTGATGTCTCTTCTATGAGACTCTTACATTAAACAAGTTTGGCCCCTCCTGGCATAGAGGGAGTATTGAAAGTTTGTAAGCCGTGGGTTGCTCTTCATGAGAAGTGTGGGGGTGGCGGCTGGGCTGCAGCCAGCGAGCAGGCGAGAGAGTCCGCACCAACCCTCTGGGAGAAGTTGCCCTCCCCCACCACCGCCCACCGCCCTACCTGTCCCCCGCCGCCTGCCCGCCGTCCTCCGAGCCCGGCGCCGGCTCCGCCTTGACCTCGCGCAGCACCAGCGTGGTCTCCTGCGGGCGCGTCCAGCCGGACCCCTCCTCCAGGGACTCCACGTAGAAGACGGTGCGAGGGGCCGGCGGCGGGTGGCCCGCCTGTTCGGCCAGCCCATGGAGGAGCCGGGTGGCGGGCAGCGAGGTCCCGTTGAGGGGAGAGGCCGATGAGGCGGCGGGGGGCGGCGGCGCGGCGGCGGCCGTGGAAGACGACGACGAGGAGGAGGAGGCTTTCTTCCAGAAGGCGCCGCTGCCCCGCTCCTGGCTCTTCAGCAGGCGGCTCTGGCTGGGCCCCCAGTGCTCGAAGCTGCCGCTGTCCTGCTGCAGGCAGCCGCCCGCCGAGGCCGCCGGGTGACTGAAGAGTTTCCAGCGGAGGCGCAGGATGTGCTTCACGTCAAAGTCCTTCCTGCCCGAGTTGGACATGGCGAGGCGCCGGCGGGGCGACGGGGGCGCCTCCAGAGCCGGGGATGCCGCCCTCCGCAGAGAGAGAGAAGCCGAGACGCAAGAAGAAGAAGGCGCCCCCTTCTCCCCCCAACAAGGCTTGGAGCGATGCGCAAGAGACTCCCCGCCAGCCACGCCGAAAACGGATGAGAAAAGAGCCGATCGGCGAACGAGAGAAAAGCGATTCCTTCCCCCTGAAACGCTCCGGCTCCCCCGGGCAACCTCCGCTCTCCGCGGCGCTGAAGCTGCTGTCCGCGGTGCTGAAGCCGCCGTGCGTGGTGCTGAAGCTGCTGTCCGCGGTGCTGAAGCCGCTGTGCGTGGTGCTGAAGCTGCTGTCCGCGGTGCTGAAGCCTGTGGCGGGTGCCCGGAGTTCTCTCTCGCCTTCAACCAGTTTAGGGGGCTCTGGCTCCAGCGGGCTCACTCAGCCAGACGCCTGACGCTGTCCGCGGTGCTGAAGTCCGTGCCTGGTGCCCGGAGTTCTCGCTCGCCTTCAGCCAGTTTTAGGGGGCCTCCGGCGGACTCCCTTCTCAGCCGCCCGCCTGCCGCTGTCCGCGGTGCTGAAGCGTGTGGCAGACGCCTGGAGTTATTCCTCTCCCTCCACAAGCTAGGGGAGGAGGGAAGCCGGGAAGGGGGGTGGGGGTGGGAGAGAGGAGGAATAATAAGGTATTAAAGTTGCACAGCCTTGAAGACTGCTTGGCAAAGAAGGAGGGGGGGGGGGAGAGCGGGAGACCAGGCAGGGCTGCTTTTATAGACAGGCTGGATCGAGATCGCCCTCTCTCTCGCTCGCCCGGCTGTCAAGGTCCTCGCCGCGCCGCTTCTCTCCGCCTGCTGCCTCCTCGGCGCCTCCCTCCCCAGGCCTGTCAATAAATTAGGCAGATGTTCGGAGAGAAGCCCTGGGCTGCTGGGGAGCCCCTTTGGAGGGGTTGCAGGTCATCTCTGCCGGAATTCTCTGTTGCTGTGCCTTTTGAACAAGTTTGGCCAGGGAGGGATGTTGGCAAGTTTCATCCTGTCCAGAGTCATGCAGCACCTCAAGAACTTGCTAAAACTTCCAAGGAGGGTTTTACTCCTTTTTAAAGCAATTCCCAGGATGGCTGGCACTACTATTCTCCACCCAGCAGAAATCTCCTTTACCACTCAAATCCAGCCTGTCACAAGTGATTGAATTCCAGAGAGAATGAGCTTCCCCTGCCAGTTTTTTCTTCTAACCTCCATGAGAATCCAGAAGACTCCCACCTCTGTCCCAAGTTGTGTCTCCACCTCAAGGCAGCTCATGGGTCCAAATGGATTTTAGAAAGTTTCTGGGGGATTTGGAGAGTCTCAGTGGTCCATTTGCAGATCTATAAATGTTGTAACGATAGCCAAGAAGAAGCCATGTTTGATGATGCCAGCTGAATTGTGTCCAGATCAGAGCTGGGTTTTTTTTTTCCCAAACTTGTTCATGGACTGTAGGCATCTAGAGGTGTCTCAAATCATTGTCTTGTCCCCTTGTGACACTTCAGCAAAGATTTCTTTGCTGCTAAAAATCTCACACAGCTTCTGAATGTGGGCTATGATTTCAACAGAACCTGTAGGCTGAGAGTATAGGATGCCTCTGCTCTTCAGTGAATTGCTTCAGATTGAGTAGCATGACTGAAGTTGAGGGTGCCATTCATAATAATAATAAATTTATTCTTATATTCTGCCCTCCCCTGCCGAAGCGGGCTCAGGGTGGCTACTGAATGGAGCAGTTCACATCCTGAGTCGAGCATAACTGCTGTAAACTTAAAATGGGCAATGGGCAGTGCAAGACCCTGATGGGCTCCAGACTGCTGCTGAAGGGGACTTCCAGTGTTCAGGAGTGGCAGCTCACGCACAGGGCTTAGAGGGAATACTGGTTGATAGGATTCTGAGGGTTGTGAAGAACACACTTTGTAAATTCAGCGCTTGTCTTGCTGACTGGGGAAAACACCATGGGGTAAGATCACAAGTACACCTTTGATTCAGGGTCATTTCCCAACAGTTTTAAAAGGGAAAATTTGAAGAAAACTTCACTTAATAGAGACAATTTGGACACCACAAATTTAATTTGCCATTCTGAGACAATGTGACTGGGAAAGGCTGCAATTCCAGGCTTACCAGAATGAAACTTCTTCCCCTGACAATTTTTAATCTAGTTTCCAGACCAGTTATAGGACAAAAGTCATTTTCATTGGTGAATGAATTCTTCTTCCTGATTTTGTTAGCTCTGTCCATCTGCAAGAGACCATGCCATTTCTTGAGTCATTTAGAGCAAGGCCATGGTGTGAACTTTACTGCCCTCTGATATGTGCATGTGTATGTGTTACACACCATCAAGTCGCTTCTGACTTACCCAATGAATTAATTAGCTCCAAAATGTCTTCTTATTAACAGCTTTGCTCAAGTCTTGAAAACTGAAGGCTGAGGCTTCCTTTAATGGTTCATGTTGGGTCTTCCTCTTTTACTACTCTTTTCAACTTTACTGGCCCTTGCTGGTCTTTTCTTCATGAAAGACCAAAGAATGTTTCTTCCAGAGATGCTGATTCAGTGGCTTGGGATCTGATTTGTTGGGTACCTCAGGGCTCCATAATTTCACCTGTGCTTGTCATAAGATCATCCAGAATTCTGAAGTTAGCAGTATAGAGATGGATTCCATCAGCATATTGCTTTGCCTAAATCCTCAGCTGCTCCTGTATCTGTGGTCCAGCTGATGAAGCTGAGGTAGAACCCAGACAAGACACGGGTGTTCCTGGTCAGAACAACAGAGGTTCTTGAGAGGATTAGTCTACCTATGCTGGACACAGTCAAGTTGACCTTGTCTGAACTCATCATTGCTTTTTGAAGTATCAGGTTGGTGCTGTGGTCAAGAGTATTCTTTTGACACTGAATCTGGAAGTTCACTTATCTTCTCAATCCAGGTGACCTAGTCATTTTAATAGATGCTTCTGTATCCTCCAGACAGAACTACTGTAACACACATTACATGGGTCTGCCGTTGAAGGTAACTCTGAAATTTCTACTGGTGTAAAATGCAGCAGCCCACCATTTCTTTGAGACACATCACTATTTATTTATTTATTTGATAGCCTTCTCCCCGCCCCCCCAGTAAGACCCAAAACAATTTACATTGTTGTCCTCTTATCCTCACAGAAGCCTTGTGAGGTAGGTAAGGATGAGAATATGTGACTGGCGCAAAGTCACCCAGTGAGCTTCCATGGTGGAGTGCATGGGGACCTGTGAGCAAAAATTCTGTTTCATGAGCTAATGGCATTAAAGCTGTGAGCTACTGCATAAATTAGCTAGCTCTGGGGCCATTTTTCCTGAGCTAAGACAATAATGTGTGAGTTGGAGACTAAAAAACTGTCATCTAACTCACGCTAACTCATCTTAGAGGGAACACTGGTGGAGTGGGGATTCAATCTGGAGCCAGATCCTAGTCTCTAAGGACTACACCATACTGGCTCTGTACATGGTATACAACTACTACTTTATTTCTGGACATTATCTGAGGTACTGGTTTCACTTTTAAAGCTCTTTACAACCCAGAATGCCAGTTTTAGGACTGCCTTTTACAATCTACAACCATATGTCAGCTTATGAAAGATCAATGCCTTTTGTGAAAAGTCCCCTCTGTTCGAAAGATTCATTTGAACCTTTGTAGCCTCCATAGCAGCCCCTACACGCTGGAATAGCTTGCCAGAGGAGATGCATAAGGCATGTTACCAGGCAAGATTCAGAAAATCAACTAAAACCATCTCATTGCAACATGTCCTTGGGAGTTAACCCATTCTTTGATCCATTTTTTTTTTGTACTTCTGACCCAAGACCCCTTGGGTTTTTGATTTGGCTTATGGAATTTAAGTATCTGATTGCTTCTGGATTCCAATATCTTTATATATGAGGGCATAGTTTTGGAGGTTGGTGGGATGATGCAGATATCCTTATTACAAGTCACTTGGGCTTTTACAGAAGAATAAATAAATAAAAACAGCACTCGTGTCTGAATATGCATGGCAGACAATGCACCAGAGAATGACTGATGTAAGATTCTCAAGCATTTTAATTTTAATTTAATTTAACTTCATTTGTTCCCCTCATGTTTTCTCTCCAATGGGGATGCAAAGTGACTTATATAATTATTCCTTTTCTCATTTTATCCTGACAACAACCAGCCTGCGAGGTTGGTTAGGTCGAGAGCATGTGGGTAACTCAACGTCAACCAACAAGCATCTATGGCAAAGCAGGGATTCAAACCTAGGGCAACTCGAACGATTAAAGGGTTAGAACACTTTCCCTATGAAGAAAGGTTAAAATGCTTGGGGCTCTTTAGCTTGGAGAAATACTGACAGGGGGTGACATGATAGAGGTTTACAAGATTATGCATGGGATAGAGAAAGTAGAGAAAGAAATACTTTTCTCCCTTTCTCACAATATGAGAACTCATGGACATTCAATAAAACTGCTGAGCAGTCAGGTTAGAACGGATAAAAGGAGGTACTTCTTCACCCAAAGGGTGATTAACACATGGAATTCACTGCCACAGGAAGTGGTGGTGGCTATAAGCATAGGCAGCTTCAAGAGGGAATTGGATAAACATCTGGAGCAGAGGTCCATCAGTGGCTATTAGTCACAGCTTATTGTTGGAACTCTTTGTCTTGGGCAGTGATGCTCTGCATTTTTGGTGCTTGGGGGCACACAGTGAGAGGGCTTCTAGTGTCCTGATCACACTAGTGGACCTCCTGATGGCACTTAGGGGGTTTTTTGCCACTGTGTGACAGAGTGTTGGACTGGATGGGCCACTGACTTGATCCAACATGGCTACTCTTATGTTCTTATGTAAACCTGGATTCTGAAATTCAAGTCTATCACTCAAATCAGTACAACATGCTTTACTTGCTGTCATCTCCCCCCCACCCCCACCCCCCACACACATGAAAGGTTTCAGACAGAATTGAGTTGGTTGACCCAGACAGAGTATGGAAAGATCTGGATTCAAGTCCTTGTTCAGCCAAGAAGCTCAGTTGATGTTCTTGGCCTAGTCACTCTCTCTTAGCCTAACCTACCTCACAGGTCTTGGAAGATTACGAGAAAGGCAAACTCCCTTGAATTTCGTGTAGAAGGGGACAGGATAAAGATGTAATGGACAGCAGGAATCCTTCTATAATTCTCTTCTATAGGATCCTTCTAAAAATCTCTACTCAGGATTCTGAGTAGACCTGCTTAAGAATGCTCTCATGGAGCTAGAACTTTCATTGTGTCTTACAGACAAGATTTAAAAATAAATAAATGAATAAAAGGTTTCAAACCAGAAGTGATTTCTCAGGAGAACCCGTATTCTTTTCACCAGTTGCCTGATACTATACACTGAACTAAGGTTGCTATAAACACGGGTAAAATTCTAGCAGGAGCTCCTTTGCATATTAGGCCACACACCCCTGATGTAGCCAATCCTTCAAGAGCTTACAAAAAGAGCCTTGGAGGATTGGTTACATCAGTGGGGTGTGACCTAATATGCAAAGGAGTTCCTGCTAGAATTCCACCCCTGGTTATAAACAATACAGTGTGATCCTAATCTGAGCTACATCCTTCGAAGACTACTGACTCCAGTAGACTTAAGGGAGGACTTGATAGAGATTTATAAAATTATGCATCAGGCAGAGAGAGTTGACAAAGAGAACTTTTTCTTCCTCTCCCAAAATACTAGAACTGGAGGACATCCAATGAAATTGATAGACAGTAGATTCAACATGGACAAAAGGAAATATTTCTTTAAACCGAGAGTGATTAAAATGTGGGATTCCTGGCCAGAGGGTATAGTGATGTCCACAGACACAGACAGCTTTAAGAGGTGACAGATTAATGGAGGGAAGGTCTATCAGTGGTGACTCACAATGGTGACTAAAGGAAACCTCCACATTCAGAGGCACTAAACCTCTGGATCCCAGTTCCAGGAGGCAACATCATCATCATCATCATCATTATTATTATGAGTTTATTTATATTCCGCCCATTCCCCCTTAGGGGCTCAGGGTAGGGCACAACATAAATAAAAACCACATTAAACATCAGGGGAATGCCTCGGCCTCTATGCCCTATTGTTAGCTCTCCAGAAGAACTGGTTGGTTACCATGTGAAACAAGATGCTAGACTAGATAGACCACTAGTCTGATCCTGAAGGGCTCTTCTTATGATCTTATGACTGAGAAGGGTATAACTGTAAAACTAAGTGAACTTATGGTCTGGGTCTGCATGTCAAATCACTTTGCTTAATCATGACAACTAACATTGATATATTTATGCTGAGTATGTGGAAGAATGTCTTTCAGATTAACAGGGTTGCATCTCCTTTTACAACTTAATTTGAGACTGGGTATTTGATTCTGGCTAAAAATTTTGCCCTCCCCAAAATCTGAAAAGACACATCTCTAGCTAGGTAGGATATCGCTATTGATCTTGTTGGAACATTTCATCTCTTTCCCTGATATCCTGGAAAGGAAATATTGAAAAAGTGTGACAGATCTAATATCACTGCAGCTTAAACACACGTGTATTTGTGTGTGTGTGTGTATGTGCGCACAAATATATAAAGCTATCCTGCTGCATATTCAGGGCTTCTTTGTAGCAGGAAGTCCTTTGCATATTAGGCCACACAGCCCTGATGTAGCCAATCCTCCAAGAGCTTACTGTAGATCACAGGCAATTAAAATATCAATTAAAATCACAACCATAAGATCATAAGAAGAGCCCTTCAGGATCAGACAAGTGGTCCATCTAGTCTAGCATCTTGTTTCACGTGGTAACCAACCATTTCTTCTGGAGAGTCAACAATAGGGCATAGAGGCCGAGGCATTCCCCTGATGTTTAATGTGATTTTAATTAAAACAGGCCAATAGAAACAGGCCAATAGGCAATTAAAACATCAATTAAAATCATTATGAAAACATTACAAAATGCTATATTAATGATGGCAGTGCTACGGATCATCTTTGCCATAACAATTAATGTCTTCAAGTGCAGGTCCAAGCTCCTCAATTGTGATTAAAGCAATGTTGTCCAGGCAGAAACATTAGATTTAAGAGTTGAAGGCTTGGTGGAAGAGCTCCATCTTCCACTACAACTTTGTGAAAGAGTAAAGATATATTGTTTACTCTAAAGACAGTTGTTGTTATTAGGATAGCCATGTTGGATTTCAGTAGAAAAAACTAGACTTGAGTCCTGGACTACTTTAGCGAACAACTATGTTGGCAGAGGGGTGAAGAGTCCATGCTCACTTCGTCATGTATTAATTGGAAGAAACTTCCATTCCAACACATATCTGTTCAGTTTTGGGCAACATATTTTAAGAAGGATATAGACAAGCTGGAATGAGTCCAGAGGAAAGCGACAGAGATGGTGAGGGGTCTGGAGACCAAGTCCTATGAATAAAGGTTGAAGGACCTGGGCATGTTTAGCCTGGTGTGGAATTGTTTTCTGTGTCCCCACAAGGTAGGACCAGAACCAATGGGTTGAAATTAAATCAAAAGAGTTTCCAGCTCAACATTAGGAAGAACTTCCTGACCATTAGAGTGGTTCTTCAGTGGAACAGGCTTCTTCAGGAGGTGGTGGTCTCTCCTTCCTAGGAGGTTTTTAAACAGAGGCTATTGTGACTGCTCTGATATTCAGAGCATAGGGTGAGGTATAAATCCAATATCATCATCTTCTTCTTCTTCTTCTTCTTCTTCTTCTTCTTCTTCTTCTTCTTCTTCTTATTATTATTATTATTATTATTATTATTATTATTATTATTATTATTATTATTATTATTATTATTGTTGTTATTATTATTATTATTGTTATTATTATTATTTCATGTTCTATTTTATGCTCTGTTTTATATATACTTTTCTGGTGTGTTTCCCCCCCCCCTCCTTTCTTCTTCTTTTATCCTATCAGTAAAAACTAGAAATCCGTGGGTTAAAAGAAAAGGAACAGCAAGTCAAAGAGAGGCAGTGGATTTGTTTTACACGGAATGACAGATGCAAAGTCCCAGGTCACACCCTTCTCCTGTGAAAGATATTCCGTAGCCTTCTGGCTCTGCCTGTATCTTGCAGGAGGAACTGCCTGCCCTAAGGGGGGAAGCGTAGTATGCTTCCAATAGGAAATGCACAAAGTTAGCGTAACCCTTGGTTTTGGGCTGTCACTTTCATGTATGCAGACAATGCTGAGCAGTAGGGAAGTTCAGTGGCAATGGAGATGCTTGCCAGGGGATGTTTACCCAAACAAGGGAGTGGGTTGCTAAGGTTGCGCTACGCAACCGGGATATAATTACAGAATGAATGGCTCCGTGGTTAGGAGGAGAGAACTAGGGGGAACTGCATTGCGTGGCGTTGGCTCCGAGCTCATAAATCATCATATAAAATGCATGAAAGACTGCAGGCAATAAAACAAAACACAGTGGCAGCAAACCAGTTTCCTCCTCGAAATGAGGTACTTGGCACAAAAGTCCCAAACAGAGTTATATCCTTCTAAGCCCATGGGCTTCAATGGACTTAGAAGGGTGGGACTCTGTTTAGGATTGCACTGTAAGGGAGGGAAGAATAAATTCTCCTGCCTAGGAAAAGAATATAAAAATATCAGGTTTGAATATTGTAACTCTACATGCAGGAGAAAAAACAGGACTTATTTTTGTAGCAGGAACGCCTTTGCATATTAGGCCACAAACACCCTGATGTAGCCAATCCCTGGAAGCTTACAGTAGGCCCTGTACTAAGAGCCCTGGAAGCTCTTGGAGGATTGGCTACATCAGAGAGGTGTTCCCTAATATGTAAAACTGTTCTTGCTACAAAAAAAGCCCTGGGAATAGGGTTAAGAGAATGATCTCAGTTGACCCCAACTTCTCACAGGTTAGATGTTGAGCCACTTTGTGTCAGGTGGGGGTTCATTGAAGCTCACAAATAAGAATGCTTGGTATTTGAAACAAAGTTGCATTTATTGGATATTTCAGAGTTACTCCAGTTTGGTAGGCATTGGAACTGATGGAGATCAGTTCAATTCATCGGCTTTTAACATTCTACATCAAAGCGATTTCTTCTACCCCCATTCTCAAAACAAAAGGCTACTTTTGCATGTGAGAGTTTTCTCAACGTTCCCCCCTTATCTTTTCCGTTGGTGATTACATTTTCCTGGAGGCAATGTCCTTGCTGCCTCTAGGGAGGAGGTGAGAATCTGGCACTTCAAAAAGGACTTGGCAACCTTTGATATTCCTGGGAAGCTACTCTCTACTTCCCCCCCCTCCCTCTTTACTACGCTCACTCTTGTGTTAGTGAGCACATCTAGGCAATAGTCAATATGGTTAGTAATCAGCATTTGGCAATAGTATTAATGAACAGAGCCTGACACTTTGGCTATTGCCTGCCCCTGTTTCATCTTACATAGGAGCTCTCTTCCGTCTCTTACCTGGGCTTTGAGCTGTAGCAACTTTTTGAAGTTAATCTGTCCACAGTAAATTAAATGTGCCTGCTTAAATATGCCATGGGAGCAATGTTCCCTCTAAGCTGCAGAGTCTTGTGAGCAAAAAATCAACTTTGTGAACTACTAGTATTAAAGTTGTGAGCTACTGGCATGAAAGTTGTGAGCTACTGCATAAAGTATTGTGCTCTGGGGGGTCATCCTTCCTGAGCTAAGACAAAAATGTATGAACTGGAAGCTAAAAATCTGTGAACTAAGCTCATGCCAAGTCAGTGTAGAGGAAACACTGCATGTGAGACGTGCTTCTATTTTTCTAAGAAAATTTTTTTCCCCCCTCTTGTTACCAAATCTTTGAAATTTGTTCCTTTATCAGGAAAGAAGAAGGATTGGGGATACCGTGTAAAGCTTTGGTGCTTCCAAGTCAAAATGATTATTTTTGTTCATATTTCACCCAATAATTGCTGTGGGGCCTTCGAGTTTTGCCCTTCCACGTCAACTGCTGCAAGGTCTTCAGCAATCAACACATCTTAGTTTTGTTAAGGGCATTTATTCATAAGCAAGACATGACAGCCAGGCAGGGTGCTGTGTGGCGGAACCGGCCCGATTCTGCCTTCAGGCCCGGTCCCATCAGCTCCCTATTGAGTCGCCAACTCCTGGAGGGAGCTATTTCTCCTCCTGCCCCTTGGGTGCGCTGCCACCACCTGCTCAGTCCCGGGGTTCAGATTGAGAGGAATAGGACTCCCAATCCCCCTCTCCAGCTATGAGGCTGGGCCTCCAGGTCCTCTGCCACCCTGCACTTGGGTTTCACAGAGACCTCAGTGCTTCTTTGGGGCACCCCTGGAGGATTGGCACCTTATCCAACTGCATGCCTTCCCCCTTCCCCGGGGCCCCCTTCTCAACACAGCGTGGTCTAAAGCGGTTTGGGGATCTATGTGGTACAGAGATTGACTGCCAGCATTTAAACAGTAAAAAACATTTATTTAAAAGAGAAAAGGATAGGGAAAGAAAAACAAAACAAAAACAGTTGCATCTACAAAATTAGCACAGCACAGCACACGCACAGCAAACAGCCTGACAAACAAAATGTGTTATAAACGCGTCCTGCTGGCCCTGATCTAAACTTGCCCTGTCTTGTGAATTACTTACTTAGTCTGCCTGCCTGGGCCCTCCCAGGCAGGAGCCTCCATGCTCACCACATGCTCACTCGAGCCCCCAGTTCAAATCTGGCTTCTCTTCCTGCCTAACACATGCAAGGAACAACAGCACTTCCTGCCTCTCTAGGAGATTTTCCCCCTAGCGTTGTTGGTTTGGCTCTGGAAGGGAGGGGGGGAGTGAGGGGAAGGCTACAAAGCCTGCTGAGGGATTTACTGACCCCTGTCAAATGAAGCACCACCACTGACTAAAATGGCGTTTCTCCACATGCTGCTTAAGCGGAAGACAAGGGCTCCTGCCCACATCCGGTAAATACCCTGTCATGAAAAGGCCTTCTGGCCTCAGCCTTCGTCAGGAATCCTAACAAGGGTTCCCTCTAAGTTGAATTAGCGTGAGCTGGCTCACAGATTTTTACCCTCCAGCTCACACATTTTTGTCTTAGCTCAGGAAGGAGGACCCCAGAACACAATCATTTATGCAGGAGCTCACAACTTTAATGCCTGTTGCTCACAAAGTCAAATAAGAACATAACATAAGAACATAAGAGAAGTCATGTTGGATCAGGTCAATGGGCCATCCAGTCCAACACTCTGTGTCACACAGTGGCCAAAAAAACCCCAGGTGCCATCAGGAGGTTCAAAGTGGGGCTAGGAGCCCTTCCACTCCCCCCCCCCCCAAGCACCAAGAATACAGAGCATCACTGCCCCAGACAGTTCCAATAAAATGCTGTGACTAATAGCCGCTGATAGACCTCAGCTCCATATATTTATCCAATCCCCTCTTGAAGCTGGCTATGCTTGTAGCCGCCACCAACTCCTGTGGCAGTGAATTCTATGTGTTAATCACCCTTTGGGTGAAAAAGGACTTCCTTTTATCCATTCTAACCCGATTGCTCACAAGACTCTGGAGCTTAGAGGGAACATTGATCCTAACCCTAAATCAGGCTCCACGGCCTTGTAGGTGTGTATTTTTGACAGGTGGGGAGGGTCTCCTTTAAGAACTCAGTTGTTAAAACAGCATGCCCCGACTCCCTTCACCTGTAAGGGTACACTAATGGGGTCAATGTGGAAGTAGGAAAACATGCATCCAGTTGAAGTCCTAGGAGAGCTGTCAAGACATCTAAGATCTGCTAAAAGGTAAAGGTAAAGGTAGTCCCCTGTGCAAGCACCAGTCGTTTCTGACTCTGGGGTGATGTTGCTTTCACAGCGTTTTCACAGCAGATTTTTTTATGGGGTGGTTTGCCATTGCCTTCCCCAGTCATCTACACTTTCACCCCAGCAAGCTGGGGACTCATTTTACTGACCTCAGAAGGATGGAAGGCTGAGTCAATCTGGAGCCAGCTACCTGAACCAGCTTCCGCTGGGATCGAACTCAGGTTGTGAGCAGAGGGCTCCGACTGCAGTACTGCAGCTTTACCTGTCTCCCATTGGCAGTCTGGAATGCCAGTGGAAGTCAGGATTGTTATAATTATACACCAGCCCAAGAGCTAAGTGTGGAGGGGGTAGAGAGGTAGGCTTGCCATCCTGCTACTCCCTCTGGCCAGTCTTGCCTTGTAGGATGCTGACAATGCCAGGACTTTGATAGTCCACATGGTAACGTACTGCCTGTCTGAGTATGTCTAGTTAGTGTCTATGTCAGGGGTGTCGAACTCATTTGTTATGTGGGCCGGACCTGACATGAATGAGACCTTGATGGGCCAGGCCATGTTGGGCCAGGCTATGTGTGTACCTATTGAAGATTACTTTATAAAGGACACAGACAGACACACTTTATAAAGGACACAGACAAACACAATTAAAGATTAAAAAATAAAATAAAACATGCTTAAAACATTAGTACTCACTGATCTTCAAGGTATTTTCTTTGTATTTCTCCCACGGGATCCAGGGAACTGGGCAAAGGAAGCTCTGGCTCTTTCCTGCCTTCTCCAGGGGACCAGGAGGGGAAGGAGCCTCAGCCAATAGAAGAAAGAGAGGCTTGACTCAGTAGTTCTGCTGTGCGATTGTGATAGCCTGGCAAAGCAAGCTCTTCCTTCCCCCCCTCCTCCACAAGGGAGGAGCTTCAGCCACTGGAGAAAATAGAGGCTTTGCTATGTTGCTCCTGTGCAATTGAGCAAGCCTTGCAAAGCAAGCTGTTACACTGAAGGAAGCAAGAGAGAGGGAGAAGGAAGCAGATGACAGCCAGGTGCTTGAGGGCCTGATAGAAGCCCTCTGGGGGCTTGATTCAGCCCCTGGGACAGATGTTTGACACCCCTGGTCTATGTAAAGTTTTTATTTTAAATTGCACTGCCTTAATGGGTTTTTTTTAAAACTTATGGCTGCTTTTTTAAATAATAAAAAGTCTTACTTTGTTGTTGGTGCTGGCTCTGTGTGCTGAACCTTACAGCTCTCCAGAGATCTGGTGTCCTTGACCTGTCTAACCAATCTTCTGGGTGGGGGAAGCAGCCTGGATTGGCCTTTGGGCAGGGCTGCTGACTTTCCTCAAGAAGATCTGGGTGGGGGGGTCTCCTTTTCTCCTTCCTGGGGTTTTGTTTGTAAAGGGAGTGGTGGCAGACTACCAAGAGGATTGCACTCTAAGCCAGCCCATGTTTCCTGGAGCAGTTTCTTGGCTGGGCTAGCTGGTAGAGCAGGGGTGGGAAACCTTTTTTCTGCCAAGGGCCATATAGATATTTATAACATCATTCACGGGCCATAAAAAATTATCAACTTAAAAACAGTGGTCCTCTGAGGGAGAATGATTCAGGCCAGCAAAATTAATGCAAATAATTGTTTTTTTCTATTTGAAGTCGTGTGGGGAGAGCCTAATCTGGTGTGCACACCCCCCCGGCCTGTCGCCCTAGGCAAATGCATAGGTCCAGGGCTTTTTTGTAGAAAAAGCCCAGCAGGAACTCAGTAGCATATTAGACCACATCCCCTAATATTAGCATACTAGGTCACACACTCATTAGCATATTAGGCCACACCATCTGGGATAATCAAGTGCAAACTGAACTGTGACAGTAATTTTTCCAGGCCCTGCAGCAATTCTGACTGGCCAGCCAGGCCCCAGGGAGGCTGCCACATGGCTCGGTTCGCCCCAGCAATCCCCGAGGGCCACACCAAGTGACCTCAAAAGACGGAGGTTCCCCACCCCTGTGGTGGAGGCTGAGAATAGCAGGGACCGGGAAACAGATGAGAAACCCCTTCCATGACCACTTCCCAGCATGGAGGTGATAAATTCCAAGGGCGACCCTGAGAGTAAGAAGAAACAAAGAGGGAGTGCTGGGGGTGGTCCATCCCTTCCTCATTCTTTAACAATGGAGGCCCAAGTAGCTGTCACTGCCAAATCATCTTTTTACCATCTGCGGATGGCAAGGCAGTTGGTCCCCTTTCTCGAGCACGACGACTTGGCAACAGTGATCCATGCTACGGTCACCTCAAGACTGGATCACTGTAATGCCCTCTACATGGGGCTGCCCTTGTCCCAAATCCGGCAACTCCAGCTAGTGCAAAATGCTGCAGCCAGGCTGCTAATGGGAATTCCTTTACGGGAACACATTCAGCCTGTCCTGAAAGTGCTGCACTGGCTACCAATAATGTACCAGATTCACTTCAAGGTGATGGTTATTACCTTAAAAGCCCTATATGGCCAGGGTCCTGCATACCTTAGGGACCACTGTTGCCTTCATATGCTGCAGCGAGCACTTTGGTCCTGGTCTCAAAACCTGCTGAGAACCTCAGCATCAGAGAAGTGAGGCTCAAAGCAACGAGAGCTAGGGCCTTTTCCATTGCTGCCCCAGCTGGTGGAATGAGCTGCCGGAAGAGAACAGGGCCCTGTGAGAGCTTCCACAGTTCTGCAGGGCCTGCAAAATGGCACTCTTCCACCATGCATTTTCATGAGGGAAACATCTGCAGCAATGGGACTGGCCCATAAAGTACTATCAATGGCTCTACCTCATCACGCTGAGGCGATCCTGGGACCTCTGAGAACAGTTAATACTGATCAGTTAGCTACTCACCACGTTAATTTGATCTTGTGACCCTTAACCTGTGAGCCGCCCTGAGCCTGCCTTCAGCAGGAAGGGTGGGATATAAATCAAATAAAACAAAAACAAACAAACATAGGTTAAAAGCCAAGGTGCCAAAATCTACCAATCGCCTTCCCCACCCCCACCCACCCATATGTGATCCCTGCTCCTAGTCCACTGTGCACTTTAATGGAACTCTGCTAAGGTGTGCACTGTAAGGGAAGGAGGAATAAATATCAGTTTTGGAGTCTACTTCTTGGGCTTTGATAAGTTTTTCTTCTTCCTCTCAAGGGCAATCAAGAGTATAGCACTAAAACCGTAAGGACTGTGGTCTGTTGGAATGGTTTCCCTCAGCTAGGAATATCTCTGCTCCTCATTTGTGAATAACTGATATGTGAAACGCAGATTTGTTGTTGTTGTTCAGTCACGCAGTCGAGTCCGACTGTTTGCGACCCCATGAACAAAGTCACGCCAGGGCCTCCTGTCTTCCACCATCCTCCAAAGTCCGCTCAAATTTGTGTTTGTTACATTAGTAACTCTGTCCAGCCATCTCGTCTTTTGCCGCCCCCTTCTTCTTTTGCCTTCTGTCTTTCCCAGCATCAGGATCTTCTCCAGGGAGTACTCCCTTCTCATTCGGTGGCCAAAGGATTTGAGCTTCAGCTTCAGCATCTGACCTTCCAGGGGACAGTCTGGGTTGATTTCCCTTAAGACTGACTGACTGGATCTTCTTGCAGTCCAAGGGACTCTCAAGATTATCAAAGATTTCAGGTTTTCACGGCTGGTAACATCATTAGGGTTTGTAGAATCTTTCGGGCTCAAGTGCCGTGTTCTACTGGAGAAAGTTTTCCTTCCAGACAAAACTGAGAATGAAATGTCTGGAAGGAAAACTTTCTCCAGCAGAACATGGCACTTGAGCCCAAAAGATTCTACAAACCCTAATGAACTCTCAAGATTCTTCTCTAGCACCACAGCTCAAAAGCATCTATTTTTCTGCGCTCGACTTTCTTTATGGTCCAACTCTCACAGCCATACATTACTACTGGGACTATATGGACTTTTGTTGGCAAAGTGATGTCTCTGCCTTTTTATTATGCTGCCCAGGTTTTACACCCAAACTAGTTTTCTTTTGACTTACACCAGGGTAGTCAATCCTGCTATCACGCTTCTGTGCAGGTTCCACTTTCCCCTAGACAAAATTATGTATTTTAACAGAACAAGAATCCAGGTCAGAAGTCCCTACTTTCAAGGGAAGGAAAATCACTATGGTGCATTTTAGATATTGATTTATGCCCTAACAAATAGACCGCAAAATCCCTCGCGCTGTGATATTGCTCTCAGTATTCAGTGGTAAAACAAGACAAAAAGCCCTTGAAGAAACAAAAGGGAAAGATGGATCATTTGTATCCAAGTGCTCAATCTCCCATTACAGGCACCACGTAAGTGAATGGAGCTTCTCAAGTGTCACGGTGCTCTTCAGCGGCTCCCATTCATTTAGGTAGCAAATACATAAAAGTGCTGTATTGGTGGATTGTGTCCCAAGTGATTAGCTATGAGAAAAGACAGTTGAAGATCCACTGAGTAAACCTCGGAAGAAACCTAAACAGATATACTCAGATGGAAGTCCAATGTTACGCAGTGGGGCTTACTTGTAAGAAAGTTTCTTTAGGTTGGCAGCCTGCTCCACAAAAGCTAAGGCTTTAGAGACTGAAGAAGATGATGATATTGGATTTATATCCTGCCCTCCACTCCCAGGCTCGGAGTAGCTCAAGAGTCGATATTTCTCAATAAGCAGTCTTTTGTTTTTAATCAAAGCTGTTTTATTAAAGAAACTCAGAAGCTTTACCAAGAACACAAGCCTTAGGAGTAATGGCGTATACAGAGTTACACAGTTGCTATATAGGATAACTTCAAAGGTTACATTACAGATTCATACTTGAGTCACGGGTTCAAAGGTTGCTAACACTATCTCTTTTCTCGCTAAGGAATTTAGGCTACTAAAAACATCTCCCATTCTCACACTTCTCTAGCAGAAGATAAGGAGTGTCTGTGTGAACCTGTGGGAGAGGCGACTTGAAAGTGGCACCAGCCAGGCTGAAGCATAAACATCCTTGGGCCAGATGGATTTATTACTTGCCCCATGGTCGTAAGGAGAGGGGGGAGCAGAAAAGAGCGGGAGATCTGCTCTGTGTCTAAGAACCATTATGTTACAGAAATAAGCATGCTTGACAAGCTCACAATCTCCTTCTTCTTTCTCCTTCACTACAGACACCCTGTATGTGAGGTAGGTGGGACTGAGAGAGCTCTCACAGAAGCGCCCTTTCAAGGACAGCTCTGCAAGAGCTGTGGCTGACCCAAAGCCATTCCAGCAGCTGCAAGTGGAGGAGTGAGGAATCAAACCCAGTTCTCCCAGATAAGAGTCTGCACACTCAACTACTATATCAAGCTGGCTTGATATGATGTGTACATAAGCACATAATTGCCTCAGCATTGTCAATCATCACAGCCAAGCAGTCATTCTGGATTGGGAGTTCCCGGGGAGTTGTTTTTGAATGACAAATCCCTTCTGGGGGGGGGAAAGTCCTCTTTCCTGTTTCTACATCAGAGTTTCTGTTTGAGAACATCCCATGAATGACACAAGGGTAAATGCACTGAAGTCAGTTGGACTATTCTTGTGCAAATCTGCACCCCTCCCATGTATTCCAAGAAGGAGAAGCAAAGGGAAGGAGTGAGAGTGGCCAGAGTACTTGGCAGAGAGATTGCAGAGCTGTCAAAAAGAAGCTGGAGATTATGCACATAGTTAAAGAAAGGGGGAGAAAGGATGTTGCGACTATCTGAATGATTGATCATGAAGAGAGTATGCGGTGAAGCCAGTTCAGGGTGGGTTGTCTGATCAAAATTTCCCACAACTATTTAAACCACCACAAAGAGAGGCGTGGCCAGGTCACACCAAGGCTCCTGTGTGACCATAGCCCCTGCGTGGCTCCAGACTGCTGCTGCGCAGGGCTTCCTGTGTTAATGAGCTTCTGCTCACCTGCACAGCTTAGAGGGAACACTGATCAGTTTTGTAGATGTCATAGAATTCCATAATATGTGAATGTTGCAGTTCTTCATTCTGTTTAATGCAGGGCTTTTTTTGTAGCAGGAACTCCTTTGCCTATTAGGCCACACACCCCTGATATAGCCAATCCTCCTGGAACTTCCAAGGCTCTTAGTACAGGGCCTACTGTAAACTCTTGGAGGATTGGCTACATCAGAAGGGTGTGGTCAAATATGCAAAGGAGCTCCTGCTACAAAAAGAGCCCTGGTTTAATGAAATGTAGAACTTGCCTGTAAAAAAATTGTTGTGAAGACTATAAAAGAATTCTGCTAGGCACAGCATATCAATGAATCCAAGAAGCATCATCTTGGACAGAGATAGCACAACCTTACATAGAAGGATTAACTCACATAACGTTTTTGTGAGGTTTACACTGCCACGCTGCTTTTAATATTTTGGCATTTTATAGTCTCGCCAAAGCACACTTTTCCAGTCCAGTTCCAAAATATCTCTTTTGGGAATCAGCCTACTTTCTCAGAAAATCTCTAATATCAAAGGAAAGTAAAGGTCCCCTGTGCAAGCACCAGTCATTTCCAACTCTGAGGTGACGTTGCTTTCACAACATTTTCACAGCAGACTTTTTGCGGGGTGGTTTGCCATTGCCTTCCCCAGCCATCTACACTTTCCCCCCCAGCAAACTGGGGACTCATTTTACCAACCTTGGAAGGATGGAAGGCTGAGTCAACCTCAAGCCAGCTGCCTGAAAACCCAGCTTCCATCAGGGATCAACTCAGGTCATGAGCAGAGCTTAGGACTGCAGTACTGCAGCTTTAATGCTCTGCGCCACAAGGCTCTTCTAATATCAAAAACACCTACATTACCATCTAAATAAAAGTATTGAAAAACGATTGTTTATATAGGAATTGTGAACCTGAGAGACCTAAGAAAGAAGAAAGATATATTAGAAAGCCTGAAACAAATGAGCAATTTGTTAACTGTGTGAGATACATTGTAGCCCGTGTATATATCGCCCATATCCCCAGTTTTACCTAGGTAGGATATTGCTATTGATCTTGCTGGAACATTTCATCTCTTTCCCTGATATCCTGGAAAGGAAATATTGAAAAAGTGTGACAGATCTAATATCACTGCAGCTTAAACACACGTGTATTTGTGTGTGTGTGTATGTGCACGCAAATGTATAAAGCTATCCTGCTGCATATACAGGGCTTCTTTGTAGCAGGAAGTCCTTTGCATATTAGGCCACACAGCCCTGATGTAGCCAATCCTCCAAGAGCTTACTGTAGATAACAGGCAATTAAAATATCAATTAAAATCATAGTCATAAGATCATAAGAAGAGCCCTTCAGGATCAGACAAGTGGTTCATCTAGTCTTGTTTCTTGTTTCACATGGTAACCAACTTTAGTGCTATAGTCCTGAGGTAAAAGTTTTAAAAGGAAGAACTGATGAGAGAGAGGGGCTGGGGTAGCCAGAAGTTGCATCTAAAAGCAATCCAGTGGGACCGTGAGGCAGGTGCTGTCATAGATGAGTATTTCTGGGTGTGCATTAAGGAGGGACGGTGGCTCAGTGGTAGAGCATCTGCTTGATAAGCAGAAGGTTCCAGGTTCAATCCCTGGCATCTCCAAAAAAGGGTCCAGGCAAATAGGTGTGAAAAACCTCAGCTTGAGACCCTGGAGAGCCGCTGCCAGTCTGAGAAGACAATACTGACTTTGATGGACCAAAGGTCTGATTCAGTATAAGGCAGCTTCATATGTTCATGTGTTCAAGGAGGGGAATGAGTGGAAAACGGCATTCAACACACCACTGGGGCAGTTCGAATACCTGGTGATGCCATTTGGACTGCAAGGGGCCCCCGGGGTGTTCATGAGTTTTATAAACAACGTGTTAAGAAAGTTTTTGTTTAAGGGGGTGGTGGTGTACCTGGACAACATCATTATTTACTCGCAAGATGAACGATCTCATGTGAAATTGGTGCAGGAGGTGTTAAGCAGCCTGTTGAGTCATAAATTGTATGCTAAGCTATCCAAATGCGAGTTTCACAAAACAGAGCTGGACTACTTAGGTTTCCGAGTGTCCTCTAGGGGACTGGCAATGGACTCAGCAAAAGTGCAAGCCGTATTAGATTGGGCTCCCCCGAGGACACGTAGACAACTCCAATCGTTTCTCGGGTTCGCAAATTTCTATAGGATGTTCATACCGGGGTTCGCACAAATCATGCTCTCCTTAACTGAGTTGTTAAAGACGAAGGGGAAGGGCCCAGAAGCCAAGAGACCAGGACCCCGGTTAAATTGGACATCAAACTGCCAGTCGGCATTTGATAAATTGATGCGGCTGTTCACAAGTGAGCTGGTCCTGAGCCACCCCAATGAGCTCAAACCCTTCGTCGTGCAATGCGACGCCTCCGATGTAGCCGTTGGGGCCATTCTCATGCAGAAGGATGAGGAAGGGAAACTGAGGCCGTGTGCTAACATCTCAAAAAAGTTCGCGGCAGAGCAAAGAAATTGGTCAGTGTGGGACAAGGAGGCGTTTGCAGTAATGTTTGCCTTAAAAACATGGCGGTCTTGGTTAGAGGGGGCGAAAGTGCCGTTCGAAATATGGACTGACCACAAAAATCTCAAGGCCCTCACAGGGAAAAGGAAGCTGAGTGAAAAACAAATCAGGTGGGCTGGTTTCTTCTCTAAGTTTGTTTTTGTGCTAAAGCACATCCCCGGCATGAAGAACTTTCTAGCAGACGCTTTTTCTCGCTTGCCCCAGCACAACAGTCAAAGAGGGGAGATAGTGGACTCATTAGTTCCGCCCACCCAAGTGACACCGTTGTAACTACATGGTCACAAAAGAAGCGGCAACTACAGGGATGGGGAACGGAAGAAATGGCAGGAGAGACCGAAAAGGAGAAGGACGAACGGCCAGGGGAAATCCAGAAACGAGAGGATGGGCTTTGGTACAAAGGGGAAAAACTATACATTCCTAAAACCATGAGATTAGAAGTATTACAGTTCTGTCACTCCAACAAACTGGCTGGGCATTTTGGGTACATCAAGACCTTACATCTAGTCAACAGGCAGTTTTGGTGGCCCTCCATGAGAAAGGATGTATCTGAATTTGTGTCTACCTGCCCTATTTGCATAATGGCTAAAAGAAGGGGAGGGAAACCCCCTGGGCTACTCAAACTGCTGGAGACCGCCTCTAGACCCTGGTCGATAGTCTCCATGGACTTTATTTTAGAACTACCACCCTCTCATGGCAAAACAGTAATATTGGTGGTAGTAGATACTTTTTCCAAACAAGCCCACTTTATTCCCTGTGCCCAACTCCCCACCGCAAAGAAGCTGGCTTATTTATTCTTCAACCATGTAGCCAAGCTATATTCAATCCCCAACAAGGTAATTAGTGACCGTGGCCCGCAATTCGTTGCCAACTTCTGGCGGGAGTTCTGTAAACTGATGGGCATGGAGCAGGGGTTGAGTTCCGCCTACCACCCACAGACGGATGGACAGACTGAGCGTGTGAATGGACTTCTAGAGCAGTACTTAAGGTGCTATATAAACCATCAACAATCCAACTGGGTGGATCTATTGCCCTTTGCAGAGTACTGCTATAACAACAGTGTCCACAGCTCCACCAAAGCCTCCCCCTTTCAGACCGTGAATGGGTATCAGGGAAAGCCCCTTCTGCTGCTACCAGGGGGGGACGTAAAGAAAGAGGCGAGCCCTTTTGATCAATGGTGGGGGCACACTAAGAGTTGGAAGGAAATACAGGAGAACTTGGAAGTAGCCAAAGAAGCTTACAAAAAGCAATATGTCAAAAGCCATGTCCCTGCCTGGGATTTCAAAGTAGGAGACTCAGTATTTGTGTCTATAAAAAACCTTCCACTCACTCAACCATCCAAAAAGTTGGCTTACAAATACCTGGGTCCTTTTAAAATCAAGAGGGTAATAAATAAAGTTACAGTAGAGCTGGAGTTGCCAAAAATGTTTAGTAAAGTGCACCCTGTCTTTCATTGCAGTCTTCTTCGGAAAGACCCTGGTTGTTACCCTTGGCACCCTCGGCCGGAAGCACCTCAACCTATCCAGATGGGGAGCCAGAGTCACCATGAGATCCAGGAAATCTTGGACTCAAAGCTTAAACATGGGAAGCTGTATTATCTAATTAGATGGAAACATTTCCCTCCTAGTGAAAATGAGTGGGTAGCAGAGAAAGATGTGTCAGCCCCTGACCTTATCAAGAAATTTCTATCTAAACACCCTCAGAGGCCGAGAGGGTCAGCTTAAGGGGGGCAGTATGTCAAGATCGACTAATAAGCAATAGGCCCTGTTAAAATCATAATGGAGCCACTGCTGCTAATGTTCTACCTTAGTTGCTTCCCTTCCCCCTGCCTTTTAGTATTTTGATTTGTAACTGGTGTGAAGGAAACTAGTCGGTGCCTTCTCAGGGCCTGAGGTGGGAGGAAGCCTTGCATAAAAATTTAAGGGCATTTGCTAGCCATCAGCTGAGAAAGTATCTAGTAGTTGTGGGTGAATGTTTCCTACTGTAAACCCCCCCCCCCGTAGGAATGTTTTTGAAGTGTATCTTAAAACCCATGTATCAGTGTATTGGTTTCATTCTTAGCAAGCTAGAGGCTTGCGCCAGAGTACCGGTTATCAATAAATGAAGACATAGTAGCAACTTTGACTCGTTCTTGAATCCATCGACTTGACAAGGGGGTAGCCAGAAAAAAACCCAAGGAAAAATGCCCAAAGGAAAAACCACACTGACATAAATGCTCACAGGAAAAAAGCCCCCATGGAAACATGCCCACATGGAAATAAACCCACATGGAAAGAAGCCCACATGGAAAAATATGGAAAGCACCATAGGTTTTTATAATTGTGGATAACCATTAATAATATTTTGTTGTTATTTTTGGATTAAAGTACGTCATATTCACATGCAACAAAAAGTGACCATTTTGTTCTCAATGAACTTTATTAAGAACAAAAAAACAATAATAACAATAATAACAGAAATTAAATAATAATAACAGCATAAAAACAATAATAACAGAAATTAAACTCTACATAGAACTATATTTAAATAAAATTAAATAACTTTATTAATTTACAATTTGTCAAACTTTTTAATGTTAATGCATTGTGGTACACTCAGTGACCATGACAAAAGATTATCTAACCCTAATAGTAAAAGCAACAATTATTTAACAACAGCAATAATAACTCAGATATAATTCTTCATTGCAAATTAGTCAATCTCTTGAAGTAACTAAGTTTATCTTCCACCTGCTCATATTGCTGCACAGAAGTGGCAACCATGTCATGTAGTGCCTCATATTTCCTCTTGTTCACCTCTAAGCAACCTGCCTGTGCAGTGGGGGGGGGGGGAACTAAACAACAGATAAATGATTACCAGTGTTCCCTCTAAGCTGATTTAGTTTGAGCTAGCTCACAGTTTTTTAGCTTCCAGCTCACACATTTTTGTCTTAGCTTAGGAAGAATGGTCCCAGAGCCAACTAATTTATGCAATAGCTCACAACTTTACTGCCAGTAGCTCACAAAGAAGAATTTTTGCTCACAAGACGCCATAGCTTAGAGGAAGTATTGATGATTACATGCTTCATTGGCTAAGGAATTATTGCATCATATTAAGTAAACCAGAGGTTCCCAACCGCCAGACCACGGAGTAAGACAAAAGAGGCAGCACAGGAGAGGCAGCCTCAGAGCGAGGCAGAGCAGCCCCACTGCCCCTTTCCCCTGCCTGGGACCTGAGGTTACCTCACCTTGCAGGGAAAGTGAAAGGGGCAGCGCGGCAGTGACCCCCAGTGCTGCCCCCTAAGCCCCTGGAAAAAAATGACATACTTGGGTATGTCAGGTCTTTTCTTGTAGCAGGAACTCCTTTGCATATTAGACAACACACCCCTGATGTAGCTAATCCTCAAATAGCTTACAGGGCTCTTCTTACAGGGCCTACTGTAAACTCTTGGAGGATTGGCTACATCAGGAGTGTGTGTTCTGATATGCAAAGGAGCTTCTGATACAAAAGAAACCCTGGAGACCACCAAGGCAGTCCAGGGCAGGCACAGAGGCAGGCAGTGGCAAACCACTCAGTGTGTCTCTTGCTTTGAAAACCCTATGGCAGGGGTGTCAAACATGTGACCCAGGGGGCAAATCAGACCCCTAGAGGGCTCTATTAGGCCCCCAAGCAACTGGCTGTCATCTCCTTCCTTCTTCTTCTCTCTTGCTTCCTTCTGTATCTCAGCTTGCTTTGCCAGGCTTAGTCAATCATATATTAGCTAAAGAGCAAACGCACAGCAGAGCTAAAGCCTCTTTCATTCTATTGGCTAAGGCTCCTTCCCTTCCTGGTCCCCTGTGGAAAGAAGGAAACAGCCAGAGCTTCCTTTGCCCAGCTCCCTGGATGCCATAGGAGAAATACAAATAAAGCACCATTAAGACCAATGAGTGCTAGTGTTTTAAACATGTTTTAAGGGTTTTTAAAAGAAATTATTAATTGTGTTTGTCTATGTCCCTTATAAAGTTTATATCTCTGTTACCTAATCTTATGGCCTGGCTCAACAAGGTCTCTTTTATGTCAGATCTGGCCCTCATAGCAAATGAGTTCAAAACCACTACCCTATGGGGTTGCCATAAACTCAACAGCACTTCCCACCAGTTTGAAGGAAGAACATGAATGTTGGAGTTCTCTTTTAGAGGACCCAAACCAATGGAGCTTCTGACCTAATACAGATCCTGTGCAATGGGTTGGATGTGATCCTATTTGTATACTATATACTAATAGCAAAGTTGGCCAGATCTGAGAATACTCAAAAATCCAGTGACTGCAGATGCGAACAACCAAAATAGGAATTATAACCAACCTCCCAATGGCAGAATTCAGTTCACTGGGAGAAAAATGGCTGCTTTGGAGAGTGAATTTGATGGCATTTGACCCTGCTGAGGTTGCTTCCCTTCCCAAACCTTACCCTTCCGAGGCTTCACACTCAAAGCTCCAGGAGTTTCCCTACCTGGAGCTGGCAACCATAAGGGGGGAGCTGATTTCTGTAGTTTGGAAGAGGAAACAGGAAAAGGGGGCTTTCAGGAAAGGAAAAGAGGCACCAGTAGGGGAGGGGAAACGAGATTCTTCCCACCAGGGGTCATTCCGTAGTAAAAGAGTTGTCAGAGCTCATTAGCACAACTCATTTGCATAACTCCTTTGCATATGTCACACACCTCTGACATCACCGGAATGTGGACTCAATTATATCAGCCCAGCATCCATCTTAAAATGCTTCTTGAATTAGAATTGCCATAATAAAACCTTACTCCCATCATCCTTTTAAAATAGATCCAAGCGGGCAGTCGTGTTGGTCTGAAGCAGTTGAACAAAGCAGGAGTCAATTCACCTTTAAGACCAACCAAGTTTTGTTCAGAACGTAAGCTTTCCTGTGTTCTCTAAGCACACTTCATCAGACGAGGGGATCAGGTATTGTGGGCTGAAATACAAGCAGTTTGTTGATTAAGAGGGCAAGCTGGCTGTGATCACCTGGGAAACAGTGTGGCTTGGCCATTGGGTGTGGATAGCCATAAAAGGTAATAAAGTTTCCTGCCAGTTGGTGTTTTAAAAGGCAATAAAGTTTCCTGCCAAGCCACACTGTTTCCCCAGGTGATCACAGCCAGTTTGCCCTCTTAATCAACAAACTGCATGTATTTCAGCCCACAATACCTGATCCCCTCGTCTGATGAAGAGTGCTTAGGGAGCACACGAAAGCTGCCGTTCTGAATAAAACTTGGTTGATCTTAAAGGTGCACTTGACTCGTACTTTTTAAAGGACTTTTCTCCTCTGTGGCCACAGTAGGCCGCAGGAAGATTTCCATCTGTTTGCTTTATGTGATTTGGTCTATTTTTGCATTTGTTGTGGGGGGAAATATTAGAAGGATGGTCAAATGTTAAGAGTTCAGCAACATTCTCTCAGGGGGTTGAAACAATGGAGCCCAGAAGCAAATACTGGGGGGGGGAGGTGTAGGAAAGAAAGAGCACAATAAAATTTAGAGGTCCTGCCCAAACTGAGGTCTGCCTCCAACAAGTCTTTATGCGTTCCCGCTTGCCTTTCTCTAATGTTCATTGGCAGTGGGTAAGTTTAGGCTGTTAGGTTCATTTGTGTGGGTGGAAGAAGGTGAGTTTTTGTTCTCTTCCTTTGCATACCTGCAGATTATTCGTGTTAAAAGCACAGTAAAAAAATCCTGTACTCTTAAAAGTCTCCCCAGTCATGGAAAATTGGCTTTATAGAGCTGTAAAAGCTGCAAAAGATAGGAGGCTGGATGCGACCAGCAGGAGCGCTGCTGAACAAACCACAAAGATCAGATTCTGCTTGTAAAATAACAAGAGGGAAAGAAAGCAAGATATCAAAGTCAGTGTCTTTTTAAAAATGACCAAAAAAACAGCAGTTCTTGCAAATACCAAAGATGTATGTCAGCGGTAGAGGGAGGTAGTTTCAGAGGGGTGCTTTGTGGGGCTGCAGTAGAATAACCAGATTCGACTCTGATAGGACCTTAAAGGCTAACAAGATTTTGGGGAGTATAAGCTTTTGGCAGCTCACCTGAGCAGCAGGGGCAGGATCGCATCGTCTATGACAAGGGTGGCCCAACTTGCGTAGCGTAAGAGCCACGTGAAATGAATGTCAGATGTTTGAGAGCCGTGATACGTGAATAAATATTACACACACATCTTTGTTAAAAACTCTTAATACTTTATTTGCACAGAAAGATACAACGCATATGTATGCATTTCACAACATGACCGTGCTAGGAGACTTTTTATAAAACAATAGCTGGGAATAACAGTCCCCAGAAGACCAGCATAAGAAAAGGTTAGGGAAATATTTATTGGTTCTAGGTCTCCGGGTGACCTCTGTGGTAGAAGAGAAGAGCTTGCAAGCCTGCCTATTTCCCCCTCCTTCCCTGCATCACACATAGCAGAAATAGTCTTTTACCTACGGGTCAGTGCTTGGAGGCTGACTGAGGTCCCAATGCTACACGTGCTTACTGGAAAGAAGGCCTGCATTAAGTTCTGCCTCAACCTCCAGGAGTCACATAATATCTGTGAAAGAGCCACATGTGGCTCCCGAGCCACAGTTTGGCCACCCCTGGTCTACGATGAGACCTACGGCTCCCCACAATCAGGAAGTTGAAGGCCATGAGAGGCTCCAAGGCTTAGTTTGCAGACTCATGCAGAGACACACACAAGCCCACCCTGCTTTGTCAAAGTTGTGTCTTTTTTGTAATCCAAATCCATCTCCCGGTTGCTGTTAGCCTTAACACGACAAAAAGATAAGCAATCTCATAAGAACCTAAGAGCCCTGCTGGATCAGACCAATGGTCCATCTAGTCCAGGACCAGCAAAACAGCAGAGGAGTCAAGGCCATCCCGATGTTGCCTGCTACCACTGCCATTCTGAGGTTCGCTGCCTCTAAACATGGCGGTTCCTTTCAGTCATTATGGCTGATAGCCACTAATAAACCTATCCTCAATTAATCTAATTCCCCTTTAACAGGGTTTTCTTTGTAGCAGGAACTCCTTTGCATATTAGGCCACACACCCCTGATGCAGCCAATCCTCCAGGAGCTTACAGGGCTCTTAGTACAGGGCCTACTGTAAGCTCCAGGAGGATTGGCTACATCAAAGCAGCCATTTTCTCCAGGGTTCTGTACTATATCTGGAAATTAGGTGTAATTCCAGGAGAGCTCTACAGCCCACCAAGGGCTGGTCCTGTCATTTTGCAAACTAGGCTATTGCCTAGGGCACCAAATTGGGTGCCCTTGTGTGACTTGGTGATGTCAGGCCCTTTTTTTTGGTAGCAGGAACTCCCGTGCATATCAGGCCACACATACCCCGATGTAGCCAATCCTCCAGGAGCTTACAGAGCTCTTAGTGCAGGGCCTACTGTAAGTTCCAGGAGGATTGGCTACATCAGGGGGGGTGTGGCCCAATATGCAAAGGAGGTCCTGCTACAAAAAAAAGCCCTGGGTGACGTCATCAATGCAGGGGGGAAGGTGCCAGACAGTCTAGGGCTGGAGACTGGCAATCCTACAGTGCAATGACACAAACTGTGTGTATGCAGGATGGATTCATATTTGGTTACCTTGGTTCAAAGACTTTTCTGTTTGCTTGCTTGAACACACATGCACATTACCCCCCGCCATGTACTTGAGGATCTCCCCCCAAAAGAGGAAACTGCCAGCTAATCACACGCCAATTAATACCTCCCCATGCCTGCTGTGCAAGCAAGGATTTTAATTGCCTACAAAAATGCAAGCCCATCTCCTCTTTGCCTAAACTTTGGAAGGAGGTTTCCATGCAGGAGAGACTGGTCCCTGCTAATTTCATCCTAGTTCAGTGAAAAATAAGACCCTCCCAAGGGAGAAATGCCTTTTAATTGAAACCAGTGGGGGTGGGGGGAGGAACAGAGAGAGGAGGAAAGGAAGGTGAGGAAATGTAACACACAGGGGTCACTTTGTTGAAAAATAGGTGGTGGAGCTCATTAGCATAACCACGGGTTGTTTTGTGGGGGGGGAGTGGTGGAGCTCATTAGCATAACCCCCAGCAAAAAGCAAGCTGATGCAAGAAAGGAGAGCCCCAGGTGAGCAAGACCTGCTTGGACTGGCTAGAGATCCAGCCAGCCCAAGCAGGCCTCACTCGCCTAGGGCTCTCCTGGGCCAACCCCCCAGTCAAAAGGCCAGCAAACCACCCACCATCCCAAATCACATAAGAAGTGGAGAAAGGGTGGCGTGGGCTTCTCCAGAGGTTAATGAGGGCTGCTGGGGGTGTGGCAAAGCTCCTGGTGGTTGGCTGGCTGCCTGCTCTCCGAATCCAGGGATTGTTACGCAGCTGCATCTACTATTGGTCTTCATAGGGAATAATGGAGTGCCCAGCAGACATCCACCCCCCCAGTTTCTGATGACCCTGATGTGGGGGGAGGGCCTGCAAACTGGGGGGATCCCCTGACTCCACCTGGTGATTGGTAACCCTACTCAAGCAGTTTGTTGTAATGGTTATCTGGGAGAGCCGAGTTGTAAGTCAAATTGCCCTCAAAAGAGGTTTGGGGAATTAGTTTGGTGGGCAACTAGGCTCTACCGAGATCAGGATCTATATATACAGAAGATGTCTCCTTTGGAAGTCACCCAATAATGAGATGTTGCCTAATAATCAATGGTATTCATTATAAAATAGAGACAAGCATACAAGGATATAAAATCATTCACCATACATACAGACCTAGGAAAACAGTATGAGGTACAGTACAGAGGTAACACAAAGGATGGACAAACAGGGCAGTATAATTACCTATGGTAGTCTTCAAGGAAGGCTCCACTGGCAATGAAAAAGGAAATGGGGGAAAGGACCCTCAACTGATCAGGTATTGGGGGCGTATCTAAACAGCAGGGTAGGGGTACTGTCAGATGCACACCCGGGGGATGTTGGGTTAGAGCTTTTAAGGACTACTTTGAGCCCTTAGGGGGAGGGAGGTCTAAGGACCTGTGACATGGGGTCAGGTGGGCCATGATGCTGTGCCATGTGGTACATGACCTCAGAAAGGGGAGGCTCCAATGTGGCAGTTGGGCAAGGCATGGGTTGAGAGGATTAAACAAGCTACATAAACTTATCTAAAATGACAATAGAGGGCCGAATAGATATCTAAGGTGACACCCGATTTACACAATAGCGATGGTTTCGGATAAAGACTGGTCTTCCTCTTCTTCCTCCTCTTGCTGGCATCGTCTTTTGTGGAATGTTCCATTTGACAAAGGCTTGGACAGTCTGGCAGACACATGCCTGATGCATAATGGCCGTATGCTGATGTTTGAAGTAACCGCTGGATACATGGGGCTCCCATTTCTCCCTCATGGCGTCTGGAGGTGCATGAAGATGGTTGCTAGTGATGTTAGCTTTGGCAATGGCTTCCATCAAAAAGGGCTGAAAACCACTTGACTGGACAGGTCATGGTGGCGTGACTTCTTCCCCTGCAACAGCCGGAATTGAGCATGCACGGGGAGGCTGGGAGGTTGCTTTACTTCTGGCCAAAACTCATTCAGGGAGAGTGCTGCTGTACAGATGAGGCCTATAGTATTCACATAAGTCTGCTAGAAAATGGCAGGCCAAACCCAAGTCTTAGCGCAGAAGTGTGCAGATACCCATCCCAAATTCACAGGATCTTCATTGCTGTCAGATGGCTGTCTAGCCTCTGTTTAAAAACCTCCAAGGAAGGAGAGCCCACCACCTCCCGAGGAAGCCTGTTCCACTGAGGAACCGCTCTAACGGTCAGGAAGTTCTTCCTAATGTTGAGCTGGAGACTCTTTTGATTTAATTTCAACCCATTGGTTCTGGCTGTACCTTCTGGGGCCACAGAAAACAATTCCACCCCATTCTCTATATGACAGCCCTTCAAGTACTTGAAGATGGTGATCCTATCACCTCTCAGCTGCCTCCTCTCCAGGCTAAACATCCCCAACTCCTTCAACCTTTCCTCATAGGACTTGGTCTCCAGACCCCTCACCAATATCCTCCTCCTCTTCATCCTCCTCCTCTTCTTCTTCTTATTGCTAACAATTCCCTCCTTTCCCAACCCTTACTTTGCTTCTACCCCACTCCATCAATATGTCGGGTGGTCCAGGACTAGATGCTCAAGCTTCAGCAATTGCAGGCCTGGCCTCATTGCAAAAAGAAGCTCAGATGAATATCTCCATAATAACTCTCAGGGCCGCAGATCCATTTTCGAGTTAGGAAAACTTGAACGGACTAGAAATTCAACCCCTAAGCTACATCTCTTAGCTTCAGTTTAACGGCTGAAAATGGGTTATAAATAAAAGTGGGAAGGGGAGTTTAGTTTGCTGTATAAAGAGTCACTTACGCCTACATGGTGGCTGTAATTTTTGAGCACACCTGCAAAGAGGTAATACCTGCTGAAATCGATGGGATTGGCTTCGGAGGGGGGAAAAATAACAAGGCATCAAAGACTTGAGTTCTAAGATTGGTCTTCAGCGTTGTTTAATGGTTCAGTCAAACGTGTGTTGTGTAGAGTTCCACACTCTTTAGACAACTCAGCAAGCCCGCATTCTTAGACACGCTTTCCTGCTAGGAGCACTCCAGCAATTAAAGGGAGCTGAGTAGCACTTTTCCTGTGACAGCTGTATAAACAGCAGTGCAGAAAAGAGGATATTATGAGTGCAAATGGAACTAAAGAATTTTAAAAATTGTATCTAATGCAGGTCATTTTTAACAGTTTCCCTGGAATTAAAAGCTCCACGTTATTTAGTTTCCAAGAAAAGCTCCACGTTATTTAGTCTCCAAGAAAGTGGCAGCACATACTAAGTTGGCAATGGCAATAATAATAAAACATTTCTTTTTTAAAAATAAAATAATAAAATAAATACCCGTTGCATTTAATGTGATTGTTTAAAAAAAGATCTGCAAAGGAAAGCATTTGGGAAACCATTTTGTCGTCTTCTCCCTGCTCTACTGTAAGAAGAAGAAGAAGATGATGATATTGGATTTATATCCCGCTCTCCACTCCGAAGAGTCTCAGAGCAGCTCACAATCTCCTTTACCTTCCTCCCCCACAACAAACACCCTGTGAGGTGGGTGAGGCTGGAGAGGGCTCTCACAGCAGCTGCCCTTTCAAGGACAACCTCTGCCAGAGCGATGGCAGACCCAAGGCCACGCCAGCAGGTGCAAGTGGAGGAGTGGGGAATCAAACCCGGTTCTCCCAGATAAGAGAGCTCTGGCTGACCCACGGCCATTCCAGCAGCTGCAAGTGGAGGAGTGGGAATCAAACCCGGTTCTCCCAGATAAGAGAGCTATGGCTGACCCAAGGCCATTCCAGCAGGTGCAAGTGGAGGAGTGGGGAATCAAACTCGGTTCTCCCAGATAACCACTACACCAAACTGGCTCTCCTGAATGTCCAAAGCAAGGGTGTCAAACATGTGGCCTTGGGGCCAAATTAGGCCTCCGGGCAACTGGCTCTCATCTGCTTCCTTCTTCCTCTCTCTTGCTTCCTTCTGCATCACAAGGCTTGCACAGTCACACAGGAGAGTTACTGAGCCAAGCCTCTTTTCCTTCTATTGACTGAGACTCCTCCCCCTCCTTTGCCCAGTTCCTTAAATCCCAAGGGAGAAATACCAAGAAGGGTTCTAGGCAGTCTTTGCCTGTAAGACAGCAGCTGCGGATCAGAAGACAGGAGGAAATGCCAGGGAGAAGTACGTCATATTCACATGCAACAAAAAGTGACCATTTTATTATCAATGAACTTTATTAAGAACAAAAAACAATAATAACAGAAATTAAACTATAGAACTATAGAACATAGAACTATATTTAAATAAAATTAAATAACTTTATTAATTTACAATTTGTCAGTTAAATTTTAAATTTGTGAGTTAAAATTTTTTGGTATTTTTATTTCTTTTTTCCTCTCTCTAAATGTCTGAAGCCAAGCAGACCCAACAAAGGGCTCTTTCATTAGAGAAAATGCAGGAACAATTGGATGCCATGGAAGCCAGAATAATGAAAGGAGTTAAAAAGATAATAGATGAATCAAAAGAAGAAATTATTGCAGAGATTAAAAAAGACATGGAAGATCTCAAAAAGGAAACTGAGGAAACAGCTAAGAAAGTGCAGGAGGTAGAAGGAAAAATAAAAGTGTATGATACCACCTTGTTGAAAATTCAAGAAAAAGTGACAATTCATGACTGCAAATTGATGGAAACTCAGATACGTCTGAGAGGGGTACCTGAAGTAGAGGATGGTGATTTGAAAGGATATATAATAAAAATAATTTCAGAATTCTTAGAAGAAGATCCTGATGAGACCAAAAATATGTATGACTATATGTACAGAGTGAACTCACTCTTTGCCAAGAAAAACAACTTACCAAGAGAGGTTGTTATAAGATATATGACAAAGGAAATGGTGGGAAGGATCATGAATAAAAATTTTGAAAAGACATTGATAGTGGGAGGCAGTAAAGTGAGAATCATGAAGGAGTTGACAAGGCAAGTGATAAATGATAGGAGAACATATAAAAAGCTGACAGAAAAATTGAGAAACAATGGCACGAGGTTTAGATGGATAATACCTGAAGGCTTGAGCTTTGAACTTCAGGGGAAGAGAGTCACAATTACAAATGCGCAGGAGTTGCACCATGATGGATTACAAATTATTGTTTTGGAATGTTAATGGACTAAATTCACCACAAAAAAGAAGGGCAACATTTCATTGGATTAAAAAGCAAAATTGTAATATAATTTGTTTGCAAGAAGTACACATTAAGCAAAAGGATTACAAAATTTTATGGAACAAACAATTGGGAGCAGAACAGAAGAAAAGGGGAGTAGCTGAACAGAAGAAAGGGGGAGTGGTTTTATATATTAAACAAGAATTAGAGCCAAAATTAGTATTTAAAGACAAGGATGGAAGATTTGTAGCAGTGGAGATAACATTAAATGGGAAAAAAGCTGTTATTGGGACTATATGCGCCTAATGGTGCAAAGGATGCTTTTTTAAAAGACATTATAAAAAAATTGATGAGTTGACTTATGATCAAGTATTGCTAATGGGAGACTTTAATGGAACAGTTAATAATTCATTGGATAGATCTGGAGGGGAAAAAAAATGATGGGAAAGAAGGGAAACTGCCAAAATCCTTCTTTGAATTGGCTAAACAAGAAAATTTAGAAGATATATGGAGGAAATTTAATCCTGAAGTGTGGGACTATACTTTTTTTTCAGCAAGACATAAAACTTTCTCTAGAATCGACATGCTGTGGGGAACTAAAGACTTAAGTTTTATAACAAGGAAGATAGAGATTTTACCTAATATTGGGGCCGATCATAACCCAATAATGTAAATTACAAAATTTCCAAGAAATTAAGAAGATGGAGATTGAATGAAGATTTGCTACAGAATAAAGAGACAGTGACATTCCTAGAAAAGGAAACTAAAGTTTTTTTTCCCAAGTGAATGATAGAGAAGATATTGATTTTCAAATGGTATGGGATGCTTACAAAGCAGTAATGAGAGGAGTGTTGATTACTTTGAATAATAAAGACAAAAGAAGTAAAGAAAAACAGTTAGTGGACATTCAAAATGAAATAAAGAAAAAGAAAGGGGAGCTGAGAAAAAGACCAGGGAAAAAGAAAATTTTAAGGGAAATTACAATATTACAAACCCAATTGAGACATTTGTTGAACAAAGAGGTGGAATGGAATTTGAAAAGACTTCAGCAGAAATCCTTTGAGGGAGCAAATAAGCTGGGAAAATATTTGGCTTGGCAATTGAAGAAAAAGAGAGAAAATAGAATTATTAATAGAATTGTGGTAGACGGAAGAGAGGTGGTTACCCAAGAAGGAATAAAGAGAGAATTTTAAGTGCTATGCCAAACTGTTTAAAGGTGTTAAAATAAAGAAAGAGAAGATGGATGAATATTTACAAAAGTTAAAAATAGAACCTCTAACTGAAAATATGAGAAAAGTTTTGAATGATCCAGTAGAAAAGATAGAAATTGAAGCAACAATCAACGCAATGAAAAATGGAAAAGCTCCTGGGCCAGATGGATATACAGCTAAATATTTTAAAACTCTTAAAGATGAATTAATACCAAAATTGCAGAAGCTGATGAATATAATAAGAATAAAAGGGAATGTACCAAATACTTAGAAAGAAGCTGTTATTTCCTTGATACCTAAAGAAGATAGAGATGCCACGAATGTAAAGAACTACAGACCAATTTCGTTACTAAATAATGACTATAAAATATTTTCAAGAATCTTGGCAGAACGGCTTAAACAACATTTGATAAATTTTGTAAAGGAAGATCAAGCAGGGTTTCTTCCCAAAAGACAAATAAGAGACAATATTAGGACTGTTGTCAATATTGTAGAATATTATGAAAGACATCCAGAAAAAGAAGTAGCATTATTCTTTGCAGATGCAGAGAAAGCATTTGACAATTTAAGCTGGGACTTTATGTTTGCGGTAATGGAAAAGATGGAGTTGGGAGAAAGCTTTATAAGAATGATACAAGCAATATACTCTGAACAAAGGGCAAGGTTGTGTGTCAATGCAGACCTTACAGAAGAAATGAAAATTAGTAAAGGTACTAGACAAGGTTGTCCGCTTTCATCATTGTTGTTTATAATGACTCTTGAAATTTTATTGATGCAGATTCAAGAAGAAAAAGATATAGAAGGTTTACGAATAAAAGGATGCACTTATAAATATAGAGCATTTGCTGATGATATAATGTTTATAAATGAAACCCCCATACAAGTAACACCTTTGTTGTTAATGAAAATACAAGAATATGGGGAGTTGGCGGGACTTTTTATAAATAGAGAAAAATCAAAAAAAATGTGTAAGAATATGCAGCTGAATAGACAACAAGAATTACAAAGTTTAACGGGCTGTGAAGTTACTTCTAAGGTAAAGTACCTAGGGGTGGAGATAACAGTGAAAAACATTGATCTGTTTAAAAATAATTATGAGAAGTTATGGCATAGAATGGATGAAGATATGTTAAAAAGGAACAAGCTTAATTTGTCATTGCTGGGTAGAATAGCTGCAATAAAAATGAATATTCTACCAAGGATAATGTATTTGTTTCAAACTATTCCTATTGTGAAGGATGCCAAACAACTTGATAAATGGCGTAGGAAAATTTCAGAATTTGTGTGGGCTGGGAAGAAGCCAAGGATTAAAATGAAAATTCTTTCAGATGCAAAAGAGAGAGGCAGATTTCAACTACCAGATTTAAAATTATATCATGAAGCAGTTTGTTTAGTATGGTTGAAAGAATGGATAATGCTGTTAAACAAAAAAATTTTAGTGTTGGAAGGCCACAGAAATAAATTTGGCTGGCACGCATATTTGTATTATGGAAAAAAGAAGATGGATCGTCTTTTCTCTCACCATTATATAAGGAGCAATTTATTAAACACATGGATAAAATATAAAAAATATGGAGATGAGAGAAAACCTTTATGGATTGTGCCAGCTGAAGTGATAAAGATAACAGATAAGATAGGCGAAGAAAAGTGGCTGTCATATAATCAATTATTAAAAATACAAAGTGGGAAAATAGAACTGAAAACTACTGAAGAACTGAGTCATAAATATGATTGGTTTCAAATGCAATAAATAAAAAGTTTGGTGGAGAATGGCATCAAAACTGAAGGAATAACAAACAGAAATGGAAAAAGTTCTGCTTGGAGATAATGAGAAATTAATTTCAAAAGTATACAAATTACTCTTACAATGGTCTACAGAGGATGAAGTAGTGAAATCTCAAATGATAAAATGGGCAATTAATGTAAATAAAGAAATAAAGATGGAATCTTGGGAATATTTGTGGTAGAACTCTATGAAACTCGCAACATGTCAAAGTATTAAAGAAAACTGTTTTAAGATGATGTATAGATGGTATATGACTCCTAAGAAATTAGCAAAGATGAATAACAAGATGCCAGACAGGTGTTGGAAATGTAAAAAGCATGAAGGTTCTTTCTACCATATGTGGTGGACTTGTGAAAGAGCTAAAATGTTTTGGCAGATTATTCAGCAAGAGATTTCTAATATCTTGGGATATGAGTTTAATAAAGTTGCAGAGACTTTTCTGTTGGGACTACATATGGAAAAATTTCCAAAAGAAGATAGAACTTTAATTTGGTTCCCTGCTCTCAGCTGCTAGGACATTGTATGTGCAGTTGTGGAGGCAAGAAAAAATACCAGAGAAATGGGACTAGATAAATTTTTCCTTTTTTAAAGTTGTAAGATATTGATATAACTTTGCTACCATATGTTACTAATAAAATTGTTTAAAACTCAAAAAAAGCCCTGCCTCTTCCACTATAACTTGCAAAGTGGGGCTTACAGATGTCACCTATAGTGAGATGTGTGAGCTCACGGAATATCCATGGGTTCAGAGAAGCAGCGGGATCAGAAATACCACTCACTTGGGCTTCCTCTGTTTCAGTGCATCATTTGAAATGTCTCCCTGGAATAACAACTCGTTATTGCTGTGGACACACAAAGCTCTTCTGGAATTTGATCACTGTATCACCCTCTGTCTTGAACCAGCATCGTTATTATTCTCCCAATCCCAGTAGTTTGCTAAGGCCTGGTCTCACTCTTTTTCTTGACAGCTAATGCTCTCTTTAGATTAAGGTATCCTGAGAGCCAGTTTGGTGTAGTGGTTAAGTGCGCAGACTCTTCTCTGGGAGAACTGGGTTTGATTCCCCACTCCTCCATTGCAGCTGCTGAAATGGCCTTGGGTTAGCCAAGGACGGATTCAGAGTGGAGGATGGGATATAAATCCAATAACAACAACAACAACAATAAATAATAATAATAATAATAATAACAACAACAACAACAACACTAACAATGACAATAATAATATCTTCTGCATGTGGCCATATGGGATAGGGGCAGGGCTTTCTTTGCAGCAGAAACTCTTTTGCATATTAGGCCACATCCCCTTGATGTAGCCAATCCTCCTGGAGCTTACAGTAGGCCCTGTACGAAGAGCCCTGCAAGCTCTTGGAGGATTAGGGGCTGTGGCCTAATATGCAAAGGAGTTTCTGTTGCAAAAAAAAGCTTTGGATAGGGGAAGCAGGATGAGCCCACCATGGAACAGGGAGCAGAAGCACTAGGGGCTGTGAAAGGAGACTCTGAAGATAAAGTTCCCTCAGATGTGACTGGGAAATCGGGTGAGAGTAAAGGGGGCAGGGATAGAAAAGAGAGGTGGGATAAAAGGGAGGTGGGAAGGCCAGCTGGGAAGGAGATAGAAAGAGCCCACATGCTGAAACAGTGCAGTGGTAAGAGCCCCGTGGCACAGAGTGGTAAAGCTGCAGTACTGCAGTCGGAGCCCTCTGCTCACAACCTGCATTCAATTCCAGTGGAAGCTGGTTCAGGTAGCCAGCTCCACGTTGACTCAGCCTTCCATTCTTCCGAGGTCGGTCAAATGAGGACCCAGCTTGCTGGGGGGAAAGTGTAAATGACTGGGGAAGGCAATGGCAAACCACCCTGTAAAAAGTCTGCTGTGAAAACATTGTGAAAGCAACGTCACCCCAGAGTCAAAAACAACTGGTGCTTCCACAGGGGACTACATTTACCTTTATAGAGGGTATGTCCCTTAAGGGAGGAGAAGTTTCAATGAGGAGAAGCAGGGCAAGAGGAAGTTCCTACAGTAGCTTGATCCACAGTCCAGAGATACACAGCTATTTTTGTGTCAACCAATCTTTATTGGGCATTTTCAACAGTTACTTGAGAAAGGCCACCTGGATCTCCAAATCTTTGGTGTAGTGGTTAAGTGCACAGAATCTTATCTGGAGAACCAGGCTTGACTCCCCACTTACAGCTGCTGGAATGGTCTCAGCTATAGCTCTTGTAGAGGTGCCCTTGAAGGTGCAGCTTCTGGGAGAGCTCTTTCAGCCCCACCCACCTCACAGGGTGTTTGTTGTGTGTGGGGAGGGGAAGGTAAAAGAGATTTTAAGTTGTTCTGAATCTCTGATTCAGAGAGAAGCTGCCTATGCTTGTAGCCACCACCACCTCTTGTGGCAGTGAATTCCACATGTATAAATCTGCAGTCTTCTCCTTCTCCTCCTCACTTTTAAAAGGCATTTCACTTCTCTTATAAGATTTACCACATTGGGCACAAACACATCCCAGCCTAGAGGCAATCTTATTACCCTTTCTGAGAATGTATTGCCTTCAGTGGGTCAAATTGGTTTATTCTAACATGGGAACATAACTTTGAGAGTCTTACTTCAGAATAACTTCATACTCTCGACTTCAGATAAATCTAGTAAGATTTTTTTAAATTGTGTAGTTTATCTTACCGTTTCAATATTTTTCTTGTTATTTCTATGTAATTATGATCCTATTTTGGATTTCTTTCATACGTATTGCTTGGTAGTATTTTGATACTCAGTACACTAATGTTATTTGTATTATCATAGCTCTTTATTAAACATTCCAATAAAATATTAATTACCAAAAAATTCTTGGTATTTAGACTTAATTGTGTTATAAATTTGCATTTATTTACCATGTTTTTCTCTCCAGCTGGGACTCAAAGAAATTGGTCTCTGTTCTTCCATTTTCTCACAACAACCACGGAGGTAGGTCAAATGGAGAGTTAGTGATGGGCAAAAGTTCACCCAGTGAGCTCCCATGGTAGAAGTGGAAATTCAAACTCAGATCACCCAGTGTCTGAGTCCACCACTCTATTCACCACTCTCTTAGTTATAAACTAAGTTATAGAAAGGCTCTCTTGCTTAGAACATAAGAGAAAATAAGAGCCATGTTGGATCAGGCCAATGGCCCATCCAGTCCAACACTGTGTCACACAGTGGGCAAAAAAAAAAGGAGGTTCACAAGTGGGACTAGAAGCCGTTCCACTTTGCCCCCCCCAAAAAAATCCCAGAATACAGAGCATCACTGCCCCAGACAATTCCAATAATATGCTGTGGCTAATACCCACTGATGGACCTCTGCTCCATATTTTTATCCAAACCCCTCTTGAAGCTGGCTATACTTGTAGCTGCCACCACCTCCTGTGGCAGTGAATTCCACATGTTAATCACCTTTTCGGTGAAGAAGTACTTCCTTTTATCTATTCTAACGCGACTGCTTAGCAATTTCATTGAATACCCACAAGTTCTTGTATTGTGAGAAAGGGAGAAAAGTACTTCTTTCTCTACTTTTTCCATCCCATGCGTAATCTTGTAAACTTCTATCATGTCACCCTGCAGTCGACGTTTCTCCAAGCTAAAGAGCCCCAAGCATTTTAACCTTTCTTCATAGGGAAAGTGTTCCAAACCTTTAACCATTCTAGTTGCCCTTTTCTGCACTTTTTCCAATGCTATAATATCTTTTTTGAGGTGCAATGACCAGAATTTTACACAGTATTCCAAATGAGACTGCACCATTGATTTATACAGGGGCATTATGATACTGGCTGATTTGTTTTCAGTTCCCTTCCTAATAATACCCAGCATGGCATTGGCCTTTTTTATTGCAATCACACACTGTCTTGACATTTTCAGTGAGTTATCTACAATTACCCCAAGATCTCTCTCTTGGTCAGTCTCTGCCAGTTCACACCCATCAACTTGTATTTGTAGCTGGGATTTTTGGCCCCAATGTGCATTACTTTGCACTTGGCCACATTGAACCTCATCTGCCACGTTGACGCCCACTCACCCAGCCTCAACAGGTCCCTTTGGAGTGCCTCACAATCCCTCTCTGGTTCTCACCACCCTGAACAATTTAGTGTCATCTGCAAACTTAGTCACTTCACTGCTTACTCTCAACTCCAAATCATTTGTGAGCAAGTTAAAGAGCATGGGACCTAGTACTGAGCCCTGCGGCACTTCACTGCTTACCGTCCTCCACTGCGAAGACTGCCCATTTATACTCACTCTCTGCTTCCTATTAATTAGCCAGTTTTTGATCCACAAGAGGACCTGTCCTTTTACTCCATGACTCTCGAGCTTACTAAGGAGCCTTTGATGAGGAACTTTAATCAATAGCTTTCTGGAAGTCAAGGTAAACAATATCTATTGGGTCTCGTTTGTCCACATGTATGTTCACCCCCTCAAAGAAATGTAACAGGTTAGTGAGGCAAGATCTTCCCTTACAGAACCCATGCTGAGTCTTCCTCAATAACTTGTGTTCATCAATGTGCCTACTCATTCTGTCCTTGATAATGGTTTCTACCAACTTTCCCGGTATTGAAGTCAGACTGACTGGCCTGTAGTTTCCCGGATCTTTTCTGGAACCCTTTTTAAAGATGGGGGTGACATTTGCTACCTTCCAGTCCTCAGGAACGGAGGCATATTTCAAAGAAAGGTTACATATTTTTGTCAGGAGATCCACAAGTTCACCTTTGAGTTCTTTCAGAACTCTTAGATGTATGCCATCCGGACCTGGTGACTTATTAGTTTTTAATTCGTCTATCAGTTGTAGGACCTCCTCTCTTGTCACCTCAATCTGACTCAGGTCTTTCAACACCCCTTCCAATATAAGTGGTTCTGGAGCAGGCAAACACTTCTCATCTTCCACAGTGAAGACGGAGGCAAAAAATGCATTCAGCTTCTCAGCCATTTCCCTATCCTCCTTCAGTAATCCTTTGACCCCTTGGTCATCCAAGGGCCCCACTGCCTCCCTGGCTGGTTTCCTGCTTCTAATTTTTATTCTTCAGATATTTTTATTGTTGGTCTTTATGTTTTTTGCAATATGCTCCTCATAGTCCCTTTTTGCCTGCCTGATCACAGCCTTGCATTTGATTTGCCTCAGCCTGTGTTCCCTTTTATTAATCTCACTTGGACTAGCTTTCCACTGCTTAAAGGAATCCTTCTTACCTTTTACAGCTTCCATTACTTTGTTTGTTAACCATGCAGGCCTTCTCTTATACCTGTTTGTGCCTTTCCTAACTTGTGGTATATATTTTTTCTGAGCTTCTAGGATTGTAGTTTTAAATAGCCTCCAAGCTTCCTCAAGAGTTTTGACTGTATTTACCTTTCCTTTCAGTTTCCTGTTCACATGCCTCCTCATCTCATAGTCATTCTAGGCATAGTCATTCTACCTTCTAGAGAGAGTGTGGGTTGATTTGTCTTTCTGGAAATCCAAGGTAACCATAAAATTCTCCTTCAATACTACATTTTAAATGAATTCACTTTCTTCATATCAGCTTTCATCATTGACCAACTTTCACACCATGTATATATAGTAATAGAAAGCCCCGTGCCACAGAGTGGTAAGCTGCAGTACTGCAGTCCAAGCTCTGCTCACAACCTGAGTATGATGCCAGTGGAAGCTGGGTTCAGGTAGCCGGCTCAAGGTTGACTAAGTCTTCCTTCCATCTTTCTGTGGTTGGTAAAATGAGTACCCAGCTTGCTGGGGGTAAGGTGTAGATGGCTGGGGAAGGCACTGGCAAAACACCCCGTAAAAAGTCTGCCAAGGAAAAGTTGTGATGTGATCACCCCATAGGTCAATAATGACTCTGTTCTTGCAGAGGGGACTACTTTTACCTTTACATATAGTAATTGCAAATAGTGTTGCATGAATTAATTTGATCTTGGTCACCAGTGACTTAAGAATCTTTTCTAGGCACCTTACCCCTCCCGTGGTTATTGCTTCACATGTTTGGTGTAGTAGTTAAGTGTGCAGACTCTTATCTGGGAGAACTGGGTTTGATTCCCCACTTGCAGCTGCTGGAATGGCCTTGGGTCAGCTATAGCTATCGCAGGAGTTGTCCTTAAAAGGGCAATTTCTGGGAGAGCCCTCTCAGCCCTACCCACCTCACAGGGTGTCTGTTGTGGGGGAAGAAGGTTAAGGAGATTGTAAGCTGCTCTGAGTCTCTGATTCAGGGAGAAGGGCGGGGTATAAATCTGCAGTCTTCTTCTTCTTCTTCTTCTTCTTCTTCTTCTTCTTCTTCTTCTTCTTCTTCTTCTTCTTCTTCTTCTTCTTCTTCTTCTTCTTCTTCTTCTTCTTCTTCTTCTTCTTCTTCTTCTTCTTCTTCTTCTTCTTCTTCTTCTTCTTCTTCTTCTTTGACTTTGGGAATAAAACATCCCAGGACAGAAATGCTTACTGGGAGGAGAGAAGAGCCAGGAACATCAGTGATTGATGGAACATGGGATCCAGGCTCAGATCTGAGATCTGTAACTCATTGGATATACTTTGACTTTTTCCATTAAATATTGTATAGTTTTCATAGGCTTCTGCAGCTAGTTTAAAAAGAGAGTTAATATATTCATACTTACATGTGCCAACTTTCCTATCGAGAACCCCTAGGGTAGGAGTGACATTTCTCCAGTTCTTCTTTTGTTTGTTTCATCAGATTTTAACAGATTTATTATTTATTTTCTTCTGAATTTTCTAGCTTTAGATACCAGAAAAAAGTTTGTATCATGACTCTGGCTGAGTAGAGAAAAATACAGCCTTAGTTTCTATCATAATAGGTGATAATGTGTCATAATAGGTGATTTTAACTACCTGCAGATTGATTGGGTCAATATGTGTTCTGGTCAAGAGAAAGAGATTGAGTTTCTAGATGCTCTCAATGACTGTGCTATGGAGCAGATGGTCTCAGAACCTACCAAGGGTGGGGCGATCCTGGATTTGGTCCTAAGTAATGCCCAAGACCTCGTGAGAGATGTAAAAGTGATTGCACTGCTTGGAAGCACTGACCATAACATTATTGATTTCACCATTTGTATAAATAGGGAGTTGCCCCAAAAGAACAGCACAACCACTGGGGCCAAGAATCCCAGCTACAAATACAAGTTGATGGGGTGTGAACTGGCAGAGACTGACCAAGAGAGAGATCTTGGGGTCATGGTAGATAACTCACTGAAAATGTCAAGACAGTGTGCGATTGCAATAAAAAAGACCAACACCATGCTGGGTATTATTAGGAAGGGAAATGAAAACAAATCAGCCAGTATCATAATGCCCCTGTATAAATCGATGTTGCGGTCTCATTTAGAATACTGTGTACAATTCTGGTCATTGCACCTCAAAAAGGATATTATAGCATTGGAAAAAGTGCAAAAAAGGGCAACTAGAATGGTTAAAGGTTTGGAACACTTTCCCTATGAAGAAAGGTTAAAACGCTTGGGGCTCTTTAGCTTGGAGAAACGTCAACTGTGGGGTGACATGATAGAGGTTTACAAAATTATGCATGGGATGGAGAAGGTAGAGAAAGAAGTACTTTTCTCTTTTTCTCACAATACAAGAACTCGTGGGCATTCAACGAAATTGCTGAGCAGTCAGGTTAGAACGGGTAAAAGGAGGTACTTCTTCACCCAAAGGGTGATTAACATGTGGAATTCACTGCCACAGGAGGTGGTGGCGGCTACAAGCATAGCCAGCTTCAAGAGGGGGTTAGATAAAAATCAGCGGCTATTAGCCACAATGTGCATGTGTGTGTGTGTGTGTGTGTGTGTGTGTGTGTATATAATTTTTTTGGCCACTGTGTGACACAGAGTGTTGGACTGGATGGGCCATTGGCCTGATCCAACATGGCTTCTCTTATGTTCTCTTATGTTCTTATGCCTTGTACTCTACTTTTCCACCTGAAGAGAACCCAAAGTATGCTGGTGACACTGGAGAGCCAGTTTGGTGTAGTGGTTAAGTGCGTGGACTCTTATCTGGGAGAACCTGGTTTGATTCCCCACTCCTCCACTTGCACCTGCTGGAATGGCCTTGGGGCAGCCATAGCTCTGGCAGAGGTTGTCCTTGAAAGGGCAGCTGCTGTGAGAGCCCTCTCCAGCCCCACCCACCTCACAGGGTGTCTGTTGTGGGGGAGGAAGGTAAAGGAGATTGTGAGCCGCTCTGAGACTCTTTGGAGTGGAGGGCGGGATATAAATCCAATATCATCATCATCATCATCATCATCATCATCATCATCATCATCATCATCATCATCATCATCACTATTTGAAGAGAAGAGTCACTGAAAAAGAGAATCATGCTCGGAAAAGCTGATGGCAGCAGGAAAAAAAGGAGGACCTGAGATGGATTGGCTCTATTCAAGGAACCCCATGGCCCTCACTTTGCAAGACCTGAGAATGGCAATTAACAATACAACATTTGGGAGGTCATTACATAAGAACATAAGAGAGAAGCCATGTTGGATCAGACCAATGGCCCATCCAGTTCAACACTGTGTCACACAGTGGCCAAAAAGCCCAGGTGTCATCTGGCGGTCCATCAGTGGGGCCAGGTCACTAGAAGCCCTCACACTGTTGCCCCTCCCAAGCACAAAGGATACAGAGCATCACTTGACCCAGACAGAGAGTTCCATCAATACACTGTGGCTATAGCCACTGATGGAGACAGTAATTCATAGAGTCGTGATAAGTCAGAAGCATCCTGGAGGCATTTGGTTTAAACACCCCAGGTGGCTACACTGGGGAAGAGGCAGGTGTATTGCTGCCTTCTGCCCTTTGCATGAACTGAGGTTTCCAAACAGAAGAAGAGGAAGAAGGGAACAATTATGATCTTAGTGGATTCAACCTATAGTTCCTGCATATATGCTAATTGACTGTAGTGGCAAGAGATCACTCGCATGGCTGAACCATCCCTCAGAGTTTAATCATAAGGGCTTGGATCCTATGCCTTCCTTCCATTTTGTGCAGCGCTTTCCTCTGTTACAGGGGTGATCCTCCATTGTGGAGTGCATTCCTCTAACTCTAGCAGCTTCCCCACATGCAAAGCCAGCATCTTTCAATGAGCAAAAAGAGCCAACCACCAGAGGAATGGATTAGGTAGCAGAGAAGTGTCTCCACAGTGGAAAAGAGATGTGCAAATGGAAAGAAAGTATAGGATTCAAGCCAATAAACCCAAACCGTTGGCTCAATGGAGATCCAAGAGTCAACAGTGATGGGTGTGTGTTATTTAGACACTTGTACTCTACTTTTCCACCTGATGAGAACCCAAAGTAGCCTACAACACCATTCTTCCCTCCTCCATTTCATCAGTCATATATAGATGTCTGATATATATTGACCCATACTTTTAATCCATATAGTCTGTTCTCCAGGGTCTTGGCAGAGAGGGGGCTTTCCCTCCATCTGCAGCCTGAAACCCTGTAACTGGCAATGCCAGCACATGAATCTGGCATCTTGTGCATGAAAAATCTATTTTGCCTCTGAATCTCAGCCTTACTCTCAGAATTAGCCGATACTCTGTGTGATTTGTAAATGCACCCAAACTACATGACAACCACTGTTGGGTTTCATCCTGAATTAACAGGCTAACCATCAAGATGGAATCCACAGTACTCTTGTACACAGGCAGGCCCAAGACTAGACCTGCCAGCCTCCAGGTGGAGAATTGGGATCTTCTGGAAAGTTCCCCTGAAGGAAATGGAAACTTTGGAAGATGGACATTGGATAAAATCCTGCTTTTTTTGAGCAGGAATGCACAGGAACCCAGTTCCAACTGGCTTGGCATCAGGGGGTGTGGCCTATAATGCAAATGAGTTATTGCTGGGTTCTTTCTACAAAAAAAGCCCTGATAATATCATTGTTGAGCTCCCTCCCTTCCCAAACTCCACCCTTCCATACCTTATATATCCCATGCATAATTACAAGATTGCTGAGCAGTCAGGTTAGAATGGATAAAAGGAAGTACTTCTTCACCCAAAGGGTGATTAACATGTGGAATTCACTGCCACAGGAGGTGGTGGTGGCTGCAAGCATAGACAGCTTCAAGAGGGGATCAGATAAATATATGGAGCAGAGGTCCATCAGTGGCTATTAGCCACAGCGTATTGTTGGAACTCTCTGTCAGGGGCAGCGATGCTCTGTATTCTTGGTGCTTGGGAGGGGCAACAGTGTGAGGACTTCTAGTGTCCTGACCCCACTGATGGACCTCCTGATGGCACCTGGGTTTTTTGGCTGCTGTGTGACACAGAGTGTTGGACTGAATGGGCCATTGGCCTGATCCAACATGGCTTTTCTTGTTCTTATGTTCTTCCCAGGTCTTGTCCCCAAATCCCTAGGAATTTCCCAAGCTGGAGTTGGCCAACCTACCCCATATTATAATATAGGACATGATGGGAAAAAGAATTCAGCAATGGGATTCAGGCTGGACTTCAGATAAGACTATACGAGGGGGATCTAAACCCTGGTATCCAAATTGTCAGGGTGAATTGCTTCAAACAAGGGTCATTTAAAGCAGCAGTTATTTACATTGCCAAGAAAACAGACCCATTTCATTCACTCAGTTCGAATCAAGTTCCCCATTTTGTTAATTCATGCATTTCCTGAACATGCATACTAAGCATACGTTATAACAATTAATAGACATGGGTTTGCAACTAAATAATTTATACTACCTCAAAACATAAATCTTTAAAAAAAAAAAACCCTCTAATGCAGTCCACACATATTTTGAACTTTATGAGAGCAATACTAAGCAGTGCAGCTCAGAATCAATGGGTCTTACTATATATATATATATATATATATATATATATATATATAAAGGTAAAAGTAAAGGTAGTTCCCTGTGCAAGCACCAGTCGTTTCCGACTCTGGGGTGATGACACATTATGACATTTTCACGGCAGACTTTTTACAGGGTGGTTTGCCATTGCCTTCCCCAGTCACCTACACTTTCCCCCCAGCAAGCTGGGGACTCATTTGACCGACCTCGGAAGGATGGAAGGCTGAGTCAACCTCGAGCCGGCTACCTGAACCCAGCTTCCACCGGGATCGAACTCAGGTCGTGAGCAGAGCTTAGGACTGCAGTACTGCAGCTTTACCACTCTGTGCCATGGGACTGTGTATATATGTATGTATGTGTATATATATATATATATATAAGACCCTGGAGGTCACTGTCAGCCTGAGTAGACAATGCTCATTGTGATGAACCCATGGTCTGATCTAGTGTAAGGCAGCTTCCTATGTGGTTTCTTGCTGGATCACTGTACTTGGATAAGTACACTAATCAAGATCAATTACTTGGAGAGCCAGTTTGGTGTAGTTGTTAAGTATGCAGGCTCTTATCTGGGAGAATGGGGCATGATTCCCCACTCCTCTACTTGCAGCTGCTGGAATGGCCTTGGGTCAGCCATAGCTCTGGCAGAGGTTGTCCTAGAAAGGGCAGCTTCTGGAGAGCTTTCTCAGCCCCACCCATCTCACAGGGAGATTGTGAGCCGCTCTGAAACTCTGAGATTTGGAGTGGAGGGCGGGATATACCGTAAATACAATGTTTCCTTTTTCTGCTATTTGAATGGCCACAAACTAGTACCAAATTAGGAGCACTATGTGCTAAGTGCCTGGAACTTTGCAGAAAAGAAAAGAAAAAGTGGGCAAGATGGTGTTGCCTATCAGTTGGAAAGTAAATGCATATGGCTGTTTGATTCATTGGTTGCAATAATTTTTATGAAGCTGTAGCTCAGAAGCAAACCAAGATTCAAGTTCAGTAGCGTCTTAAAGATCAACAAGACTTCCAGGGTGTGAGCTCTGGAGACTCAGAGCTCTGTATCTGATGAACAGAAATGCAATTCTTGAAAGCTTATACTTTAAAAATCCTGTTGGTCCTTGCTCTGACCTGGATAGCCTAGGTGTAATGTACTCAGTGACGAGATGTGTAGAAGGCAACATACTTTATTAGAAGGTACATCACAGAACAGGGCAACGCGGGCCGGGACCCGCTTTATATACATTCGGCCCGGAACAGCCCTCCAGCTGGCCAGTCCAATCCTGGCCAGTCAAACTTCCCGCCACTGATCATGATTGGCAGGGTCTTTTCCCGCGCTGCGCAGGGTGACCAAGGAACTTCCCCCGGTCGCCTCTGCTGCAAGGCTGCGCGGTGCTTTAGTTAAGCCCAAGACACTACACTCCTGCCCCCCTAGTCTATGATACATAATCCTGCAAGTAGGCCGGCGCCCTGCGTTCCCGGGTAGATCGCTGCGGGGTTGCTAGAGGCGCAGAAGCGGGCACTAAGGCGGGGGTCTCCTCCTGTGGATTCGGCCCCGGTGGCTGGCGGGCCGGCTCTGGTTGCAGTTCAGGATTGGCCGGCCTCGGGGGATCATATGTAGGCAGGCTCGGTGCTGGCAGAAAACCCTCCGTAAGGCTCTGACGGCTGCGGCCGTGGAGGTAGACGCTACCGGGATTACCTCCAGCCATTTTGTATAGGCATCAACCAGGATAAAGAATATTTGACCCTGGTATGGCCCGGCAAAATCTAAGTGAAGACGGGACCACGGCCGCCTGTTTGACTCCCATCGGTGGACTGGTGTGGAGGGCGGATTGGGCCTGGACTCCTGGCATGGTTGGCACCTTCTCACCCAGCCCTCTTTTTCCTCATCCATGCCTGGCCACCACACATAGCTTCGGGCCAGGTCTTTCATCCTTACAATCCCCGGGTGGGTTTCGTGCAGAGCTTCGAGTACCTGTTTGTGCAGGGGTGGGGGGGAACCACCACCCTGCTGCCCCAGAGTATGCACCCCTTGTGAGAGGATAGTTAGTCTCTACGGGATGCGAACGGCCTGAACTCACTGTCCACCTTGCCCGTGGGCCACCCCCTTCCCACCCAGTCCAAAACTCGAGCGAGGATACGGTCCCGGCCTGTTGCTCGAGCCACCTCTGCGGCATGGAGGGGGCGCTTGGGCAGGGACTCGATGAGCATCACCCCGTGGGCCGGAGCGGGATCTGGGTCTGTCGATGGCAGCGGCAGGCGGCTGAGGGCATTAGTGTGCCCCATGGCTTTGCCCAGGCGGTGCACCAATGTGGATGTGTAAGAGTTCAGGAATTGGTTCCACCTCAGGACCCGCTGAGATAATATTTGTGGGGTCTGGCGGTCAGGGGCGAGGAGACCCAGGAGTGGCTTGTGGTCCGTGGCTATGGTGAAACGCCTACCATACAGGTAGTTGTTGAATTTGTGCACCCCCGCCACGATTGCCAAGGCCTCCTTATCGATTTGAGCGTAGTTGCGCTCTGCGGGGGTCAGTGTCCTGGAATAGTACGCCACCGGGACTTCCCTCCCATCCGGGAGTTGGTGTCCCAGGATGGCGCCCACTCTGTACAGGGAAGCGTCGCAGGCCAGGATCAGCGGCAGGCCCTCGTCAAAGTGGTGAAGCACGGCGTTCGAGACTAGGAGGTCTTTCACCGCTTGGAACGCAGCGGCTTGGCGCTTCCCCCAAACCCACGGGGCTTGTTTGTCCAGCAGCCGGTGGAGCAGTTCCACTATGGCACCTTTGTGGGGCAAGAACGAATGATAAAAGTTCAACAACCCCAAAAAACTCTGTAGCTCCGCTTTGCACATAGGGGCTGGGGCCTGGACAATAGCCCTGGTCTTGTCTGCCGTCGGGTGGATTCCCGGCGCGTCCACGGCAAACCCCAGGAACTCCACCTGCGGCACTCCTAGCAAGCATTTTTCTTTTTTGACTTTCAGCCCCGCCACTTGGAAGCGGCTGAGCACCTTTCTCAGGCGGCTGCTGAACTCCTGCTTCTGCTGCAGCCTTTCGTCACGGAGGTCCCAGACGAATCGGTCCCTCAGAGCCTCCTCCCGCTTGTCAAAACTGCAGTTTCCTGCGATATGGCAGAGAGCGGCCAGGTAGACTGCAGCCGTTTCCCCGGGCCTCTGATCCCTCTTGTGAAAGAGGAATCTGAGGGCGACAAGGGACGGTTGGGGCGAGAAGTGCCCTGTGAGGAGTCTGACAACCTCCCCGTATGTCCTCTTGGTGAGCTTCGCTGGGGCAGAGAGGCCTCGTGCGATTTCGAAGGTTGCCTCTTCGCAGACGCTCAACAGGACGTCCCTCATTCGGTTGTCGTCCGTGATCATGTTGGCCCTCAGGTAGCACTCGACCCGTTCAGTGTAGGTCTCCCACCGTTCGGGGTGGTCGGGGCTGAATTCAGCAAGATGGCCTGTCATTGCGCTAGAGTTCACCATTGTGGCGGCGGGCGTCTCAGTTTCTTGCGGTCCTGCGCCTTCCTCGTCTCCAGCCAGGTCAGCTGCTTTCCACTGGGGAAACCTTCCTAGCCAGATCCCACCTTTGTCGCCAGTGTAATGTACTCAGTGACGAGACGTATAGAAGGCAACATACTTTATTAGAAGGTACATCACAGAACAGGGCAATGCGGGACCCGCTTTATATACATTCGGCCCGGAACAGCCCTCCAGCTGGCCAGTCCAATCCTGGCCAGTCAAACTTCCCACCACTGATCAAGATTGGCGGAGTCTTTTCCCGCGCTGCGCAGGGCGACCAAGGAACTTCCCCTGGTCGCCTCTGCTGCAAGGCTGCGCGGTGCTTTAGTTAAGCCCAAGACACTACACTAGGCAAACCCGATTTCATCAGATCTTGGAAGCTGCTGACTCTGGAGACCTTCTTGGAATACCAGCGGTCAGGTGGACTGGGGCAGGCTTTATTCTGCCACCTCCCTGAATATCCTTCAGGCCCCCAGTAGGGGTCAGTCACCAGAAGTCATCATGACTTCTAGGTGCACACAAATACACTTTTTTTTGTTGTTGGTCCTTTAGGTGCTACTGGACTTCAGCTATCCAAGTCAGAGCAGTGGCCACCTACCACTTCTAATTGACTCCTCAGAGCCATATTGAAAGAATCATAGAGTTGGAAGGAACCCCCCACGATTATCTAGTCCAGAGGTGGCCAACGGTAGCTCTCTAGCTGTTTTTTTGCCTACAACTCCCATCAGCCCCAGCCAGCATGGTTGATGGCTGGGGCTGATGGGAGTTGTAGGCAAAAAAAATCTGAAGAGCTACCGTTGACAACCCTGATCTAGTCCAACCCCCTGCACAATGCAGGAAATTCACAAGTACTTTCAGGGCTTTTTTTCTGTATCAGGAACACCTTTATGTATTAAGTCACACACCCCTAATGTAAACCAATCCTCCAAGAGCTTACATGGCTCTTCTTACAGGGTCTACTGTAAGCTCTTGGAGACTTGGCTACATTAGGGGTGTGTGGCCTAATATGCAAAAGGGTTCCTGCTACAAAAAAAAAGCCCTGAGTACTTCCCCCTAAGTTCACAAGATCAGCATTGCTGTCAGATGGCTGTCTAGCCTCCTTTCAAAAACCACCAAGGAAGGGGGGCCCACCCAGGGCCAGCGCGTGGCAGTAGGCCAAGTAGGTGGCTGCTTAGGGCGCCACTTGGCCTAGTGGTGCCAGGAGGCATCCCCTCTCCCCACACCCTGCACCGCTGCTGCCCTTTGCCACGGTCTCTTGAGGCTCGGGAGGCCATGGCAAGGTGGGGGGCAGGGCAGCGAGCATGCTGCAAGTGCGCCCGCGCTGCTGCTGCCCTTTGCCAGGGTCTCCCGAGACACGGGAGGCCGTGGCAAAGTGGGGGGCAGGGCAGCGAGCATGCTGCAAGTGCACCCGCTGCCCTGCTGGACTTTGCCGGGGTCTCTCGAGGCTTGGGAGGCTGTGGCAAAGTCAGGCAGTGGGAGTGACAGTGACATCATAGTGATGTCATCGGCATGCACATGCAGATTGAGCACGAAAATAACCCTGGGGGGGGGGGGGCGGAGAAGCAAGTTTGGCCTAGGGGTGCAGGCCCACCACCTCCCAAGGAAGCCTGTTCCACTGAGGAACTGCTCTGTCAGAATCTTGTCTAAGCTGAAAGTTAAATAACGAAACCTCACATATTAGTGTCAGAAATCTGTTCAGAAGTGTTCTTTGGGGACCACCCCCCCCCCCCCCGCCAGTTTTCACAACTATCAGTTGCAAGCTGAACTTCTCTATGGCTGTTTTTAGAAATCCAAGGAATCATTTCTGGGATGTAACAGATGCCAGTCAGAATGCAGTGCTTCATTAATTTTTACTTCTCTGTAAGGGTGTACGCGTGAGTGCCTGCATGCGGGCGCTGGGCTGGCGTGTAATTTCACTGGTGAAGCCTTTGAAGCCACCACTATTCCCACCACGTCCACATCCATCCACAGTTATCTTTACTGTACGTTCGAGCCATTACATATTGAATGAATGGCACAAATGCATTATAAATTAGTTGCAGGCAGATGGTCTTTATCACCTGATGAGAACGGCTCAGAGCTTTTCATCCATGCATGGACAACTGTGACTCATTTAATTCTTTGACTGGAAATACGTTTGAACTGCCTTCACAGCCGTTATTTCTTTCTGAAGAAGGTGGGTTTTCACCTGGTCCCTGACATTAAGTGACCACTAGTGAAATAACACTGTGGTGGCTAAAAAGGCAAATGCAATGTTGAGCTGTATCAACAGAAATATAGTGTCCAGATCACGTGAAGTGATGCTATCACTTTACTCTGCTGTGGTACGACCCCACCTGGAGTATTGTGTTCAGTTCTGGGCACCACATTTTAAGAAGGATATAGACAAGCTGGAACGGGTCCAGAGGAGGGCGACAGAGATGGTGAGGGGTTTGGAGACCAAGTCCTATGAAGAAAGGTTAAAGGAGCTGGGCATGTTTAGCCTGTAGAGGAGGCAGCTGAGAGGTGATATGACCACCATCTTTAAGTTCTTAAAGGGCTGTCATCTAAAGGATGGTGTGGAATTGTTTTCTGAGGCTCCAAAAGGTAGGACCAGAATCAATGGGTTGAAATTAAATCAGAAGAGTTCCCTGTTCAACATTAGGAAGAACTTCCTGACCATTAGAGCAGTTCTTCAGTGGAACAGGCTTTCTCAGGAGGTTGTGGGCTCTCCTTCCTTGGAGGTTTTTAAGCAGAGGCTAGATGGCCATCTGACAGCAATGAAGATCCTGTGAATTTAGGGGGAGGTATTTGTGAGTTTCCTGCATTGCGCAGGCGGTTGGACTAGATGACCCTGGAGGTCCCTTCCAACTCTATGATTCTAGGTAACAGTCTTCTGAACCCGTACTAATGCTGTGCACTAGTGAAGTCCATGGAAGAAAAATCATGCACTCAAGAGCAGTAAATTAGAAGTTACAAATATTTTTGCATCTTATTAATATGTGAGTGTAGTTTCTAATGGGTCTGTAGAACTCGCTGGAGACCATTTAAATTTTTCGGGGCTGCGGGCTGATATATTGAAACTTGGCATCTACAGACTTCTTGAGATATGGCATGGTTAAAGAAATCTTGAGGGTGTTTATTTTAGCTTCATATTTATGTGTTTCCTCCAGCATTTCCAGTTGCATAAGGAGCAGGTTCTTCCTCTTAATGCAAACAAGCCATGCTAAAATGATACGCTGAATATTTACTGTATGCAGGGTGCAACCAGGAGGGGGAAAGTAATGCTCCCCAGGAGCAAAATATGTGTTTCTTTGTGCTATCAAATCACAACAAATTCATGGTGATCTTTCCTTCCCATCCAACAATCAACCTACCTTTATCTGACCCCTGACTTCAGCATTCCATCTCCTCCCTCCTCCCCAGTCCTTCTCCACAGTGGGAACCAAAACAGCTTACATCATTTTCCTCTCCCCCTTTTGATCCACACAACCTTGGCAGGGAGGCGAGGCTGAAATCCCCCCCCCCCCCCGGCAGCTTCCACAGTAGGAACCTGGGTCTCATAGACACTGCCCTGAAGTGCTGACTGTCACATCACAGCGGCAGGCAAAGTGATTGTGGGCTAAAACCGCATGTAATTCTTCCACTTAAATGTACTTTAACTATGATATTTAAGATATGAACTGGGCCGTATTTCTTACATTTACTAAATAACTGCAGCACCATCCCCTTTGCTGATACATCAGTGAAGTATTTAAAACATGTTAAAATCATACCAGAAACTTATTATTTCCCTGAGGATCGAATGGAACATCATTTACGATCTTTACTATATCACTGAATCTTTGCTATATCTCTGTGTCCTATACCTTTAAGCAGAGGTTGCTTTGTAGAAAAATAGGTGGTGGAGCTCATCCAGGGATTGTTATGCAGCTGCGCCTACTATTCAATGAACAAGGTGGGGAGAAGGAGGAGGAAACCTCAGAAAGGTTCAGGAGCTGTGCTCCTGTTAGCTCCCATTGAATCCGAGGCCTGCCTTTAAGAAAGAGATATCCAAGACACAGCTTCATGGAGTTACCTAGATTAGTTTTCTTTAAATAGAGTTGGTTTTCAAGCTTTTTGGAGAGAGCATTTTGCCAGTAAAGTTCAGAAGGCTTTTGCATTTAGTTAGAGAAGAGGCTCAGGAATAGCTGGCTCCTAGTATAAATGCAATGCAAAGAGCATTTGGCCAGCCAAATCCAGAAGGCTTTTCCATCTGGTTAGGGAAGAGGTTTAGGATTGGCTTGCTCTCAGTATAAATATAAACACTTACGGGAGATTGAGAGGTAAGGTCTTGATAACAATCAAGAATATATATTTTTTAAATTATTCATTTAAAAAATGTAAAAGTTATCCACTTCCATCCAACTTTGTGTTGTCGCTTCCTACAATCACCATGGTTTATTCCAGGATGAGATACTCTGAAGAAAATAATGAAGTTGCAGGGAGCATTTTGCCAGCCAAATTCAGAAGGCTTTTAAATCTGTTAAGCGAAGACGTTAAGGCCTGGCTTCCCCGCCTCGGGAAAAAAAAATACAGCATTGCCACTCCCTTGAATACTGTCTTCATTTCCTTGGCCCCCAGCAGTTGACTGCACTTCCATTAAATTAAAGTGAACCCACACACACTATCTCTCACAAAGCAGCCAAATAAACACAACTTGCAAGCACACACCTTTGTGATCTCACTGGAGTCATGACTCACTGGAGCAATTTACTCACCAGAACCATCTGCTGTATTTCAACCAACTTCTTAAGACTAACAGGAAAATGAAAGCAGAGCCGTTCCAAACAAAAAGAGGGGCTCTGCTCACTTCTCTTCCTTTTGTACCCTCACCAGGAAGATGTAGGAGCTCTCAGCCAATTGGGGGAAGGCTTTCAGTGGCTGTTTCCCACCTCCTCCCACCCACCTCAGCCAATGGAATGCAACAGACCTTGATTGATGGTTTCATGAGTCAAGGGTTGATGCAATACAGTCCCAACCAAACAGGGTGCTCCATTTTGCCACCACAAAAGGGCTTTTTATATATATATATATATATATATATATATCTGGGAAACCCAAGTTTATTTATTTATCCTTTATATATATATATAGGATGAATAAATAAACTTGGGTTTCCCAGATCCTAGTCCGACACTTTAGCCTCAAACACCAGTTGATTTGCCTCTCTGTGCTCCCTTGCATTTGCTGAAGAATCTTCCCATAATCCCCCCGTCTATACTTTAAAAAGACTGTATGCCATCAAAGTAAAGGCGGCTTCAGTTCTCTAGCCTCTGCTGCAACCATCAACACTGGCAAGGAAAATGTTAAGCAAAGTGTGAAAGGGACAAGGCTACTTGTGCAGTGTTTAAAATTCCAGACATTCCCATTCAAACCTTAGATCGTATTCCTCAAGGCAAGCAGGCTGAAGGAGTTGCTTAAAAGTCAGCGGGAACCATCTAAAGCTGCATCTCATGCTGGGTACTAATTTAATCAAATTTCAAGCTTGCCTTTTTTTATATAGGGAGGACTTTTATTGTGACTGTGGCAGCGCAGCCTAAAATCTAATTTGAAACTTCATCGATTTGAATAGCCGTGTGGATATCTCAACAGCTGGATCATCAAAAAGGGTAGGATGGCTGAGGACTGGGGAGGGAGGGGGAGGGAGGCTTATGATAATGAAAAAAAAAATGTTTACAAAAATTCAAGCTGTTTATTAGAATAACTATGTGAAAATTCTTAAATCATTAGAAAAGTTCTTACGTTAAACACTTCTTATGCAATCTCATTTCTTAGACGTGTACAAAAGTTGCAAGACATTCCCCATATCAGAGACTGGACTTCATCATGGACTGTATTAGCTAGAGCAGGGCGGTCAAACTCCTTTTGTTATGAGGACCGAATCTGACATAAATGAGACCTTGTCAGGCCAGGCCATGTCAGGCTGGGCCATGAAGCCTGCGTTGCAGGAAGGCTGAACGGGGACTGGGGCTCGCATCCTGAGCGCCTTGCAAGGCACCCAGGAGGCAATCGTTGGTTCCCCTGCCCTCGATCAGCCTCCCTGCATTGCAGGAGGGCTGAACAGGGACCGGGGCTCATGTCCCCAGCATGAATTCTGTTTATTGCCATCTTTTTAACGACTTGTGCAGAATAAGTTTGCCTTCCATATCTTGTTCAGATTTTTAGTTCCCTTCTCACAAACACCATCATAACAATCAGATTCTCAAATTACAGCCCCAAGCAGAGGGCAGGATTATTGAGTTCCCAATAGTATTTCAGTTAAAACAAAGAATGCTGCACTGTTATAAGATTCATGCTACAGAGAAATGTAGAGTTCGGGGGATGAGTGAGTTCTGAAACACCGAGTACTTATTGTGATCTATGGCGAGTCACAAGTTGTACAAGTCTGTAGAGCCCAGGGCCAGCCCTAGACTGGCACCATAGGCAAGGCTAACTTCTGCCACCACCCCCCCCCCCACACACACACTGATAACATCACTATGGGGGTGCCCAATTTGGAACCCTCAGAAGGTTGGCACCCTAGGCAATCACCTAGTTTCCCCAGCGGCCCTGATAGACCCAAACAAAGCTCACTAGTAGAGCTGCCAGCCACAGATTGGGAGAGTCCTGGGGAGGAATCAGGGGGAGGGAGGGTTTGAGGAGGAGAGGATCATAATGCCATAGAGTACACCTTTCAAGGGCCTATTTTCTGCAGGGGAATGTATCACTGTTGCCCGGAGATCAGTTGCAATCCCAGGAGATCTCCAGTCATGACTGGAAGATTGACAACCCTCCTCACCAGTCATATATTATGGCCCACCAAATACATTCCCCTTGTTTTGGCAATCACAGGTCATCACCCCACCCCACGATTTCATCCCTTTAGTGGGAAGCTATATGTGGTTGATAGGCTGAATTTGGCTTGGTGGGTCGCCTCATTTGCAGGCATAGAAAAATGTGACACTCTTAAAGAGAGCCAGTTTGGTGCAGTGGTTAAGTAAGTGGACTCTTATCTGGGAGAACTGGGTTTGATTCCCTACTCCTCCACTTGCAGCTGGTGGAATGGCCTTGGGTCAGCCATAGCTCTGGCAGAGGTTGTCCTTGAAAGGATAGCTGCTGGAAGAGCCCTCTCAGCCCCACCCACCTCACAGGGTGTCTGTTGTAGGGGGAGAAGATATAGGAGATTGTAAGCCACACTGAGTCTCTGATTCAGAGAGAAGGGCCGGGTATAAATCTGCAGTCTTCTTCTTCAAAATAGAATGGCGGGATAAGGTCTTCTAAAATGAGGGTAGTAGGCATGTTCCTCATTTTATGGTGTTGCCTTTGTAGACTTTGGCCAGAGGTGCTGGAAGAATGAGAAAACAAGAGGAGCAGGAGACGCCTTCTATTCAACATGGCTCAGGAAGGAAAGCAAACTGCCAAGCTCTCTAATGCTCCAGAAGGGACCTTGGCATTAGCCACCAGCTGCAGTTTCTGCCCAACGCATTCATCCATATTGAAAGAGAACAGCTGGGAACTTAATCACCGGCTACAGAATGGCTTCGCTCAGATGATTCTTCGCCAGTGACTCACGACAGTTGTGATACAGTGGCCATGCAGGTTTTCTAGTTACTGGGAACATGGTAGCCACATTTTCTGGTTGCCAGATGCCCGGCAAAACACTCAGGGGTTTGTTTTCTACCTCTCTCCCGTTTTATCCATTTCTCTCTCGCCGGGTGTTCTATGTTCACGTCAATTGGTATTTCTGAGTCTGAGATGACTGAATAGAAAATGCCTTCTGGTAGATGGCATGCATCTTCGCTGAGTGATTCTTTGATCTGAATTAAGAGAATTCATTAAGAGAATGATCCCCACCAGAACAATTCCCTGGGATCAGGTCTGTTTTAAGCCATTAGTGATGTTGCCAAGATTTGTTGATGGGGTGGTCAGAAATGAATTCTTCCAAGTTCATAAAGAGTGAACTTTTTCTTTTAAAAAAGGTAAAAGGTAACGTTAGTCCCCTGTGCAAGCACAAGTCTGACTTCAGGGTGACCTTGCATCACGATGTTTTCATGGCAGACTTTTTTTACAGGGTGGTTTGCCATTGCCTTCCCCAGTAATCTACACTTTCCCCCAGCTAGCTGGGTACTCATTTTACCGACCTTGAGCCGTCTATCTGAACCCAGCTTCTGCCGGGATCGAACTCAGGTCATGAGCAGAGCTTTTCCACTCTGTGCCATGGGGCTCTTTTTTTAAAAAAAGGTAAAAGGTAAAGTTAGTCCCCTGTGCAAGCACAAGTAGTTTCTGACTCTGGGGTGATGTCACATCACGAAGTTTTAATGGCAGACTTTTTTTCTGGAATGGTTTGCCATTGCCTTCCCCAGTCATCCATGTAAGCTCTTGAAGGATTAGCTGCACCAGAGAGGTGTGGCCTAATATGCAAAAGAGCCCCTGCTAGAATCCTACCCCTGGATGTAATGACAGCTTGTTGTGAATCCAAATGTTTTTTTCATTGGAAGAAGAAAATGGAGGGGAGAGGAGGCTGAAGGATTCCCCATGCTTATTTCTATTCCCATCGCATCATAAAGATGCCTCAGCTTCTCTTTATAGGGAGATTGTGTTTAAGCGGACTATGACTTTCTGTTTGTAAAGAAAGAGAGCCAGTCTGGTGTAGTGGTTAAGTGTGTGGACTCTTATCTGGGAGAACTGGGTTTGATTCCCCACTCCTTCACTTACAGCTGCTGGAATGGCCTTGGGTCAGCCAGAGCTCTCGTAGGAGTTGTCCTTGAAAGGGCAGCTGTTGTGAGAGCCCTCTCAGCCCCACCCACCTTACAGGGTGTTTGTTGTGGAAGGAGAAGATATAGGAGATTATAAGCCACTTTGAGTCCCTGATTCAGAGTGAAGGGTGGAGTATAAATCTGCAGTCGTCTTCTTCTTCACGTATCTTTGCAATCAACAAATGTAAAATCTTTCAAGGAATATCTGTTCTCTTAAAAAAAAATCTTTCCAACCATCAATGGCTATTAAAATTGGCAGCATTTCAGTTTGGAGGTAAAATATATTATTAGTCCAGTCCTTCCCTAGTCATGGCTGAGACTTCAACAATATCGTTCTTATGAGATGCTAATTTGGATGTGCGTGACATTCAACAGGAAGACTGTATTATATGTCATCACAGTCTAAAAACATAATTGTCTTCATTTATTATGATACACAATAATGATTGCTAAGTGCTAAGATGCAAACTAAACGGCTCTATGGTGGAACCAGTTGGAATACGGCAGGGTTAGCAAAACTGAAGCTGAATGCAGCGCAGAAATGGGTTCTACGAATTGTTCTCTAAAATTAGAACATTTCAACAAGGGGGGGGGGACACTGGAGTGTCATATAGCCCCCTGCTTTCTGTAGCATTCCTTCTGGATTCAATCAAGAAGCAGAACTGCAAGTCCAGCATAGGGGTTAATGAGAAAAGGGAAGCTGGGAAAAATCTGCAGAGGAAAAAGGTTAATGTAACAAGGGAATCTCAAACACCGTATTTCTAATCTTTCTTCTAAAGTGAAACATTGTCAAAACCATTGCCTTGCCGCTGCTTCTCCCCGCCTCCTTCCCCTCCCTCCTTGCCCCAATCACTGCTGTCTTCCCCCTGTGACCACCACTTCGAAATTGTGAAATTTGTGGCCAGAGGATGTTGTGAGGGCCACAGGAATAAACATTGTTAAAAGAGGTTTAGATAGTTTCATAGAGGATAGGTCTATCGATGGCTAGTACTGTCCACAAGAGGGGAAGCTCTATGCCCTCTTGTTGGCCAACCCTGTTGTTTGTTGTTATAAGCCACTTTCTATCCCTTTGGGGAGAAGAGGGGGCTTCTAAAGACTAAAAGAAATCAATAAGGTCACACAGCAAGCTTCTGCAGCAGAGCAGAGATTCAACTCAGTTCTCCCAGTCCAGCACTACACCATACTGGTTTACTGCAATGGCAATTCCATACTAGGGAGGCCTCTATAGTGGGAGACCTCCCGCTCATGGTCTCAGGTCCTGATGCAAAATGGAGGGGGAAAGTACAATTGTGGCAAGGCCATGGTGTTACTTCTGGCTATGAGAAATGATATCATGCATTGCCAACACTTCAGCAATCTCTAAATCCGTGTAATAATGCCTATCAAAAACATAAAGCCTAGCCCCACGCTGAAAGCTCCTGGGAAGTGCTAGCCCTTGGCTTGTAGCATCTAACACATGGATGGATGAGGCTTCTGATGATTTGTTGGTCAATCAGATGGTCAGTAAATACAGTTTTTTTTCATTGGTGGGTCATTCTAACCAGAGACCTCAGACTTCATTAGGCATACTGTACAAAAATCCTTTGTAGTCTGAGGTCTCCAGTTAGAATGATCCAACCCTGTTGTTGGGTATGGCTTCTATGCCTGTTGTTGGCCAACCAAAGGAACTGATTGACTACTGTGTAAGAGAGGATGCTGGGCTAATTGGACTATTGACCTGATCTTCTGACAGTCGTATGAAGGCCTCGACCTCTCTGCCCTGTTATTGGCCCTCCAGAGGAAATGGTTGGCCACTGTGATTGATAGGACACTGGACCAGATGAACAATTGGTCTCATCCAGCAGGGCTCTTATGTTCTTATAATAGGTATTTTAGCCTCAGCAGACTGCCACAATATTACATAAGAACGTAAGAACATAAGAGAAGCCATGTTAGATCAGGCCAATGGCCCATCCAGTCCAACACTCTGTCACACAGTGGCCAAAAAAACCAAGCCCCATCAAGAGGTCCACCAGTGGATCTAGAAGCCCTTCCACTGTGCCCCCCAGCACAAGAATACAGAGCATCACTGCCCCAGACAGAGAGTTCTAACAATAAGCTGTGGCTAATAGCCACTGATGGACCTCTGGTCCATATGCTTATCCATTCCCCTCTTGAAGCTGTCTATGGTTGTAGCCGCCGCCACCTCCTGTGGCAGTGAATTCCACATGCTAATCACCCTTTGGGTGAAGAAGCACTTCCTTTTATAAGTTCTAACCCGACTGCTCAGCAATTTCATTGAATGCCCAGGAGTTCTTGTATTGTGAGAAAGGGAGAAAAGTACTTCTTTCTCTACCTTCTCTATCCCATGCATAATCTTGTAAATATTTCTAGAGAGATGTCAAATGCTAATGGAGAACACAGAGGGGGAGGTGAAATGTTACTGTAACTGGAAAGGAAGACAGCATTCTGTTTTGTTGGAATCAAAAGCATGTAAGCGATGTACCATTCCTAAATGGTGTGCATAGGTATTGCTCAACAGGACCAGAGACAATTGAGCGTAGCAGGTTTCTCCTCCTTCGAAATGGCACTCTGCTGCCATATTCCTTTTTTTTAAAGTGCTGCCACCCACTAAGTTAAATAGCTTGGAATTGTACCAAAGCCAAATAAATGGAACCAAGCATATATTTACCAGTGCTCAGAACAGTTTCTGAAATAAGGAACACCCAAATAATTGTAACTGAGCTTTCCCCCCTGCACTGCTGAAGTGGGTAATGTTAGAAAGATTCTAAGCAGAGTTGGATTAACAAATAGGCTGAGTAGGCACCAGACAAAGGGTCCCCACACCTTTAGGGGCCCCAGGCCAGTTTTCCTCTCTCTGCCTCTCCCCCGGAGTTTTGTCAAAGGGGCTTTTGAGAAGGTGCCTGCAGAAGATATTGGGCATAATTTGTGAGGGGCCCCCTGAGATTTCGAGTGCCAAGGGGCCTCCACAGGGTTTAATCCTGCACTAATTCTAAGTTATATTCACTCTGACATTTGTCTCTGGTTACAAGCAGGCCAACATGACCCATGAAAATGGGGAAACGGCACCTTTTGCTTAATTTACAGATGCCACTGTGCATCTTTTGTGCTGAGGTTTATGGCCCCTTTTGGATATTAATCGCATACACTAAATTCAGGTGCTGTCCTGGCAATTTCCAAAAGCATCCTATGCAGACTCTGATTTTTGTCGACTTGGTTGACTCTGTTTTAAAGGTAAGCAAAAAAAGTACATACATAAAAGGCCTCACTGTCTCGCTCCCTCTTTCTTTCTCTCTCTCTCTCTTGATTGCTCTTTATACAGGCAGTAAAAGAAGAGTATGCGGGGAATACCAGACAAGAAGGAAGAGAATATTTGAGGTGGTCCACATTGTTAGTACACATCTAATTATGGTAGTTTTATCTGTGGATTTACTTTTACCCAGTTCATTATTTGCTTTCTCTAAGGGTGCGTGGCTGGAAGCTGAAGGGAAAAGGTAGTCCATATAACACCATGCTCACTTATTTCAAGGGCTTTTTTGTAGCAGGAACTCCTTTGCATATTAGGCCACACACCCCTGATGTAGCCAACCCTTTAAAGCTTACAGGGCTCTTCTTACAGGGCCTACTGTAAGGTCCAGGAGAATTGGCTACATCAGAGGTGTGTGGCCTAATATACAAAGGAGTTCCTGCTACAAAAAAAGCTCTGCTTATTTCTCAGTTAGCATTTCTAATTTTCAGAGAAAGAAAAGGCATTTTCAGTATGGTATTAATTTACTTCAATTTATTCACACACATACAGAGCGGGGGGGGGGGGGGCTAGGGGTGTGTGTGTATGTATGTATGTGTATGTATGTGTGTGTGTATATATATATATATATGGCTTTTTTGTAACAGGAACTCCTTTGCATATTAAGAAGAAGAAGATATTGGATTTATATCCCGCCCTCCACTCCGAATTTCAGAGTGGCTCACAATCTCCTTTATCTTCCTCCCCCACAACAGACACCCTGTGAGGTGGGTGGGACTGAGAGGGCTCTCACAGCAGCTGCCCTTTCAAGGACAACCTCTGTATAAAGGGCAGTGGGAGGAGAAGGGCACTTTATAGAGCTTTATGAACCTTTGAGGAAGGAGTCATCTGGCCAGGCCCAACAGCAAACACCAGGTCACTTGCTGCCACTCGACTTGAATAACTCACCCTGGCTATTTGCTACTGTGCAAGAGCAGCCCCCCCACGAAAGCCAGTGTGGAGTAATAGTTATGGTTTCGGACTGGGATGTGGGAGACCCAGGTTCAAATCCCCATTTTGCCATGAATGATCGCAGGGTTGTTCTGAAGACAAAATAGAGGAGAGGAGAATGCTGTAAACTGCTTTGGGTCCCGTTACAGAGAAAAGTGGGGTATAAGTGAATGAATTAAATAAATAAAATAATAAATATAGCTGAAGATGGGAGGGGCAGATCAAAGGAGGGAGGGAGGGAGGATGGATGCTGGGAATGCAGGATACTCTGGGTTGTGGGGAGAAAAATCCTTATGTATGTATGTGTACATGTGCAAACCAATCCTTTTTATGCTTTCAATTTATACAGCTAGAACTGCGATATCTCCAGCAACTGTCCTCTGCCATCAATCAGCTGGTGGACTTACTCCCAGTGTGTATGTGAGGGGGAAAGTTTTGACCACAGAGTTTTTGTCCAATGCCAGAGCATCGTATGTTGCCAGCAGGGGTCGTTTTGTAGAAAAGTAGGTGGTGGAGTTCATTAGCATAACTCATTAGCACATGCAACCTCCCCCCCCACCAGCCAAAAGCAACCCGACACAAGAAAGGAGAGCCGTGGGTGAGTAAGGCCTGCTTGGGCTGACTAGAGATCCAGCCAGCCCCAGCAGGCCTCATGAGAGCCAGTTTGGTGTATTGTTTAAGTGTGCAGACTCTTATCTGGGAGAACCAGGCCTGATTCCCCACTCCTCCACTTGCAGCTGCTGGAATGGCCTTGGGTCAGCCATAGCTCTCACAGGAGTTGTCCATGAAAGGGCAGCTGCTGTGAGAGCCCCCTCAGCCCCACCCGCCTCACAGGGTATCTGTTGTGAAGGGAGAAGATATAGGAGATTGTAAACCACTCTGAGTCTCTGATTCAGAGAGAAAGGCAGGGTATAAATCTGCAGTCTTCTTCTTCCCACCTGGGACTCTCCTTGGCTGCCTCCCACAGTCTAAAGGCGAGCAAGGTGCCCCCACCTCTTGAAATCACATAAGAAGTGGAAAAAGGGTGGTGCGGGCTTCTCCAGGAGTTAACGAGGGCTTCTGGGGGTGTGGCAAAGTCCCTGGTGGCGAGCTAGCTGCCCCCTCTCCTAATCCAGGGATTGTTCTGCAGCTGCACCTACTACTCAATGATCAAGGTAAGTGCGGAGGAGGAGGGGTACCCTCAGAAAGGTTCAGGAGCTGCACTCCTGTGAGCTCCTGCTGAATTCAAGGCCTGGTTGCCAGTGCACATAGGGTTGCCAAGTCCCCTGCAGCCTCTGGTGGGGGACTGTTTTCATGCACACATAATAGGTACCATAGATTTTTCCCTCCCCAAATTGCTAGAGTGTCCGAGAAAAACATAGAGTTTTCCTGGAACTCCTAGAGTGGCTGGCATATGATGTTGCCAGTGCAATGATGTCATTGTGCGTGACATCACTGCGCCAGCAACATCAGGGGAGGATCCCTCCCATCGGCCCAATGCAAGCCGGTAGGCTGGGAACCTCCTGGGTGGAGGAACCCCCACCCAGCCCAGGAACTTGGAAGCCCTAAGTGCACCCCAGAAGTGATGTCACTGCCATGCTGGGCTAGGCCTACCCCTGCTGCCAATAAGCCCCCCTGCTGGCCAGCTGATGGATGGCAGGGGACAGTGATTGGGGGCGGGGGATCCCACAGCTCTGGCTTATAGATATTTGAAGCATAGAAAAGACTGGTTTACACACACACACAAATGTTGTTTTGCCCAGAGCAGCAGAAGTGAGGACACAGTGGTAGTCGTGAGGTAACTCATTGTTCCCCCTTTTTTTCCTATGAAGAGACTGAACAACCGCAACTACCCACCAGAATGCAATTCAAATCTCTCAAGTTCTCTGCATGTGTCCTCTCAAGGTCATTTCTTCTGTTTATAGACTGAGTCTTTGTTTGTTTGCAGAGCTTGAACAGAAATTATCGGGTGTGTGGAACGTCAAAAATGAGCGCTGCTTAAAATGCAAATGTCAACACAGCACGCTGTCTTCCTGCCTTACGCACAAATAAAAAAATAAGTATAACATGAAAAAAACCCACCAGAGATGTATCCGGTGGATCTATTCAGAAAGCAGTGGCTTTTCCCGCCAGGGCAAGGTGTCTTCCCTTGGCACGAGAAGAGCCTCTTGCATTGCAGGGAGTCTCTGTGAACTATGGAAAGTGTCACAAGTAGTAGAATCGATCTTCAAGATACAACCCACAATGGAGAAGAAAAGAACAGTGTGGTGCAGTGGTTAGAGGGTAAAAGTTGAATCTGGGAGACCCTTGATTGAATCCCCATTCTGTTATGGAAATTTGCTGAATGACATACTCTCATCCTAACTTATCTCACAGGCTGGTTGTGAGGCTACCATGGAGGAGGAAGAAGAGGAGACCACCATATATTTATACCCCGCCCTTCTCTCTGAATCAGAGTCTCGGAGCAGCTTACAATCTCCTTTATCTTCTTCCCCCACAGCAGACACCCTGTGAGGTGGGTGGGGCTGAGAGGGCTCTCCCAGCAGCTGCCCTTTCAAGGACAACCCCTGCAGGAGCTATGGTTAACCCAAGGCCATTCCAGCAGCTGCAAATGGAGGAGTGGGAAATCAAACCCGGTTCTCCCAGATAAGAGTCCATGCACTTAACCACTACACCAAACTGGCTCTCTCAGATGAAGAGATGAAGCCAAGTTGGGTCCCCACTGGGAAGAAAATGAAGTGAAAATGAAGTGAAATAACAGCTGTGGATAGAGCCAGGAGCCAAGTTTCCATTCTCTAACAGAGAAATAAGCCCTACCCTGATCCCATATATGATGCCCCTGTCCAACCTACCCCCTCAGAGGCAAGATTTTCCCTCCATTCTTCTTACCTTGTCTGACTGAGATGCCCTAGTAATGTGTTTTCACATTTTCTGAAGAACTCTGGCTGCCACACCCCATCAAAGGATAATATTTTGATTGTTTGCTCAGCCCAGGAACTCAAGGAAAGGACTGGAAACCCCTTTTAATTTTAATGGCATTTGTTCCGAAGTAACAAAATGTTTTATTCAATGGAGAGGGGGAAGGTCAGGTGAAATCAAGGGTTGAAATTCCTGAGATTAAACCAGAACATGCAAAGGCTTAAGGTTTCAGGCTAATGAAAGTTTCTTAAGCAATTAGGAGTTAATTAAAATCTTTATGCTAGGAGGCTTTTGTTCCATTGTTTCCACCAGTACTCGTCTTGAGTTTTTAAATGGACTTTTAAGGTCTCTGAAGGTAGTTTCTAACCACACCAGACCAGGGATCTCTAAACTCTTCAAAGCTAACTCCTTATTTGACTAAGTAGGGAAATCCTCCTCTCAGCAGAAGATCTATGCCCTTTCCTTGACCCAAATGGGGGTCTATGTCTAACTACCCACTCATCCTTGCCAACTTTCACCACTTCTCCTGTCTGTGTGGAACTGCTCTCAGTCAAAGCTGAAATCTGAATGAATTCTCCTCAGCATTCAGCTCTAAAATGTCTCTCTGCTCAGCTAATGCAAACCAATCAGATTGCTTGAAGTAGCCAGTCTCTCAAGGTTCTCTGTTTCTGTGAAGAAGTTTGTGTTACAGCACTTCTAAGTTTTTAACAAGTGTAGTCTCTCACACCCACTCATTAAAAAATAGTCATGAAAGAAAAAAATTTCAACATTATTTCTGAAATAAGAGGAATAGAACATATGAAAAGAACACAGGATGAAGAGCCCAGCTGGATCAGACCTGTGGTCCAGATGGTAAAGACCATAGTGTTATGGAGAAATTCCTAGAGCATCAGTAAGGAGGCCATTTTTCTCCCACTCTTCTATTTGTTGAGTGCAGGGGACTGGGACCAAGGGCAGGGGTTTACCTCCTGCAGGCTGGCAAATGGCACGCCTTTCATATTATGAACACACATGGGTGACCAAGGTCATTCTTGTCACACTTTCTTTGCTTCATGGAAGAAGCCAGCATTAGTATCTCTTTCTCCCTTTGCCTACTTTAATTGGGAAGTATTTAATTAAAATGTTACAGGCCCGTCTTTGCCTTTAAGCAATATTTACTGAAGCTCTCCATGGAAGCTCAAATTATCTTTATGGCCAGTGCCTGTGAGGTCATATAAACAGCTGCTGAAATATTTATGAAGGCTCAGGAGCCAAACATTCATAAACACCCCAGCCCTCATTTCACATTCCCATGAAGTCGTGGGAAAAGAGCATTCCGAACGCTTTATATGGATGCGGCGTTGCAAGTTCTCATGAAACATTTATGAGCCTTTCACGATTATGTAAGGATGTTGTGGAAAAGGAAGAACTGTGTTTGCGAGGCACCCATTTTTCAAAATTTAATATCTGGAACTTTTTTCCTAAATATCTTTAATGCATTAAAGACAATCTCCCCTCAAAATGCTCCGAAGTAAGAATGCATCGAAAACAAGAGACTTGGCTTACTGGGTAAGGGAAGAGCAGATTTTTGAAACAGCTTTGTGACATTCTGATTGTTCCATACTAAAGGAATGGAATCCCCAATAACTAAAACCGTGCTGATTGTACGCTGTTTGTCCCAAACATGTATTCATGGTCCTTATGCTATTAATAATGCATTTTGTGAGACATGGAATATATACTTGGCTATGTTTTGTTTAGTTCCTATAATGTTGCCAGCACTGTGGAAATGGTGGATCGCCCAGATTGATGGGGCTGGTGGCTGGGTGTGGGGCTGGTGTATTGTATAGGGGCTAGCATAATTTTGGGTAAGGGCAATGAATATCTGATTGGTTCTCCTGTAGTGCTGTCTTGACTGCCTTTTCGACCAGTGCAATTTTCTACTCTGTTTCGCCCATTTTGGATCCTGTCTATGTTTTATTCCATTAAAGGGTTTTTTTAAAAAATGTTTAATCGTGTCCCCTGTTAAGCCCTTTTACTGTAAAATTTCATTCTTTTTTTGTTGTCTGCGATACTCAAGGTTAAGATTATTGTCCTTTTTTTATCTCTATCATTATTAATTATTAATTGGCATTACAATTCAATGTATCTATATTGTTTTATCTTGACATATGGGCAAATTGTATGTTTATTCCTTTCTGTAAGCTATTGTTATGCCATTAAAGTTTATTGGAATTGGAACTGGAGACATGGAATATATACTTGGCTATGTTTTGTTTAGTTCCTGTAATGTTGCCAGCACGTGAAAATGCACATTTCGAAGAAGTGGTGAGAATTTGTTCAAGAGAAGCGCCTATGAAGTAGGGGAAAAAAATGTATAAATGACCCTTCCAAAGAGGATTTGGCCAGTCTTGTGGGTCATTCCTGCTATATCAGTGCTTTACATGTCAATTCCCCGGGAAAGGCATTTGAGATCAGCCAGTTACCAAGTGATCATTTTAGAGAATCTTTCAGCCACAAAGGAGCACAAATGGCTGGGAATCTAAGAGTACAGTTAATGGAAGCTAATAAAATGCAAGTTTGTGGATGCTTCCCATTAAGACCTAGATAGTTTTCCCATGCCCCAGATTCAACGATATTAGACAACTTGTTCTTTTTATTTCCCCTCCTGCTTCCCCACAGATTTCTGGTTAGGGTTGCCAATCCCCAGTTGAGGCAGGACAAGCGGGTTAACAAACCTCCACGTAAACCAGCCTCAGAAATTATAAAAACTTGAATTTACTAAACAGGATATAAAATTAATTATCCATATTAAACCATATCATTTCATAAGGAACATCAGCCTCTTGCCCAAAGTCACTTTGAAGGCAATAAATGTCCAAAATTTAGAAAGTGGGTGCAGGCAGTAATTCCACAAATAAAGTTTTCCATGGAGTCCAATGCCCCTGATGATTTCTTCTGTACAGCAAGGCAAGAATTGGAATGCGACACGGCTGTACTTATTTCACATTTTGCGATTGCTTCTCTGAGCTTCCAAAATTGTTCGACATATTTTGAGTGCTGACGCTTACAAGCATTCCCATATAGTATATAGCATTGTCAATACATTTCTATATAGTATTGGCCATACTTTCATTTCATTTCATTTTATTCGATTTATATCCTGCCCTCCCCACCGAGGCAGCTCAGGGCGGCTCACAACATAAAATTCTAACAATAAGATTAATGAATATTAAAATACATTAAATAGTTTACAGCAGTTAAAACAAGAAAATGATCTATCAATGTGCTATCCTACAACCTTCCTTTGGGTTTTTTCAGGTACCAGTCAGTTACATGCCAACCGGAAGAGGACTGTCTTACAGCCCCTGCGGAACTGCCCAAGGTCCCGCAGGGCTCTCACCTCTTCCGGTAGCTGGTTCCACCAGCAAGGGGCTGTAATCGAAAAGGCCCTGTCCCTGGTTGACTTCAGATGGGCCTCCTTCGGCCTGGGGATTGTTAGTAGATTTTGAGAACCAGATCTAAGCACTCTCTGGGGAACATGTAGGAGAGATGGTCCCTAAGGTAGGCAGGTCCTAGGCCATATAGGGCTTTAAAGGTAATAACCAGCACCTTGTACCGAACCCGGTATATTATTGGCAGCCAGTGCAGTCCCCGGAGCCCCAGATGAATGTGCTCCCACCTGGGGAGCCCTAATAACAGCCGGGCAGTGGCATTCTGCACTAGCTGCAACTTACGGGTTTGGCACAGGGGCAGCCCAATGTAGAGGACATTACAGTAGTCCAACCTTGAGGTGACCGTTGCATGGATCACTGTTGCCAGATCATTCTGTTCCAGGAAAGGGGCCAGCTGCCTTGCCCGGCTAAGATGAAAGAATGTGGACTTAGCAGTGGCTGCTATTTGGGCCTCCATTGTCAGGGCAGGCTCCAATAGTATCCCCAAGCTCTTGACCCTGTGTGCCATTGTCAGTGGCACACCATCAAAGGCTGGTAGGGGAATTTCCCTTCCCGGACCACGTCGACCCAAGAAAAGGACCTCTGTCTTCACTGGGTTTAGTTTCAATCCACTCAGCATGAGCCATCTAGCCATGGCTTGTAACACCAGGTCCAAATTTTCTGGGACACAGTCAGGCTGGCCATCCATGAGTAGTTGAATCCGGAAGTTGAATCCGGCGAAGACTGAGGTCCTTTGTGTGGGCCGCGGCGGACCGGGAGGGGAGATTACTTTACCGGCCTTTGACGGTGCGCCACTGGTACCGGTGCGCAAAGTCAAGAGCCTGGGAGTGCTACTGGAGTCCTCCCTATCAATGGAGGCCCAGGTAGCTGCCACTGCTAGATCCGCCTTCTTCCATCTTAAGAGGGCGAGGCAGTTGGCTCCCTTCTTGGAGCGCACCGACCTAGCAACTGTGATCCACGCAACGGTCACTTCGAGGTTAGACTACTGCAATGCCCTCTACATGGGGCTGCCCTTGTACCGAACACGGAGACTCCAGGTAGTCCAGAACGCGGCGGCCAGGCTGTTGGAGGGACTACCACGGTGGGAACCTGCACGGCCTGGGTTGCGGAATCTGCATTGGCTGCCGGTTGTCTACCATGTTCGCTATAAGGTGCTGGTTATCACCTTTAAAGCCCTATATGGCCGAGGACCTGCCTACCTAAAGGACCGCCTCTCCCCATATGTACCCCGGAGAGCACTGAGGTCTGGTTCCCAGAACTTACTAACAATCCCTGGGCCAAGAGAAGCTAGGTTGAGGGCTACTAGGGAGCAGGCCTTCTCGGTGATAGCCCCTCGTTAGTGGAACGACCTTCCAGAGATGGTGCGAGCCCTGCGGGACCTGAACCAATTCCGCAGGGCTTGCAAAACATTTCTTTTTCAGTTGGCATTCGAGACAGAAACTGATTAACTAACGAGCAGACACTTAGCCATCTTATGTACATCAGGATTACAACATTTTAGCACCTATTTTATATGTTTTATCTATTTTAAATAACTTATTTATAACTGATATTTAAACTGTTATGTTGTTTTATGTGAATCATGGGACTCCCATGTCTGTTATGCTGTTTTATATGAATCATGGGACTCCCATGTCTGTTAGCTGCCCTGAGCCCGCCTGGCGGGGAGGGCGGGATATAAAAATAAAATATTATTATTATTATTATTATTATTATTATTATTATTATTATTATTATTATTATTATTATTATTATTATTATTATTATTATTATAGTAGTTAGAGCTGGGTGTCATCAGCATATTGGTGAAAACCCAACCCATACCTCCGGGCAATCTGGGCAAGGGGGCACATGTAGATGTTGAACAACATCGGGGAAAGTACCGCCCCCTGAGACACCCTGCAATCAAATGTGTGTCTCCGGGACAGTTCACCCCCAATCACCACCCTTTGTCCCCGACCATCGAGGAAAGAGGAAAGCCATTGTAAGGCCAGCCCCTGAATCCCCGCGTCGGTGAGACAGCAAGTCAGCAACTGATGGTCAACCGTATCGAACGCTGCCAATAGGTCTAACAACCTGAAGGTCATCTACCAGAGCAACCAGCACTGTCTCCGTCCAGTGACCTGGGTGAAAGCCGGACTGATGGGGATCGAGAATGGAACCATCCTCCAGAAAACTCTGTAACTGCAACGCCACTGCCCTCTCAATGAGTTTACCCAAAAAGGGTAAATTCGAGACCGGCCGATATTGTGCCAATTCGGCCGGATCTAGCATTGATTTTTTCAGGAGAGGGCGGACCACCACCTCTTTAAGAGGTGCTGGAAAATGCCCTTCCATCAGGGATCTATTCATGATATCCCGTACAGGATATCTGAACTCCCTCTGGCAAGCTTTAATGAGCCAGGAGGGGCAAGGGTCCAGATCACAAGTTGTAGGGCATGCAGACAAGAGGATCCTGTCAACTTCCTCCAGGCTGAGAACGTTGAAACAGTCCAGGACACGATCCGAAGACAGGCACGGAGCCTCGGGTTTGCATACTCTCCCCAATGTGGCGGGGAGGTCGCGGCAGAGTGACGCGATCTTATCTGCAAAGAAATTCGCAAAAGCCTCACAGCCAATCTCCAATTCCTTAGAATTTGGTCTGCCTTGTGACAGCTTTGTAAGAGTCCAAATTGTATTGAACAATTGTGCCGGGCGCGAAATTGCAGATGCAATCTTAGCCGCAAAGTATGTTTTCTTTGCGGCCTTGACTGCCATCTCATAGGACTTCATAATCTCTCTATAAGATGTTCTAGTCGCTTCGTCTCGAGTACGCCGTGATTGCCTCTCTAGTTGTCTGAGTCCTCGCTTTAATTGCTGCAACTCCTGGTTGTACCAAGGTGCCAGCTTTGTATGAGGGCACAGAGGACGCCTAGGTGCGATTTCATCAATGGCTCTGGAGAGTCTGTCATTCCAAGACTCCACTGGTCATCCAAGGAATCGCCAGGAGGCCAGGGATCCCGTAGAGCTGTCTGGAACCGTTCCAGGTCCATCTGGCTCCGTGGGCGAGCTAAAATATGCTCACCGCCTAAACAGGCTTGGGGTGGGACATCCACACGAGCCTTAAGAGCATAGTGGTCCAACCATGGCACTGCTTCAGCAGTAATATCATCCACTAAAATTCCCACCGCGAAGACCAAGTCTAACATGTGCCCCACCTGATGAATGGGCGTTGTAACAACTTTGGAGAGTCCTAGCATCGCCATGGATGACACTAGGTCCATCGCCTGACTAGAGGTCATGTCATCGGCATGGACATTGAAGTCACCCAGGATCAAAAGCCTTGGGTACTCCAATGCCCAGCCAGGGATGGTAAGGTGCCAGCTGGTGCATTAGGCGGTCGGTACACCAGCCAGATTGCCAACACCTCCCCAACGTCCCACGCCAGACCAGCACATTCTATGCCCTTGATCTCCAGGGCCGGGAGACCCCAGAAGGAGTAAACCTCTCGTATGAATAGAGCCACCCCTCCCCGCGCCCGCTAGTCCATGACTGGTGAAAGACCGAGTATCCTGGGGGGGGGGGGGAATCTGGGAGAGAGCTACAGTATCCCCATCGCGCACCCAGGTCTCGGTCACGCATGCCAGGTCCATATCTTGCTCAAGCAGGAACTCTCGAAGGGTAGAGGTCTTATTATTTATGGACCTGGCATTGCATAACACCAGTGACGGAGGCGAGTAATTTAACCTGGCCCCACTACCTGCCACCGTCGGGATGAGACACAGGCTGGAAGGGGGTCGAGCACTGTCATGTCTCGGCCTCCTTCCCTTATAATTCTGCCGTCATACCTTCCCCTCCCCAGGAGTACTATATGGAAATGCTTGTAAGCATCAGCACTCCAAATATGTTGAACAGTTTTGGAAGCTCGTAGAAGCAATCGCAAAACGTGGAAAAAGTACAGCCGCGTTGCATTCCAATTCTTGCCTTGCTGTACAAAAGAAATCATCAGGGGCATTGGTCTCCGTGGAAAACGTTATCTGTGGAATTACTGCCTGCACCCACTTTCTAAATTTTGGACATTTATTGACTTCAAAGTGACTTTGGGCGAGAGGTTGATGTTCCTTATGCACCTTCTCCATGAAATGATACGGTTTAATATGGATAATTAATTTTATATGCTGTTTAGTAAATTCAAGTTTGTATAATTTCTGAGGCTGGTTTACACGGCTGGTTACGTTTGTTAACCCTCTTGTCCTGCTCCACTAACCGCGTTGCTCTTTGTTGGTTGCACAAACCCCAGTTGGGGGCAGGGGATCCCTGGTTTGGAGGCCCTCCCCCTGCTTCAGGATCATCAGAAAGTGGGGGCGGGGAGAGAAATCCATTATTCCCTATGGAGACCGATTCCCAGAGGGTATAATGGAGAATGGATCTGCAGGTATCTGAGGCTCAGGAGGATTTTTTTGAGGCAGATGCACCAAATTTGCAGCATAGCATCTCTCCTCAAAACACCCTCCAAGTTTCAAAAAGATTGGACAAGGGGGGCAATTTTATAAGCCCCATAAGAAGGTGCCCCTATCCTTCATTATTTCCAATGGAGGGAAGGCATCTAAAAGGTGTGTGGTCCCTTTAAATGTGATGGCCAGATCTCCCTTTGGAGTTCAGTTATGCTTGTCACACCCTTGCTCCTGGCTCCACCTTTAATGTCTCCTAGCTCCACCCCCAAAGTCTCCAGATATTTCTTGAATTGGACCTGGCAACCCTATTTCTGGTACAGTCATGCACTTCACAGGGCTTCCTTAGTAGTTCTCTGATCTTTCATAAGCACAACTTGCTGCAATGTGTTGGGAATGATCACAGCCAACTCTGGACGGCTCCCACATGGGTGGGAAAGTATAGATTTCCCTGTGCAGCAAGCCATTTCCCCTGACCCTGACCCTGCGCAGCCATTTCCTTCCACTAGCACCAGGAATTGTGGTGCCTTTACCCTTATATCTCCATAACAGAAAGGGATGGAGCCTTTTTAAAAAAAAAATGAAAACCAGGAATTCCCTGAAGCTGATAAACAGGCAGGGCCAGCCCTGCCACTAGGCAATTAGGCATTCATCTAGGGTGCCAACCTTGGGGAGGGGCACCAAATTGGATGCCCCTCATGTGACCAGGTCTTTTTTTGAGCTGTAACACAAGCACTCTGACTCAAAACGAACCCTGCAGCCACAGGCTCCTCCCTTCCCTGGCCTCTAGGCTCAGGGTGGAGCTGCCCAGTTTGCTGGCTGGGCTCAGGTGTGGAGTCATGCTGCTGCACAGCTTCCCCGGATCCTAGCTCACCAGCCAGGCTTAGAGGGCAGAGCCATGCTGCTGCAGCAGCTTCCCTGAAGCCCGACTTGCTGACTAGGGTTGGGGGCTGAGCCACACTGCTGCAGCAGTTTCACTGATGCCTGGCTGGGCTTGGGGGTGGAGCCGCACTGCTGAGACAGCCTCCCTGAACCCTGGTTTGCTGGCTGGGCTCAGGGGCGGAGCCAGGATTCCACACAGCTTCCCCAAAGCCCAGCTCGCTGGCCAGGCTTGGGGGTGGAGGCACAGTGCTGATGCCTACGGTGGCAGATCATCTAGGGCTGACCCTGTACACAGGTTGTTATAGTGTTACATTGATATCGTAATGTTCAATTTTCTCCCCCCCCCCCAAACCAAGTGAATAAGCCCTGATCTCCCAGGGGAGGGTCAGAGCTGCTCCCAGGTGCCTGGGGCAGGGGTTGTGATGTGGAAGGCCTGAGGCTGCTGGGCTGGGTAGCAGCAGCCAAAAAATCACTGGGTCCAAAATTCAAACACTTAATAAAGAATATGAAAAATATTTCATTCTATAAGTGCAAAAATATCCATAAGTTCATACAAAATTCATATACAACATCAAAAAAGGTTAAAAAGTCCCACGGACAAAATGTCCATTCCACTGAGCGACTCTGACAAAACTTGTTTCAGTCTTCAATGGGTATCACTCCCAATTTCTTCTGTCATCCAGAGTCAAACCTCAGATATCAGCTGTGAAGGCAACATTCATTCCCACGTGATTGCCAGCTTTTTATCACGTTTCACTGTTTCCAGCTTTTTCATAAGCCGATTTAATTAACCTGATAGCAGCATACTACCTATCTTTTCTTACATGCCCATTTTTCAAAGTCTTAATTGGCCGCCTTCACAAATGAAATCTGCCTTCACAGCCGGTATCTGAGGTTTGACTCTGGAGACAGAAGAAATTGGGAGTGATACCCATTGAAGACTGAAATAAGTTTTGTCAGAGTCACTCATTGGAATGGACATTTTGTCAGTGGGACTGCTTAACCCTTTTTGATACTGTGTATGAATTTTGTATGAATTTATGGATATTTTTGCACTTTTAGAATGGAATATTTTTCATATTCTTTATTAAGTGTTAGCTTTTTGGACACAGTGACTTTTTGGCTGCCTATCTCTACTGTGTGGCCACTGCCTTCCTCCTGCTGTGCTGTGTATCAGCAGATGCCACAGCAACGGAGAAACCATGCAAACCGCCCACATTTGGACACCACACTTATCTCTTCGCATTCTCATAAATAGGTTCAGTTAAGGATGCAATTGCAATTAAGGATGCGATTTCCGGAGTTCTCACCTAGGATCTATGCTACATCTACAGTTTGCTCTCTGCAGCTATTTTCTCAAAGGGAACTAATCTTTGTAGTTTGGCAATTAGTGGTAATTCTGGCCCCACTTGGAGGCTGGCAAACCTCATTTTGATCTTTGTCGAATTGCTGCTCAGATCCATAACTGGCACATTTATATCTCCCTTGCGCTGATAGTGAGAGCTGCCAAGTTCCCCGGGGCGGGTGGGGGTTCTCCTGCCCTGGAGGTTCTCAACCCACCAGCCCACATTGGGCCGGAGGGGGGATCCTCCCCCAACATCATCGGTGCGATGATGTCACTTGGAAGTGAAGTCATCGCACCAGTGATGTTGCGCACCAGCCGCTCTAGGAGCATCCGGGAAAACTCTATTGTTCTCCTGGATGCTCTAGCAATTTGGGAGGAAAACTGTGTTACTGGAGGCCATGGGGGACTTGGCAACCCTGCTGGTAATGCATGCTGAATTTGGCCTTAGAGACCAAGGGCAGATGGGCCATCTAAACACTCACCGCTCTGAGCACTGCACTGACGACAATGCTGAACCCTGGACGGAGGTTCAAAACTGCCTCTGGTCAGAGGAAAAACGCTTGCAGCTCTAGACGAAAAGGCAGTGGAGGATGAGTTCTATGGCATCGCATCTCCACAGAGCTCATCCCCCATCCCTCACCTCTGTCCTCCCCTTGTTCAGCCTCCCAGATTTCCCAGAGTTTCCAAGCTGGAGTCGACAGCCCTAATCATATGTGGTATAAAGGAACCCATTTCTGTGTATTATCTGTAGACCAGACTGAGCTATGCAATGTATTTTTTTTTTGTTGCCTTACTGGATGTGGATAGCGAAGAAGAATACCCTTTTGTCTGAGAGCCACCTGCTCATTCAGACATTCTGCATCGAGTAAGAGAAAGCTATTTCCTAAATATATTAACAACAGGTTTCCTTCTCCACTTTTCATTAGATTTGATTGATTACTAACTATATATACATTGCCCCATGGGTAAACTGATCATTTCATATGCCCGTCACTCAAAGAAAAAAACTCTCTTTTTTTCCAGAATTGTGGTGGTTATTAAAATAGAACTAAAGTAGCTATCGAGCGATACGCTTTCATTTCTTCTGACTTATTTTGTATTCCGTCCTCTCTGGGTCTTGCCACAGAAAACATTAATTTCCACAGGTAAAACAACAGTGTATTATGTGACTCATGCTTTTACGGGGCATTATTGTGCTTGGAGAAACAGAATGATTTGGCACATAATGTTAGCAAGCAAGGAATTTGCTTAAATCCGCAGCAAATTAGATGGGGATTGTTCCAAGTCTGACACCCTGAAGTACACTCGATGGGGATTATGATCCCATGACGCAAGTCCCCTCTGACTTTCCTGATTGGTCTAAAACACTGTTAGCAACACCACAATTGGCAGAACAAGGGAATACAGAGCATTAACTCCGGATGGAATTCAGAGCTCTAAATACAACCCAGCAGTCACACAAAGACAACTAAGCTAAAAGAAAAACAGCAGTAAATGTCATTTTTATATGATTTCTAAAATCCCAGAAGGACTGCATGACTAGGAGCAGGAAGGTCAGACTGAAGAACACAACTGCCAGCTGCAACACCCAAGCCAGAGGTTCCCAGTGTGGTGGCACGGCTGCCATGATGCCTGCAGTAGCATTGTCAAGTCCAACTCAACAAATACCTGGGGACTTTGGGGGTGGAGCCAGGAGCAAGGTTGAAATCTGAAGGGAGTGCTGGCCATCACATTTAAAGGGACCACATTCCTTTTAAATGCCTTCTCTCCGTTTGGAATAATGAAGGGTAGGGACACCTTTTTTGGGAGCTCATCGAATTGGACAATTCTAATCCAATCTTTTTGAAGCTTGCGGGGGGGGGGTTGAGGAGAGGCATCAGATGCTATGCTGAAAATTTGGTGCCTCTGCCTCAAAAAACAGCCCTCCTCAGAGTTCCAGATACCCACAGATCAATTTTCCATTATATTGGACTCAAATCTAACTGCTCAGCTGCAGATCAACATGGCCGCCCTCTGATACACAGGGGTGGGATTCTAGCAGGAGCTCCTTTGCATATTAGGCCTCACACCCCTGATGTAGCCAATCCTCCAAGAGCTTACAAAAAAGAGTCTTGTAAGCTCTTGGAGGATTGGCTACATCAGGGGATGTGGCTTAATATGCAAAGGAGCTCCTGCTAGAATTCCACCCCTGCTGATATAGATTTTTCCCCCTTTTTAAATGTTGCTTTGGCAGCAGCTGCCACTACAGCACAAGAACCTTCGTTGCGTGATTGAAGGGAAGTTGCAGCAGGCATTTTATGGCTGACTTCAGCTCACACAGCCACATTATGGTTCCAGCCACTGCACTATGTCAGAATTCCAAAGAAGAAGACTGCAGATTTATACCCTGCCCTTCTCTCTAAATCAGAGACTCAGAGCGGCTTACAATCTCCTATATCTTCTCCCCCCACAACAGACACCCTGTGAGGTGGGTGGGGCTGAGAGAGCTCTGACAGAAGCTGCCTTTTCAAGGACAACTCCTGCCAGAGCTATGGCTGACCCAAGGCCATTCCAGCAGCTGCAAGTGGAGGAGTGGGGTATCAAACCCGGTTCTCCCAGTTAAGAGTTCGAGCACTTAACCACTACACCAAGCTGACTCTCAAAGGTGCCCCACAGGTTCAAAAAGACTGAGGACGGTGGATGGTGGTGGATTTATTTTAAAAAAATTAAATCAATAAAAGATTTTAAATCAATAAAAGAGGTTAAATAAAGAAATGCCTTGCGAGAAGAAAAATCTATTCATATGAAGCCAGTCCACGTAAAACTGGTGTGATACATTTCGTTGCCTTTCTCAAGTCTTGCTGTTTAAAGTGGAACGGATCCTTCCGGTCAATTCTATGCAAGGCACAAGCTCATTCTCTGTATAGGCATCACACTGGCTTTACGTGGACTGGCTTCATATGAATAGACTTTTCTTCTCGCACACCAACGCCACATTGGAAGACTTGTAGGGCTGGCAAGGCCCCGGTCCGGGAGGGGGTTCCCCTGCCTGGGACGATCCCAACCAAGAGGTTTCCTCTTGGAAACGTGTGTGTGTGTGTGTCGAAAGTCCCCCGCTGGAGAATGCAGGGGACTTGGCAACCCTGAGGACTTCTGAAATATTTGCCTTAAGGCTTCTGGGGGAAAAAAAATTGTGGCAACTTTCAGAAATGCCATTGTGAGCAAGTTTTGTAAGAGTCATTCTGTGGACGTTTATTGTGCCTGTGAGCACATTCTGAATTATGCGTCCTTATCGTGGATGTTCGTGATGCACTGTTGGTTTCTCTTTTTTACCTTTTATAACCTTTTGTTTTAAATTTTCAGGCTAAGTAGTATGCAGGGGTCATTTTGTAGAAAAATAGGTGGTGGAGCTCATGAGCATAACCTATTAGCATATGTCACCCCCACCACCAGCCAAAAGCAATCTGATGCGAGAAAGGAGAACCCCAGGCGAGTGAAGCCTGTTTGGGCTGGCTAGAGATCCAGCCAGCCCAAGCAGGCCTTGCTCGCCTGGGGCTCTCCTGGGCTGCCACCCCACCAGCCAAAAGGTCAGCAAGCCACCTTCCTCCCAAAATCACATAAGAAGTGGAGAAAGGGTAGTGCGGGCATCTCCAGGGGTTAATGAGAGCTGCTGAGGGTGTGGTAGAGTTCCTGGTGGATGGATGGCTGGCTGCTCTCCGAATCCAGGGATTGTTATGCAGCTGCACCTACTATTCAATGGACAAGGTAAGTGGGGAGGACAAGGGGGAACCCTCAGAAAGGTTCAGGAGCTGCTCTCCTGTGAGCTCCTGCTGAATCTGAGGCCTGGTAATAAGCAGTATTTCCCAGCATTCCTTTTTTGGAATTCCACTTCTACATAGGGAGTTTCCGCCTTTTTTTCTCCAATCCCCAGTTGGGGGCATGGGATCTCCTGGTTTGGAAACCCTCCCCCTGCTTTAGGGTTATCAAAAAGTGGGGTGGGGGAAATGTCTGCTGGGCACTCCATTATACCTTATGGAGACTGGTTTCCAGAGGGTATAATGGAGAATCAATCTGTGGCCATCTGTGACTTTGGATGCGGCTGTTTTTTTTAGATAGAGGTACCAAATTTTCCGCATAGGATCTGATGCCTCACCTCAAAACAATCCCATGTTTCAAAAAAGTTTGGACAAGGGTGTCCAATTCTATGAGCCCCCAAAGAAGGCACCCCCATCCTGCATTATTTCCAACGAAGGGAAGGCATTTAAAAGGAGCGTGGCCCCTTTCAATGTGATGGCTAGAACTCCCTTTGGAGTTCAAATGTGCTTTTCACAATCTTGCTTTTGGCTCCACCTCCAAAGTCTCCTGGCTCCACCCACAAAGTCCCCAGATATTTCCTGAATTGGACCTGGCAACCCTATCTCCCAGATTACAGCTGATCTCCTGACACCTTGAGGTCCCACCCAGAGGCTGGCAACCCTTAAGAGATCTACTGCCCTTAGAACTTCTCACCACTCAGTAAAATAGACCCTGGAAAGTTATGTAAAGTGAGACGCTTTAACCACTAATGCAGACAATAAACATGCTGTGAATTTAGTTCAGCAGAATAACTGGGAATATATGTCCCCCTGGCAAGAGGACTTAACGTCTTTCTGAACACTCTGCACACATTGCTGTTTTTAAGTTTAATTTCTGGAAGAGAATTGCGTCTCCTAAAGGTTGCATGTAAATGCCAAAGCCCCAAATCTCCAGGTGATGGCTCTGGTAATTAGCTGCAGGTCCAAACAGCAAAATGAAAATGTGGCACCGAAGACGTAAGGTCTTTATGGCATCTTAAATACATGTATTGAATTTTCACCTTTCCCTTTTCGGTTGCTAATCACCCAGCCTGCTGTCTCGGCCCGCTTAGGCATGCTTAAGTCCCATTGATTTCATGCATAACTAGGCGCAGGATAGTAGCCTAAGGTCAAAGTAATTTCTCTCCCCCTCCCCTTGCAATACAGCAATGAGAGAAAGTATAACGAGAACTTTGCACCATGAGCTGAATTCCTTTTCTTGTTTCTTCTCAGGGCTTTTTTTTCTGGAAAAACAAAAGGTGCCGGGAACCAAGACTCCCTCTGAGCTATGGAGTCTTGCGAGCAAAAATTCTGCTTTGTGAGCGACTGGCATTAAAGAAGGGCATTTTCTACGGCCCAATGCAATACTTTTTCTATCTGCAGTTGTAGAAGCCCGTTACAGAAAGGTGCCAATGGCAGAACAGGTTTGCCCTTGCTGTACAGGTAGGGTCGGCTTGCCACTAAGCAAACTAGGTGGTTGCCTAGGGTTCTTGGAGGAGGGGTCACAGACTGTATAGGCAGGGCCGGCTTGCCCTCCCTCCCTCTGCAGTGCTGTAATGCAGTGCCATGCTCTGTTGCCCTCCCAACAGAGTGTCCTGCGCCGCAGCTGGGCCCTACCGGCTTCAATGCGGGTGGCATGCCATGCAATCCTTTAGAGTGCGTGCGAAAGAAGGGTTTGCTTCCCCTCACTTCCGGCTGTGGGCAGGAAGCCTGCCTGGGGCGCCACCCACCCTAGAGCCAGCGCTGTGTACAGGTAAAGTGGAAATGATTGGCCATGTTTTGCTTTGTGTGGGGGCTATAAAAAAAAAAAAACCATACGTGCCAAGTATATTCATCCTTTGCTAGAGAGATGCCGGGGTCTTTTGGACTCCAAAACTAGAAATTTATTGTTAGCAGACTCTAATCCCCATTTTATGTATGCTTGCACCAGATTTCTGGCAGCTGTCAGGAGAATTCATGACGATTTTGTAAAGGAGGGACTTTAAAGTTGACCATTTTTATCCTTTTTGTATATTCAAAAATTTTGCAAAGCTCCCTTTTTTCGAATACTTTTATTCTACTGTAACAACCATGCCTAAATGTTTGAGTACTTTGTACATTAGATTTGAATGGATGGGCTTCTTAAATTGCTTTTATTGGTTATGTACCGTAATAAATCTGAATCTGTTGTTTATTTTATTTTTGAAAATTTATAGTCCGTCCTTTCCCAGGATGGGCTCAGGGCGGATTACAACACAATAAAAGTTAAAATTGAATAATAAAACAGTTAAAAATTAAACAGTTAAAACCATTAAATAAAAATGAAATAAGGCGGCAGCGGTGGTAGAAACAGCATTCGCAGATTGAGAGACAGGAATCATAGCTGTCTGGGATGTCAACTATCAACAGTGTGAGCTCGGCCCCTGGTTATCAGGATGGTAGTCAGTGCAGGGAAGCTAGTTAGAGGGTATGAAGACGCCCACCTGCATCAGCCAAAAGCCTGGCGGAACAGCTCTGTTTTGCAGGCCCTCCGGAACGAGCTTCTGCATAAATTAGTTTGTTCTGGGGCCATCCTTCTTGAGCGAAGACAAAAATATGTGAACTGGAGGCTTAAAAAACTGTGAGCTAGCTCACACTCACTCAGCTTAGAAGGAACACTGGCCAGAACTCTCAAGAGGGAAATGAAAGAGAAACACAAGGATGGTCCTCATGAACATATATTTTATTTTATTTTTTGAGAGTTTTGTTCCCATGAAGAGGTTCTGGAACTCCATTCTGCTGTGTTCCCCCAGAAAAAAGTCCTGCTTCTAATAACTTAGAAAGATCCTTCAGGTTTCTAAAAGAACAGATAAAAAGGTAAAGATAGTCCCCTGCACAAACACCAGTCGTTTCCGACTTTGGGGTGACGTTGCTTTCACGTTTTCACTGCAGACTTTTTACAGGGTGGTTTGCCATTGCCTTCCCCAGCCATCTACACTCCCCCCCCCCAGCAAGCTGGGTACTCATTTTACCGACCTCGGAAGGATGGAAGGCTGAGTCAACCTGGAGCCAGCTACCTGAATCAGCTTCCACTGGGATCAAACTCAGATCATGAGCAGAGCTTAGGACTGCAGTACTGCAGCTGTACCACTCTGTGCCATGGGGCTCAAAAGAACAGATACCATCCCTTTATGAAAGAAATCTACATTAGTGGCTATAGGGATGCCCAGGGTTTTTCTTTTAATGGGAATTTCTTTGCATATTAGACTACACCCAATGTTTCCTCTAAGCTGCAAAGTCTTGTGAGCAAAAATTCTAGTTTGTGAGCTGCTGGTATTTAAGTTGTGAGCTACTGGCATTAAAGTTATGAGCTACTGCATAAACTATTGTGTTTGGGGTCAATTTTCCTGGCCTAAGACAAAAATGTGTGAACTGGAGGCTAAAAATCTGTGAGCTAGCTCACGCTAACTCAGCTTAGAGGGAACACTAGCTACGCCCCCCTGATGTAGCCAATGCTCCAAGAGCATCCAGGGTTTTTCTTACAGGGCCTGCTGTAAACTCTAGGAGGATTGGCTACATCGGGGGGGGGGGTGTAGCCTAAAATGCAAAGGACTTCCTACTACAAAAAAAATCCCTGGGGATGCCACTTACTTGCTGGGGGGTGGGAGATATCTCTTCTCTAGTAACCAGTAGGTTAAAAAATATCATCCTTGACCTGATGGCATTATGTCACTTCCAGGAAAAACTGGAAGTGGTATGACATCTCTCTAGGAATTGCCAGAAACTCTATGGTTTTACCAAGGTTTTTGACACTCGTGCTAAATTTCAGCATCACTTGTGAATCCCTTTTTTAAGTCAAACGATTACAGAAATATCCCGCTCGGTGGAAATACTGTTACGGTAAGGATGCTTTGCACAAGTCATTAGGCCCCAGAGAATTAAACAGAGCCATTTAATTACCCCTAAAATGCAATTCCCTTGAGTTATGCCGGATGAATGAGCCTAGGATTGCTGCCAAATTCCTGATCTTGGCCTAACTCCAAGCTAACCTGGTGTCATGAAGTTGTGGGTGTGTGATAACATTGTTATGTGGGCCTAACTTTAAATCATTCAACCACACTGTTCTCCTGACAGGACAGCAGTCCCGTACATAGAAGAGGTGATGGTGATTTTTGCTGATTTGTCTCTCCTACTGCACACTTTGTTACTGTGCCCTGTACCCACCCAAGACAGGAGATTATGTTTCCTTCAGCCTCAGAGGAACATAAGAACATAAGAGAAGCCATGATGAATCAGGCTAATGGCCCATCCAGTACAACACTCTGTGTCTCACAGTGGCCAAAAAAAAACCCCAAGTGCCATCAGGAGGTTCACAAGTGGGGCATGAAGCCCTTCCACTTTGCACCCCCCACCCCCAAGCACCAAGAATACAGAGCATCACTGCCCCAGACAGTTTCAACAATATGCTGTGGCTAATAGCCACTGATGGGCCTCTACTCCATATGCTTATCCAATCCCCTCTTGAAGCTGTCTAGGCTTGCAGCCGCCACTACCTCCTGTGGCAGTGAATTCCACATGTTAATCACCCTTTGGGTGAAGAAGAACTGAAGAGCAGAAGACAAAATTGCCTCCATCTAATGACATTTTGCAGAATCTGTATGGTAAATACTGAAACACACACACACACCCCATGCCAATCTCCTGGCATTTGCTGAGGCTGCCTGGGGAACCCTAGCTGACCCAACAAGAACAACATTTGAGGAGGGTGTCTAGCAGTATTTCCTCTAAACTGAGTTAGTGTGAGCTAGCTCACAGTTTTTTAGCCTCCAGCTCACACATTTTTGTCTTAGCTTGGGAAGGATGGCCCCTATAATATTGTGGGTTCCATGCACAGAAGAGACAAGGTTGTCATAATCATAGCTCACTTTATTCAGTACGGCATAGTAATGGCTGAACTAAAAGACCAGGTAAACTGGGCCAACTATATACAGTCCTGGGTTCCAATGCTAGAACGCCATTGGATAACAAGCAGGAGGCTTCTGGTTGGACCAGGGCAGCAGGGATTTGGATCCTACTGCCCATTGTTCTAGTCCCCAAGCACAGTCCTTGGGCTCCAATGAGCCAGGTAGGCTTCCTAATCCCCAGGTCCCAGTGGGGGATCCCCCGATTTTACAGGCTTCCCCCCGTCCCCAGCCAGCTGGCAGGAGGGGGAAGCCCCACCCCCACAGCCACCATGCAGCTCCAGATCTCCGGCAGGTTTAGAGACCTGCAAACGGGTCCGTTTCAAAATGTGTGTCTTTAAAGTTAAGCAGGAAGTACTTCATGGGGAAGGGTCAGCAGCTCAGTCCCTCCATTTGTTTTGCTTTCGTTTCAGAGCAGAGAGAGACAGAGCAGCGTAGCCCCTGTTCTTTTCAGATGCCCTTGTGGAGGAACCAGACCCAGTAAGTGTGTGTGTGTGTTTGAGAGAGAAAGAGGGTTGCCAATGCCCAGATTTGGAGGCCTTCCTCCCACTTTAGGGTTGTCAGAAAGAGGGGGGGGTGTCTACTGGGCACTCTATTATTCCCTATGGAGAGTGATTCCCATAGAGAATAATTGATCTGCTGGTATCTGGGGCTCTGGAGGGCTTTTTTTTTTAGGTAGAAGCACCAAATTTTCAGTATAGCATCTAGTGCCTCTTCCCAAAATACCCCCAAGTTTTGAAATGGTTGGACCAGGGGGTCCACTTCTATGAGCCCCAAAAGAAGGTGCCCCTATCTTTCATTATTTCCTATGGAAGGAAGGCATTTAAAAAGGTGTGCTGCCCCTTTAATCATGATGGCCAGAACTCCTTTGGAGTTCAACTGTGCTTGTCACACCCTTGCTCCTGGCTCCACCCCAGTGTCTCCTGACTCCACCCCCAAAGTCTCCTGACTCCACCCCCAAAGTCCCCAGATATTTCTTGAATTGGACTTGGCAACCCTAAAGCCAGGCAGGAACACTAGTAAAGAACATTCACATGAGTCCACATACACAACAGCTTCAGAGCAAACGAATGTACACAGTAGCTCGTAACCTGAATGCCAGCAGCTCACAAAGTAGAATTCTTGCTCACAAGACTCCGCAGCTTCGAGGGAGGATTGGTGTCTAGCAGGCTGGAGGAAAGAAGGCAATGTGAATTTCAAAAAAGGCTTTTTCAGCCTTAAAAATAGCTTAGACAACTTCTTGAGTAGCGTTGCTAATCCCCAGGTGGGGGGCAGGGGAGCTGCTGTTATGGAGACCCTCCCCCTGCTTCAGGGTCATCAGAAAGCAGGGGGGATGTCTCCTGGGTATAATGGAGCATTGATCCGTAGGTATCTGGGGCTCTGGGGGGGGGGCTGTTGTTTGAGATAGAGGCACCAACTTTTCAGCATAGCATCCAGCACCTCCCTCCAAAATACCCTCCACGTTTCAAAAGGATTGGAGCAGGGGGTCCAATTCTATGAGCCCCAAAAGAAGGTGCCCCTATCCTTCATTATTTCCAATGGAGGGAAAGCATTTGAAAGGTGTGCAGTCCCTTTAAATGTGATGGCCAGAACTGCCTTTGGAGATCAATTATGCTTGTCACAACCTTGCACCTGGCTCCACCCCAAAAGTCCCCAGATATTTATTGAATTGGACTTGGCAACCCTACCCTTGAGTGAAAATTATTCAACATCTTATTTTAATGTATTATTTTACAGCTGAAAAAGAGAGTGGGGAAAGCACCTGCATGATGTCCCAAGCCCAAGCCAATCAGTACAGGCTACATTCTGTTCCCTGCACATTCTGTTCTCTGCAAACTCACAGAGCCGGTTTCCTGATCCTGGAGATAAGATTGTACCTCTGACGGCAAGGTGCGTCTTTTTACAAAGCACAGAGACTCATATTTTAAGCAGGTGTGGATTGGTGGAAGAAAGTTACTTTAAGTCCCAGACAACTTATGATGACCTTTTGGGGGATTCCTTTTAGTGGTTCACTTACAGAGTATTTTTGTTTGATTGACCCCCTATTCGAAGGGTGTTTATGTTAGCCCATTTTAATGTGCTTCCTTCTGCCATGCTATGTCCCTATGGGCTGAAGGAAACTGAAGGAACAGACCATGTACGTTTATCCTGTAGATTCTACTGTGCATCCTATCTGGATCCTATATTGCAATCCCTGGAGGGTAAATCTGATGAAAAAAGATAGTAAGCTTACTAGCCTCAAATAAGGCTGAAACCATCCAAGCGGTGCCAAACTTCCTTTACTGTGCTTATAGGAGGAGAAGTCTGTTTATAATATTTAATTAACCACCTTTTTTCTCCCCTGCTTCCTTGATTTGATACTGTTGCTGTTATGCCAATAAAGGTTCTGTGGCTGTGACCTTTTGGGAAGGGGTTGCCAAACTACCTTGGGAGCCACATGTGGCTCTTGCACATGTATTGTGTGGCTCTTGAAACCCTCACTGTCCCATCAGGTGACTTGGAGAAGGCATTTCTTTCATTAAATAATTTTTCCATGTCAAGTCAGCCAGTGGCTTGGAGAATGCATTCTTTCCATCCCTCCCTTCCTGTTTGGTGTAGTGATTAAGTGCATGGACTCTTATCTGGGAGAACTGAGTTTGATTCCCCACTCCTCCACTTGCAGCTGCTGGAATGGCCTTGGGTCAGCCATAGTTCTTGTAAGAGTTGTTCTTGAAAGGACAGCTGCTGTGAAAGCCCTCTCCGCCCCACCAACCTCACAGGGTGCTTGTTGTGAGGGGGGAGGTAAAGGAGATTGTGAACACTCTGAGATTCAGAGTATATAAATCCAATTTCTTCTTCCTCTTCCTGCTCTTCCTCTCCCTCCCTCCCTCCCTTCCTGTCTTGCGGCTCTCAAATATCTCAGACATCTGACGTTTATTCTGTGTGGCTCTTGCATTAAGCAGGCTTGGCCACCCCTGCTGTAGGGTTTTCAAGGCAAGAGATGAAGAGAGATGGCTCACCATTGCCTGTTTCTGTGTGGTATCCCATTCAAGTACTAATGAAGTACCATTCCTCCTCTGAGATCTGACGTGATCAGGTTAACCTGGGTCATCCGGGTCACGGCTGGTTTGAGCAATCCCTATATTTATATTATTTTGATGCAGTGCCACTTTCAGGTGTTTTATCACTGCATGTTGTTCTCTTCTTATGGGGATCCTGTTTATTTTTTTATGAGAAATGCTGAAGTTCCCAATTTAGTTGCAAAGGTCGCCTATTCATATCGACTGTAAAATTGTTATGCCCGGCAACAGGAAGAAATGTGTGCAGCTGGTGCACTTGTAAATGTCAAGCGAGCTGCTTTTGGGATAAAACGGATCATCGTAATTGAAACCTCCCCGCATAGCTGTAAAAGTAAGCAATTAGAATATATTTATAACTTCTTCACCTGGAAGCAGCATAAAATGTGTGTATGCTCTGCTGCTGTAAGTGATAATGCAAAATGGCATTTGGTTTCTACAACCTCTTTCATTGATGATGGGTGTTTTTCTTAGGAGGGGAGGAAAGAAGAAGAAGACCACAGATTTATACCCTGCCCTTCTCTCTGAATCAGAGTCTCAGAGCGGCTTACGGTCTCCTTTGTTTTCTCCCCCCACAACAGACACCCTGTGAGGTGGGTGGGGCTGAGAGAGCTCTCCCAGCAGCTGCACTTTCAAGGACAACTCCTATGAGAGCTATGGCTGACCCAAGGCCATGCCAGCAGGTGCAAGTGGAGGAGTGGGGAATCAAACCCGGTTCTCCCAGAGAAGAGTCCGCACACTTCACCACTCTACCAAACTGGCTCTCTTAAGAGCAAGGACAGGTATTTTACAGTGGATCCAAGTAAAGGGACTGTGGTTGCTCTGAACAAGTAAAAAGCAGAGTGTGGAGCAATATGAAGAAGAGAAGCCAATGTGGAAAGGGTTCCTTGTAGGGTTGCCCACTCCAATTTGGGAGATTTCTGGAAGATTGGGGGACAAAGCCCCAAGACAATTAGGGATGCCAGCCTCCAGTTGGGATCTGCAGATCTCCTGGAATTGCAGCTTGTCTACAGACTGCAGAGATCAGCTCCCCTGAAGAAAATGGATGCTTTGGAGGGTGGATATGCAATGTACCTCACTGAAGTAGGGTTGCCAAGTCTAATTTTGAAAATACCTGGGGACTTTGGGGGTGGGGCCAGGAGACTTTCCCTAAAATAAATAAATGCAAATACAGCAGTGCAGTTCCCCTGAATACACTCTTCATTCCCTCGTTCCCAGCAGCTGGCCCTCTCTCTCTCACACACACACACACATGCACGCACACACACAATTACACTCACACATACTCACTTCTAACCATGGGAGTTTTTGATTGCCCAATTCATCAGACTAACACAGGGAAACCAGAGGGTCAATTTAACTGTGCAAGCGAGTTCCGGAGGGGCTGTAAAACAAATGGCAGGAACTTCCTCCCAACAGCCATGTGATTCTGTAGGCTCACCCCGCCCCATTCAGCCTAGCTTCAAAGTTTTAAAGGCACACACACCTTTCCAAAAACCCTAGCCCTTTCTAAGTCTTCTAAGCCTTCCATGGGTTGAAGGCACATGGTGGCTGTGTGGGCAGACCTGTCTGGGGCAGGAAGGAACCTGGAAAAGCATGGGATTGGCAAGCCTACACCGAAGTCCCCATCTTTCCCAGTCTACACTGCCAAATCTCCAGGAGCTTCCAAACCTGGAACTGGCAACCCTGCCCCCTCAGCCCTCACCGGGGGCCAGGTGGACCTGGTAACTGTAGAGAGTCGAGTTTGAGAAAGGCAGCAAGCCCAGTGGGGAGGCCACCTTATGAAGCTGCCATTTATTTTCCCCAGAGGAACTGATTTTCATGGTCTGGATATTAGTTGAATCTCCAGGAGAACTAAAGGCCCACCTAGAGGTGAGGCTCTCTGGGTTCATGTGTGACTTCTGTGCTGCATCTACCTCCCCCTGCTGTAGCAGACGTTCAACTAGAAAACAGCAGAAAGGGGGAATTGTGGGAAGATGGCAGTTGGCTTGGAACATCCAAGCTGAATGTGTTGTCGATCTCCTGCTGTAGACACTGGAAGTCTCAGTGGGGGTGGGGATGCGTAAACTTGGGTGAGAGACAAAAAAGCTCTTGGCCTTTGGCTCTTAGCCTCACAGGAAGATTTCCTGGCAGACCTTTGCTGAGGTAGGAGCCGCCTTGTATCCAGGCCTTGAATTCAGCAGGAGCTCCTGAACTAGGGTGGCCAAGCCCAATTCAAGAAATATCTGGGGACTTTGGGGGCAGAGCCAGGAACAAGGGTGTGACAAGGATAATTGAACTTCTGGCCATCACATTTAAAGGGACAGCACACCTTTTTAAATGCCTTCCTTCCATAGGAAATAATGAAGGATAGGGGCACCACCTTTTTGGGCTCATAAAATTGGACCCCCTGGTCCAATCGTTTTGAAACTTTGGGGGGGGGGGGTATTTTGGGGAGAGGCACTAGATGCTATATGAAAATTTGGTGCCTCTACCTCAACACATACCCCCCCCCCCAGCCCCCAATACCTGCAGATCAATTCCCCATTATCCCCTATGGGAATCATTCTTCATAAGGAATAATTGAGTGCCCAGTAGACATTTCCCTCCCCCACCATGCTTTCTAAAGCGGGGGAGGGCCTCCAAACCAGGGAATCCCCTGCCCCCTCCCTCTCTCTCACACACAAATACTTACTGGGTCTTGTTCCTGCAGAACTTTACTTGCTCTGAAAACAAAAGCAAAACAAAGGAAGCGCTTCCTGTTTCCTGCTTCCTGCTCAGCCTTAAAGGCACATATTTTAAAAACGCACCTTCAGGAGCTCTAAAACTACATGGTGATTGTGGGGGGTGGGGCTTCCCCCACCGGCCAGCTGGCTGGGGGTGGGGAGAAGCCTGTAAAAATGGGGGATCCCCTGCTGGGACCTGGGGATTGGGAAGCCTATCCTGAACCTTTCTGAGGGTTCCCAGTCCTCCTCCCCACCTACCTTGTCCATTGAATAGTAGGTGCAGCTGCATAACAATAACAATGGTTTAGGAGAGCGGGCAGCCAGCCAGCCCCCAGGAGCTTTGCCACACCCCCAGCAGCTCTCATTAACCCCTGAAGAAGCCCACGCCACACTTTCTCCACTTCTGATGTGATTTTGGGTGGTGGGTAGCTTGCTGGCCTTTTGACTATGTGAGGGGCAGCCAAGGAGAGCCCTGGGTGAGTGAGGCCTGCTTGGGCTGGCTGGATCTCTAGCCAGCCCAAGCAGGCCTTGCTCGCCTGCGGCTCTCCTTTCTAGTGTTGGCTGATTTTGACTGGTGAGGGTGGCATATGCTAATGAATTATGCTAATGGGTTCCACCATCTATTTTTCTACAAAATAACCCCTGCTTGTATCCCCATTAGAGCAGAAAGGCGGGATATATAGAAATACATGAAACAAAATGAAAACCCAACAGTGGCAGCGGTTGGGGGTTCAAAGGGCTCACCTGCATTGAATATACAAATAAACAAGGGTCATTTTGTAGAAAAATAAGTGGTGGAGCTCATTAGCATAACTTATTAGCATATGCCACTGCCCCCCACCAGCCAAAAGCAACCTGATGCAAGAAAGGAGAGCCCCAGGTAAGCAAGTCCTGCTTGGGCTAGCTAGAGATCCAGCCAGTCCAAGCAGGCCTCGCTTGCCTGGTGCTTTCCTGGGCTGCCACCACCACCCCCAGTCAAAAGGCCACCAAGTGTGGCGGAACCGGCCCGATTCTGCCTTCAGACCCGGTCCCGTCGGCTCCCTATTGAGTCGCCAACTCCTGGAGGGAGCTATTTCTCCTCCTGCCCCTTGGGCTCGCTGCCACCACCTGCTCAGTCCCGGGGTTCAGATTGAGAGGAACAGGACTCCCAATCCCCCTCTCCCTCTATGAGGCTAGGCCTCCAGGTCCTCTGCCACCCTGCACTTGGGTTTCACAGAGACCTTAGCGCTTCTTTGGGGCACCCCTGGAGGATTGGCACCTTATCCAACTGCATGCCTTCCCCCTTCCCCGGGGCCCCCTTCTCAACTCAGCGTGGTCTAAAGCGGTCTGGGGATCTAGGTGGTACAGAGATTGACTGCCAGCATTTAAACAGTAAAAATATATTTATTTAAAAAGAGAAAAAGATAGGAAAAGAAAAACAAAACAAAAACAGTTGCATTTAAAAAGTTAGCACAGCACAGCACAGCTCAGCACCCATACAGCACACAGCATACAAAGAAAAGTTGATTATAAACGCATCCTGCTGGCCCTGATCTAAACTTGCCCTGTCTTGTGAATTACTTACTTAGTCTGCCTGCCTGGGGCCTCCCAGGCAGGAGCCTCCATTGCTCACCACATGCTCGCTCGAGCGCTGGCTTCCAACTCCCCTTCTCTTCCTGCTAACACACATGCCAAGAACAAAAGCACTTCCTGCCTCTCTAGGAGATTTTCCCCCTAGCGTTGTTGGTTTGGCTCTGGAAGGGAGGGGGGGAGTGAGGGGAAGGCTACAAAGCCTGCTGAGGGATTTACTGACCCCTGCCAAATGAAGCACCACCACTGACTAAAATGGCGTTTCTCCACACTTCCCCCTCCTTAAATTCTGAGCCGGAGGGGTTGCCTCCTACAGAGGTGACCCTGTAGCAGAATCCAATCAAACAAGGAGAAACCCATTAACCAAAATATTACACAAACATTCAGGTATTTCTCCAATAATACACAAAGTCCAGCACCCTAGGTGCCCATGTCCCTTCTGGACAACAAGTCGCATTGCTGCATTCAGAAGGAATGTCCCGTCTTTAAGATGTACTCCTCCATCTCCCAGGACCACCTCTGGAGTTTGGTGCTCTCCCTCCGTTGCTGCTGTTGCTGGGGTGACTGGCCCATCAAAGGAGCAAATTCCTGGCCCCACATATGAGGTTGGAAACTGCCCAGTTCCCACACAGTTGCTCCTTTTTTATCCCTCATTGGTGGAATGTTCCCTCTGTCCACTCTGACCTCCCAGAAAACCACCTCTGGGGCTCCAAACAATTGCTGTCCCAGCTTCTTGTTGTCTCCTTCCTTCCTACCTATATGCACCACCATGGACCTCGCAGAGAATGGCTGTGGTATATTCACCTGCACCACTTTAGCTGCCTTTCCCGTCTTCTCCATAGCCACCACATAAGTAGCCTCGTCTAGGTCATCCACAATCACATGGGGTCCCTCCCATTCCACTTTCCGTTCACCAGTATGAAGGGGCAGGAAAACCATCACCCTATCCCCTGTCTTAGCTTCTGAGAACTCCACTTTCTGGTCCCTTGCCACCTCACACAGTGGATCCAGCCTAGGGTCACTTTGAACCTCAGACAGGAACATTTCTGGCTCCCCCAGACTTCCTATCATCTGTTCCTTCAAGCCACCCCTAGTCCCACTGTTTCCAGAACACTCAGCCAAAGTTTGATCTGGGTTCTCCGCCCCCTCAGTTGGTTTTTCAGTGTCAGCCAACTGAGCTCCTTCCTGCCTGGAAGGCTCCACAGCATCCTGCTGCCCTTGTGGAAATTGGCACCCCTCTTCCCATTGGGCACATCCTCCTGCAGGGCTTGAGACAGGCTGGTCCTCCCCCTCCCTGGTTGGTGGTGAGGTGGTTTCCCTAAAGTTGCCTTCCTCCCCCCACCTTCCCCTGAGGGTTTGGCTTGGGTTCTCAGTCCCCTCGGTTGGTTTTTCAGCACTACCCAGCTGACCCCCTTCCTGCCGGGAAGGTCCCACAGCTTCCTAGGATTCCTGTCTGCCCTGCTTCAAGACGACCTGTTTTGAGAGCGTCTCGGACGATCCCACTTCCTGATCCACAGCTACTTGGTGAACCGGTTCCAACCTAAGGCCGCTCAGGACCCCCTTCTGGAACCGCTCCCGTTCCCCCAAGCCTTCAGCTATGTGCTCCTCTGAGCCCCCATTAGCCTTGCTGCTCTCAGAACCTCCTGTGAAATCTCCACTCTCCACCTTGGTCTCTTCAGCATGCACATCCTTTATGCTAGACAGGTTCCTTTCCTTGCTAGGAACATTGACAGCCTCTTGCTGCACTTGGGGAAAGCTACCCCCCTCTTCCCCTTGGGAACACCCTTCTCCAGGGCTTGAGATAGGCTGGTCCTCCCCCTCCTGGGTGACTGCCCTCTCTTCGTCCTCAGTAACCTGGGCTATTTCCCCCTCCCTGGTTGGTGGTGAGGTGGCTTCCCTAACATTGCCTTCCTCCTCCCACTTCCCCCTGAGGGTTTGGCTGCGGGTTACAGCATTGATAGAGTACTGGCCAACCAACAAATCCCGGCCCAATAGCACTGGAACTGTTTGTTCCTTCATTACCCCACATTCAGAATAGGATTTACCTTCTTGTGGAGCCAAACCCCTGAACTGCTTTCGGGAGTGGTCTGGCCCCAGTTTAAACCTTTTAAATACAGTGGCTTTATAGCCTGCAAAAGTTATCCCCCCATCTTCCATAGGCATGCTGTGATAGATGGCTGAGAGTTCTCCAGTCAGGAGGCTACAGAGGTGAGACATATAGTCCTCCTCTGCAATCCCCCACTGTTTGGCTGCCCTCTCAAAGTTGGAGAGGTATGTGGAGGGGTCTTCTCTCTCCTTGTACACTGCAAAGTCTTTGGGGGTGACTTTGATCGTTCTGCTTAGTTCAGCTTCCAGACGTAGCACCTCAAGCTCATGGCGACGTTGCTCTTCCTGTTCCCGTCTGTGGATTTCAGCTTTCTCTTTCCTCCTGTCTGCGGATCTCAGCTCGTCTCAGCTCCCTCTCTCTTTGTCTTTCCTCCCTCTCTCGTTCCTCCCGTCTGCGGTCTTGGTCCGCCTCGATACGCATTCTCTCCAGTTCCATCTGTAGCCGCAAAATTGCTTCTGACTGGATAGGGGGCACTTTTGCAGGTGCCCCTGCATGCTTATGATACTCCAACAGGAGGTCTGTCATATCTACTACAGTCATGTTGTCACACTCCAGCTTGTGCTTTGCACACTCTTCCTGGAGCTGTGGCTTTGTCATCTCCAGGATTTCCAGCCTCTTAGCACGCTCCATCCTAACTAACTAAACTTTCCCTATTCCAGTTGACCCGAAAATAAAACAAAACCGCTGTTGCTTCCTCTGGGTGCTTGCACGTATCAAAAAAACAAAAATGCCTGGCCAATCAAGTTCTCTGTTTGTTCTTATCCCACCTCTGCCACCAAGTGTGGCGGAACCGGCCCGATTCTGCCTTCAGACCCGGTCCCGTCGGCTCCCTATTGAGTCGCCAACTCCTGGAGGGAGCTATTTCTCCTCCTGCCCCTTGGGCTCGCTGCCACCACCTGCTCAGTCCCGGGGTTCAGATTGAGAGGAACAGGACTCCCAATCCCCCTCTCCCTCTATGAGGCTAGGCCTCCAGGTCCTCTGCCACCCAGCACTTGGGTTTCACAGAGACCTTAGCGCTTCTTTGGGGCACCCCTGGAGGATTGGCACCTTATCCAACTGCATGCCTTCCCCCTTCCCCGGGGCCCCCTTCTCAACTCAGCGTGGTCTAAAGCGGTCTGGGGATCTAGGTGGTACAGAGATTGACTGCCAGCATTTAAACAGTAAAAATATATTTATTTAAAAAGAGAAAAAGATAGGAAAAGAAAAACAAAACAAAAACAGTTGCATTTAAAAAGTTAGCACAGCACAGCACAGCTCAGCACCCGTACAGCACACAGCATACAAAGAAAAGTTGATTATAAATGCATCCTGCTGGCCCTGATCTAAACTTGCCCTGTCTTGTGAATTACTTACTTAGTCTGCCTGCCTGGGGCCTCCCAGGCAGGAGCCTCCATTGCTCACCACATGCTCGCTCGAGCGCTGGCTTCCAACTCCCCTTCTCTTCCTGCTAACACACATGCCAAGAACAAAAGCACTTCCTGCCTCTCTAGGAGATTTTCCCCCTAGCGTTGTTGGTTTGGCTCTGGAAGGGAGGGGGGGAGTGAGGGGAAGGCTACAAAGCCTGCTGAGGGATTTACTGACCCCTGCCAAATGAAGCACCACCACTGACTAAAATGGCGTTTCTCCACACACCCACTGCTCAAAATCACATAAGAAGTGAAGAAAGGGTGGTGCGGGCTTCTCCAGGGGTTAATGAGGGCAGCTGGGGGCGTGGTGGTTGACTGGCTTCCCACTGTCTGAATACAGGGATTATTATGCAGCTGCACCTCCTATTCAATGGACAAGGTAGGTGGGGAGAAGGAGGGGGAACCCTCAGAAAGGTACAGGGGCTGTGCTCCTGCTGAATCTGAGGCCTGAAAATAAAATATTTAAAACAATTAAATAAAACAATATAATTGCATGTGTATGTATTTTTAGGAAAATTCTGATGTGCAAGTACTTTCAAACTATTTTGATGTTCCAATTAACCATGAATGGCTCCATCAGGTGTAGAGTTCAATATCTAACCTAGTTTTGAGAAGGAATAAACTGAAATACTTTCCACCAACTTTTTTTCTAAAAAAAGTCTTAGGCTTTCAATATCCCAGTGTTGACCATAATTCTTCATACTTTTCAACTCCAGTAGCCATTTTCCTCGAGCGCTTGAAGTAAGAGATCTTTTATAGCCTGACAAACTCATTGGTTTCTTTCAATTATTTATTCTGCACATTTTTATAGGGAATGCATGTGGAGTTGGCACAAGATATGTTGTGGCACAGCATGGGACTGACAATTGCTAACTACAAAGAAACATTGTGTGGTGTCATAACCAAGCTAGGGTGCCCACCAAGCTACAGCAGCAACTAAAGGCCTTAGATCTTAACTCAACTGCTTTCGATTAGGTCTCTTGAGAAAAAGCTATGACATGTGATATTCAGAGAAGATATTCAGCCTGTGAGAACTTCAAGCAATAAGGATTAAGTTGACACCAATGGCTTTTGAAACTTCACCATGATCAAATCAGTGCTTTCTGTTAAGACTAATGATGCACTGAGATGAATAGCTATTACACAAGGCATAATACCAACCCTAACTAAGTAGCCTGCCATGGTTTACTAGATTGCCCACCATGATAAGAAGAAGAAGGATTCTTCTTCCTCCTCCTCTTCCTTCCTCTTCTTCCTCTTTCCTCTTCCTCCTCCTCCTCCTTCCTCTTCTTCTATTTGTGAGTCCTCCCAATCCTAAACAGTTACACCCTCCTAAATCAATCGAAATCAATGGGTTTAGAAGGGTATAACTCTGTTGGTATGGTAGGTCTCCAAATCCTAGTCCAAACTTTCTAACCTGTACATTTTATTTATTTTAGTTTATTTCATGTGATTTATATCCCACCCTACCCCACCGAAGCGGGCTCAGGGCGGCTCACAACACAAAAATTCTAACAATAAAATTAAGAATTAAAATGCATTAATAATTTACACAATTAAAACAAAAAAATAATTCATCGATGTGCTGTCCCATTGTCTTCCTTAGAAGTATTCAGATGCTGGTCAGTTGTATGCCAACCGGAAGAGGACTGTCTTACAGGCCCTGCGGAGTTGCCCCATCAAACCATGTCACACAGAGGTTCTCAATAATATTCAAAGTCTGTAAAAGAGCAGAATTTTCCCAGAAGGCTTAACTCTTTGGCAATGGTGAGTTGCACATATATCAGTTTTGAACATTTTTTTTCACTGATTTTCATGCTTCCAGTTAAAGAAAGGATTTTTTTAAAAAAAATCATGACAACATAATGCCCTTGTGCTGCATTCATTGAAATGTGGCTTGCACATGAAGTACATTGTGCGCAAGGCTCTTTGAATAGACTGAACTTTTATTCCCTCATCCAAGACCAAATTAATATTTCTTTCCTAGAAGAAAAACATTATCCCAGATTCTCAAAGAATGAGTAAGCAGAGCCACAGAAAATATGACTAGAATGTAATTATCCCCGAAGCAAGATTATCAATGTAGGATATTCAGCTCTACTCAATATGCAAGTGAGTGTGTGTGTGCGTGCACACGAAAGCCAAGCCAGAAAGAGAGCTGTGTGACAGTTATTTGCAGGGGAGGGGGAGAGAATATATGTCAAATTACAAGAAGTTTTAAATAGACCTGTCTAAATTTCTACTGTGGATAACATTTTCAAAATGCAATATTATGGATATTTAAAAATGCATTCTATGAAATGGCAGTTTTTGCAACTGAGTGGAAAGAATAGAGTCCTATTAATTTTAGATGGCTCATAAGATTACAATTTTAACAGATATATATATATATATATATATATATATATATATATATTCTGTTCAGTTATATATAATAGAACCATCTCCAATGCTTCTCTAAAAATCTGAAGTCCAAACGATGCATTACATTTAGCATGTGATTGACATAGGAGTGTACAAAAGAAAACATGTTAAATTTCAGGGTTTCTGGGGCTAAGAAATTCGGGGGGGGGGGGGGTGTATATTTCCTAATAGCAGATTCAGTAGCTGAATCTCATTTGGCTATTCCTGAATATACAAGCCCATTGTAGCCTATGGGCCATTGAAGTAAATGGCAAATAGATAGAGATAGAGGCCCCAAAATTGCGGGGCAGTTGTAGGGGTCTCTCCCACAAAGAATCCTCAATTCTCAAAAAGATTGGGCCGGGGTACCCATTCTAGGGGCACCCAAAAAGGCCCATTTATCCCAGTGCTGGGGGAAAGCAGTCACTTTTTCCGCTATAATAACAATGGGAAAACTGACTCTGGAGAGCAGGCAGCTGCAGGGGCCTCTTCCCCACAGGCAGTGCCATGTCCCCAAGCAGAACATTGGCACAAACAATATATTAGATCAAACTAGAGAATCTCTCTCATTCAAAAAGTGGGGTGGTGGCTCTCTGCAAGGACTGCAGATGCCACTACAGTCTTCTAAAACACAGTGAAAGAGAGCCAAGCTAACACAGGGGCAGAACAAGACCACTGAAAGAAGCTACATGAGATCTAAACTAATCATTCTCTAAGGCTAAACAACTGAAGAACAGAACAGCAACCCAGCAACAATGCCCACCCTCCACACACAATAAGGCCAAATCAGCTGAACCTGAACCTGACTTCAAACTGCAACAAAGTTAGAAAGAGTCAAGTCAGGCAGCCAGAGGAAGCAAGTCACAAAGAATAACACAAGACTGTAACAGTAGCACCAGCTACAAGGCCCACCCAGGGAAAAAGGGCAAAACCACAAGTGTGTATAAGACAAAACAACACACAGAAACACAACAACCCACTGACACCAACTGTTCCCTCCTCAGGAACCAGAAGAGGAAAAAGGAACTTTAAAAAATCAATCCTAAGCTCACACCAAATCACACTGCAGCAAAACAAACAAACCAACAGCAGTATCCAGGAGAACCAAACCACAAGACACAACCCCACAACAAGCAACCCCAAGCAACAAAGGACACAGTAAACCCCAAGCAACAAAGGACCAGTAAACTCTTTAAAAACATCTGTTAGCGTCCACAAAACAGTAATTAAATCTGCAAACAACCACTAACACAACTTGTGATCAGAAATTTAACGCAACGATTAACAAGACTGAACAAAACACCCTGCCCCCCCACAGCAACAAAATAATAACAGCAATAATTCAGTAGTATCTCAAATGAAAGTATTGAAATATGTCTACAAACTTTTAAACCCTGCACAAAATTTTAACTTTTAAAGATTAGGCCAACACCCCCACACACCCCAAAATAAAACCCTAACCCACTCCAAGCAGCTCACTCATTCTAAACAGGATAAGTAAAGGGGTACTTAAAAAAAACAAGTCCTTTTACTTGTCTTAAAATCTGCTTTCAAAAATACCTCCCCAAAACCTACCTGAAGAAGTCTTCTTCGGACATCACTTGCAGGAGACCAGTCCCCCAGCAGCCAGGCAGGCCAAGGCACACAGAGAGAGCAGCAGCAGCTGAAGCCACTTGCCAGCAGCTACACTGGTCTGTCTCTCAGCCAAACTGTCACCCAGCAATGGAAGCCAGCCTAGACTGCAGGACTCCTTAAATGCTCTCTGTCCATGCACAGAGCTGTTTCAAAAAGACCACTGCCCTGTGATTGGACAGAGAGCACTGCACCTTGCAGTTCTATTGGCAGAATTGCAAGTAAACAATGTTGCCTAGCTGGACTGGTATAGCCCAGCAACAACAGCCTTGGAAAACTGCATGCATTTGCAATTTAAAAATGGGTGCCCTAGAATTGGACCCCCTGGTCCAGTCTTTTTGAAACTTGGTGGTTCTGTGAGGGAGAGGCTCCTGCAGCTCTCCTGCAGATTTGAAGCCTCTACCTTAAACCCATTCCCCACACTCACCTTTCATTATACCTTATTTTGCCTTTGACTTTATGGGGTATAATGGCAGGATAGGGGCACCCACTTTGGGTGCCCTTAGAATTGGACCCTTGTTCCAATATTTTTGAAATTTGGGGGTTTTATGGAAGAAAGGCTCCTGAAGCTCCCCTGCATATTTGAAGCCTCTACCTCAAACCCCCTCCCCACCAGCCACAATTCATTATACCCTATTTTGCCATTGACTTCAATAGCCTATAGGGTATAATGGAGCCGAATGGCTGCCGAATTTTGGTGGCAATTCGCGTCTGCTGTATTCAGCACAAATCAAATCAGAGAATCTGATTCAGTTCTATATGGCTCGAATTGTATTGGGTTTGGCTGGATCACACCCCACATGGGGCCATGCAGCCTTAGGGCAGCTGAGAGTTCCCTGTGGGAACTGAGTTCTAAAGCACTGCAGGGACCCAATTCAAATCAGGACCATGGAACACAGGAAAGAAGGGATCCATTCATCTCCTCTGTACCATCTACCTGACTTGAAATGGCCCCAGAAGCATTGAGGGGCTCCATTTACAATGAATGCTTCAGAATACTGCATACAGTTCAAGCCACTGTGTTTCAAAAAGTGTATTGCAGAGCCAGACAAAGGGGGACAACCAAGATGATTAAGAGGTCGGAGTACATTTCCTATGAGGAAAAGCTGGAGAGTCTAGGACTTTTCACTCAAAAAAGATGGCTATGGTGAGACATGATGTATGTGTTAAGTGCTGTCAAGTCACTTCTGACCCTTTGAATTAATGTACCACCAAAAAAAGGAGATTGTCAAGCACTTGGCAGGTCACCATACATAGATAGTGGGCTGTGTTTGATTGGGTAGGGCTTCCTTTTCTGGATACCTGCTTTTGGTAGAGTGAAGGTGTATGCAGGTATGGGTATGTGCAATTTCATTCTTCTAGTAAACACACAGTTGATAATTTCTTGAGGAATTCTGGGCTAGCCATGTGAGCAAAGATTAACAGGAGTTGTATGGCACCTTCACATTTTATTCCGGCATAAGCTTTTGTGGACTGAAGTTCACTTCCTCAAATTCTGTGAGCAGATCCTGACTCTTAGCTCTGGTACTGCCACTAGGCAAAGGTAGGTGACCGCCTAGGGTGCCAGGGGTGAATCTTCCCTCCCCCCACCCAGTAGCAGTGATGGCAAGGGGGCAGACCCTGGGAGAAAACCTTGGATTCATTCAAGAGGGGATTGAATAAATATATGGAGCACAGGTCCATCAGTGGCTATTAGCCACAGTGTATTGTTGGAACTCTCTGTCTGGGGCAAGTGATGCTCTGTATCCTTGGTGCTTGGGAGGGGCAACCGTGTGAAGTCTTCTAGTGTCCTGGCCCCACTGATGGGCCTCCTAACAGCACCTGAGTTTTTTGGCCACTGTATAACACAGAGCGTTGGACTGGATGGGCCACTGGCCTGATCCAACATGGCTTCTCTTATGTCCTTAAAACAGTTGGTTCACAAAAACTGGGAAAATCAACTGAGAAATGGACTTGAACTATACAGATCTTCACCAAGAGGCCCATAGATTTTTGAGAATATCCTTGCTCATGCTTCCATAAGGTTGTCAGTGAAGAATCATCCAGTGATGGACTTCTGGGGTAGGAAAATGCTAAGCTGAGCTGCTTCTCATAAATGGAGCAGGCTGGAACTGCTGTTCAGGGTGGTGGAAGGCAAATTAATGCCTACTGCCTACTTTTCTCAGTCAGAGATTAGTCCAAGATATGCACAGAAAACTTTGTGGAGATTTACCTTGGCTGAAAGGGAGTGCCAGGGGGGGCTCCTTTGAGGGGTCTCCGGAGAAGAGTTGCATTTTCATCATCTACAGAAGCTTCCAGAGTCATTTATTTGACATAAGCTCAACAGAATCCTAACCTTCTTGGACATTACTAAACATCTAAAGCTACACAAAACCGGTGTGGATCTGGATAATTTGCAGAAAAGGTACAGATTACTATCTTTCATTTCAGGACAATTTAAAGTTAAACAAAATAAATTCAGAAGGTGGGAAATGAAAATCTAGAAAGCTTGGAAGAAGAAGGGATGAAGAGGTGAAATTTAAACTTTTTAAATTTAAAGGACAGTGCTAAAAAGTGAGAAGGAATTTATTGTTTGGTCTACTTGTGGTTTTGAAAAAAGAACACCATTGTCACAGACCTGCAGCATACACAGTCAACACAGGAAGTATGTCAAGTATCGTGAGATCTCTCTACCAGCAAAAATGGAATATGGTGGCAAGTAAAGCAGGAAGCATTAGATGAAAAGCCTACTCTAGGACTATAATACCATAGAAAAACATTGGCGGCCAATGAAGGAGGTCAAAATTAAAATAATTTTAAGGTGTTTGGGACATTAATAATTTTTGGAAATAATTGAGATGGTGATGAAAGGATAAATGCTATTGGACATTATTGTCAATATTGGATTTAAGAAGCTTTTAAAGGAAAGAAATGTAAAGGGAAGTAGAAAGTCGCGACCGCCATTTTGAAAGAAATAAAAATTTTAAAAATTAATATCTCAGCCTAGGAGGCTCTGAGGACGGCAAAATTTGGCTTGTTGGGAAAAGCAAGCTCTAATCTTCTGAATTTGATAGTTAAATTTTTAATTGGTGAGCATAAAATTTTTGGTGTTTTTAAATGTCACAGCATAAGCAAACCCGTACAAGGGCTACCACTCTGGAGAAAATGCAGGAACAATTAGCGGCAATGGAGGCTAAAATGATGAAAGATATGAAAGACATGATAACTGCCTCTAAGAAAGAAATTATAGAAGAGATTAAAAATATATATTGAGGATCTCAGAAATGAGACTGAAGAAACATCTAAGAAAGTGCAGGAGGTAAAAAGGAGAATGAAAGTACATGATTCCACCTTGTTGAAAATACAGGAAAAAGTGGCAATCCATGACTGCAAATTGATGGAGACTCAGATACATCTGAGAGGAGTACCTGAAAAGGAAGAGAGTGACTTGAAAGAATATATAATAAAAATAATTGCAGAATTCTTGGAGGAAGATCCTGAAGAGACTAAAAATATGTATGAGTATATGTATAGAGTGAACTCATTCTATGCCAAAAAAAAAAAAAAATCTACCAAGGGATGTGGTCATAAAATATATGACAAAAGAAATGGTGGGAAATATCATGAACAAAAATTTTGAAAAGACATTGATAGTGGCAGGTAGCAAAAAATTGACAGAGAAATTACGGGACAATGAAATGAGGTATAGATGGATAATACCTGAAAGTCTGAGCTTTGAACTTCAGGGAAAAAGAACCACAATTACAAATGAACAGGAATTGCGTAGATTTTTTGAAGAACATAAAGAATTTGAACCATGATGGACTACAAATTATTATCTTGGAATGTAAATGGGCTAAATTCACCAAGGGCAAAATTTAATTGGATTAAAAAGCAAAATTTTAATATAGTTTGTCTACAAGAAGTACATATAAAATAGAAGGATTATAAATTTTTATGGAATAAACAATTGGGATTAGAATTTTATTCCCTGTCTGAGCAGAAGAAAAGGGGAGTGATTTTTATGTTAAACAGGAATTGGATCCAAAATTAGTATTTAAAGATAAAAATGGAAGATTTATAGCAGTAGAAATAAATTTGAATGGGAAAAAAACGTTATTGGGATTGTACGCACCAAATGGAGCGAAAGAGGTATTTTTTAAGGATATTACACAACAACTTGATGAACTGACATATGATCAAGTTTTGATAATGGGGGACTTTAATGGAACAATTCAGAATGCATTGGATAGATCTGGACAAAAAAATAATAATAAAGAAGGAAAATTGCCAAAATCTTTTTTTGAACTGGTTAAACAAGAAAATCTGGAAGATATATGGGAGAAATTTAATCCTGATGTACGGGACTATACCTTTTTTTCAGCAATATATAATTCTTTCTCTAGAATTGACATGTTGTGGGGCACTAAAGATTTGGGCCTTATAACAAAGAAAATTGAGATTTTGCCTAAAATAGGAGCTGATCATAACCCAATAATGTGGATTACAAAATTGTCTAAAAAGTCGAGAAGATGGAGATTAAATGAAGATTTACTACAGAATAAAGAAATAGTGACATCTCTAGAAAACGAGACCAAAGCTTTCTTCCAAATAAACAACAGAGACGATACTGAATTCCAGACAGTGTGGGATGCCTATAAGGCAGTAGTGAGAGGAATATTGATAACACTGAACAACAAAGATAAGAGGGCAAAAGATAAACAGATGTTGGACATTCAAAATGAAATAAAGAGAAAAGAAGGTGAATTAAGGAAAAGGCCCAGGAAAAAGAAAATTATGAGGGAGATTACAATATTACAAACACTAATGAGACATTTGTTAAATAAAGAATTGGAATGGAACTTGAAAAAAATTATAGCAAAAGTCTTTTGAAGGAGCAAATAAACCTGGGAAATACCTGGCCTGGCAATTGAAAAAAAAGAGAGAAAGTAAAATTATTAGTAAGATTGTGGTTGATGGAAGAGAGATGGTGGATCAAGAAGGAATAAAAAGAGAATTTTTAAAAATAGTATGCTAAACTATTTAAGGGTGTTAAAATAAAGACAGAAAAGATGGAACTATATTTACAAAATATTAAAATAGCACCCTTAACAGAAAATATGAAAAAAGTTTTGAATGCGCCAATTGAAAGAATAGAGATTTAAGCAGCGATCAATACAATGAAAATTGGAAAGGCTCCTGGGCCAGATGGATATACAGCTAAGTTCTTTAAAACCTTTAAAGAGGAATTAATACTGAAGCTCCAAAAATTGATGAACATGATAAGATTAAAAGGTAAAATACCAAATACATCGAAGGAAGCAGTGATTCCGTTAATTCCAAAAGAAGATAGAGATGTCACGAATATAAAAAATTATAGACCGATTTCATTATTGAATAATGACTATAAAATATACACAAGAATACTGGCAGAACGACTTAAGCAATATTTGATAAACTTTATAAAGGAAGATCAAGCAGGGTTTCTCCCCAAAAGACAGATAAGAGATAATATTAGGACTGCTGTAAATATTGTAGAATATTACGAAAGACATCCAGAAAAGGAAGTAGCATTATTCTTTGCGGATGCAGAGAAAGCATTTGATAATCTAAACTGGGACTTTATGTTTGCAGTTATGGAGAAAATGGAGTTGGGAGAAGACTTTATAAGGATGATAAAAGCAATATATACTGAACAACGTGCAAGGCTATGTATAAATGCAGACCTTACAGAAGATATGATAATTAGTAAAGGTACAAGACAAGGATGTCCGCTCTCTCCACTGTTGTTTATAATGACTCTTGAAATTTTGCTGATGCAAATTCAAGAAGACAAAGAAATAGAAGGATTAAAAATAAAAGGATTTACTTATAAATATAAAACATTTGCAGATGATATAATGTTTATAAATGAAAATCCAACTCAAGTAACACCCTTGCTATTAGATAAATACAAGAATATGGAGAACTGGTGGGATTTTATATAAATAAAGAAAAATCAAAAATTTTATGCGAGAAAATGCAAGTAAGTAAACAAAAGGAGTTACAAAAGCTAACAGGTTGTGAAGTTACTTTGAAGGTAAAATATTTGGGTGTGGAGATAACAATGAAGAATATTGATTTGTTTAAAAATAATTATGAGAAGCTATGGCATAAAATGGATGAAGACATGATAAAATGGAATAAACTTAATTTGTCATTGCTGGGAAGAATAGCTGCAATTAAAATGAACATTTTACCAAGAATAATGTATTTGTTTCAAACTATTCCGGTTGTGAAGGACAGCAAACAGTTTAACAGATGGCAAAGGAAGATCTCAGAATTTGTGTGGGTGGGGATGAAACCAAGGATCAAAATGAAAATTTTAACAGATGCAAAAGAAAGAGGAGGATTCCAATTACCAGATTTAAAACTATATCATGAAGCAGTCTGCTTTGTGTGGATAAAAGAATGATGATACTAAACAGAAAACTTTTGGCATTAGAAGGTCATGGAAATAAATTCGGATGGCACGCTTATATGTACTATGAAAAAAAAAGATGGATGGTTTTTTCTCTCACCATTATATAAGAAATAATTTGTAATAATAATAAAATTTTATTTATATCTCGCCCTCCCCGCTGAGGCGGGCTCAGGGCGGCTAACAACATTTCATAAAATTATACAGAGTTTAAAATCACATTAACTTTAAAACATTCCAGTTAACCAAGTATTATACAGATTTCCAGGTGCTAATTCCATTTATAATGATAATAGCGAAAGTCACCCAACAGCGGTCTCTCATCCAGCAAAGGCCATCCTGAAAAGGGTGGTCTTGCAGGCCCTGCGGAACTGGTCAAGGCACCGCAGGGCTTGCACTTCTTCCGGGAGCTGGTTCCATAGGTGTGGAGCTGCAATGGAGAAGGCCAGTGTACGGGTGTTTTGGAGTTTGGCCTCCTTTGGTCCAGGGATAGCCAGCGGGTTCTTCCCTGCTGACCTCAGTGCTCTCTGGGGTTCGTATGGGGAGAGACGGTCCCTCAGGTAGGCAGGTCCTCGGCCATATAGGGCTTTAAAGGTAATAACCAGCACTTTGTAACGAACCTCGCAGGTAACTGGCAACCAGTGCAGTTCGCGTAGCCCCGGCTGTATGTGCTCCCACTTTGGGAGCCCCAATATCAGCCTAGCCGCCGCGTTCTGCACCAGCAGCAACCTCCGGGTTCGGCACAGAGGCAGCCCCATGTAGAGGGCATTACAGTAATCCAATCTTGAGGTGACCGTTGCATGGATCACTGTTGCTAGGTCCCGGCGCTCCATTAGGCTCCGCGGGCGAGCCACAATAGGCTCTCCGCCCATACAGGGTTGGGGCGGCATCTCCATACGGGCCTTGAGGGCTAGGTGATCCGACAATGGTACCGCTTCTACTGCGATATCGTTCACCAGAATCCCGGACGCAAAGATAAGGTCTAACGTGTGCCCAGCCTGATGCGTGGGTGTCGTGACAAATTGAGAGAGTCCCAGAGTCACCATGGACGACACCAGATCCATTGCCTGATTGGAGGCCGTGTCATCAGCATGGATGTTGAAGTCACCCAGGACCATAAACCCTGGGTACTCCAATGCCCAGCCTGCCACCGCCTCCATCAGGGATGGTAAGGCGCTGGCTGATGCGTTAGGCAGATGGTACACCAGCCAGATCACCAATCCCTCTCCGACATCCCATGCTAGGCCAGCACATCCAATACCCTCAATCATTGGGGCTGGGAAGGAGTAACCCTACCGTATGAATAACGCCACCCCTCCCCCCCGCCCGCTAGTCCGTGATTGATGAAAGACCAAGTAAACCCGGGGAAGTCATCTGGGAGAGAGCCATTGAGCCACTGTCTCCCCATCTTGCACCCAGGTCTTGGTCACGCAAGCCAGGTCCACGTCCTGCCGAAGCAGGAACTCCCTAAGGGTTGAGGTCTTGTTATTCACGGACCTGGCATTGCATAACACCAATGACGGAGACGGGCACTTCCTCTTGGCCCCACTACCTGTCACCATTGGGATGGGAAGTAGACTGGAAGGGGGCCGAGCACTATTTTGTCTCCGCCTCCTTCCGTTGCTCTTCTGTCTATTCTCACCGTCATATCTTCCCCTCCCCAGGAGCACTGGAATCCCCTGGCCCTGCATCCACACCTATGCCCGGTGTGATTTTTCTAATCCAGGACAGTCTCCCCCCCTCCCATCCAGATTCTCAGTCTGCAACTTAGTTCTTGCCTCACCATCCGCTACACCCCCTTGTTATCTGACTCACTATATAATATGTCGAATTAATTAATTTAAACCCACCCTACTACTCCCTAGAATTGATTAGTCAAATTAATTTATTAATTTCCATTTCTAGCACATTTATAAGTAGCCACCCCTTATAATTTCCAAATCAATCTGCTAAAAATAAATATATAAATATATCTAATTCAATATATAAATAAGAACATAACATAAGAGAAGCCATGTTGGATCAGGCCAATGGCCCATCCAGTCCAACACTCTGTGTCACACAGTGGCAAAAAATTTTATATATACACACACACTGTGGCTAATAGCCACTGATGGACCTCTGCTCCATATTTTTATCTAAACCCCTCTTGAAGGTGGCTATGCTTGTGGCCGCCACCACCTCCTGTGGCAGTGAATTCCACATGTTAATCACCCTTTGGGTGAAGAAGTACTTCCTTTTATCCATTTTAACCTGGCTGCTCAGCAATTTCATCGAATACCCACGAGTTCTTGTATTGTGAGAAAGGGAGAAAAGTACTTCTTTTCTACTTTCTCCATCCCATACATTATCTTGTAAACCTCTATCATGTCACCCCGCAGTCGACGTTTCTCCAAGCTAAAGAGTCCCAAGCATTTCAACCTCTCTTCATAGGGAAAGTGTTCCAGCCCTTTAATTATTCTAGTTGCCCTTTTCTGGACTTTCTCCAATGCTATAATATCCTTTTTGAGGTGCAGCGACCAGAACTGTACACAGTACTCCAAATGAGACCGCACCATCGATTTATACAGGGGCATTATGATACTGGCTGATTTGTTTTCAATTCCCTTCTGAATAATTCCCAGCATGGTGTTGGCCTTTTTTATTGCAATCACACACTGTCTTGACATTTTCAGTGAGTTATCTACCATGACCCCAAGAACTCTCTCTTGGTCAGTCTCTGCCAGTTCACACCCCATCAACTTGTATTTGTAGCTGGGATTCTTGGCCCCAATGTGCATTACTTTGCACTTGGCCACATTGAACTGCATCTGCCACGTTGACGGCCACTCACCCAGCCTCAACAGATCCCTTTGGAGTTCCTCACAATCCTCTCTGGTTCTCACCACCCTGAACAATTTAGTGTCATCCGCAAACTTGGCCACTTCACTGATCACTCCCAACTCTAAATCATTTATGAACAAGTTAAAGAGCATGGGACCCAGTACTGAGCCCTGCGGCACCCCACTGCTTACCGTCCTCCACTGCGAAGACTGCCCATTTATACTGACTCTCTGCTTCCTATTACTCAGCCAGTTTTTGATCCACAAGAGGACCTGTCCTTTTACTCCATGACTCTCAAGCTTTCTAAGGAGCCTTTGATGAGGAACTTTATCAAAATATATATCAATAATCCAAATTACTAATCAATCCGTTAAAATCTAATTAATTAATTTAAAAAAAAGTACATGGATGAAATATAAGAAATATGGTGATGAGAGAAAACCATTATGAATAGTGCCAGCAGAATAATAATAATATAATAATAATAAATTTTATTTGTACCCCGCCCTCCCCTGCCGAAGCAGGCTCAGGGCGGCTAACAATACGGTGCCCAATGGTGCACCAACAATAAAACAGTTACATTGGAAACATTAAATTAAACATTAAATTAACCTTAAAAGCCTGAATTAAAACAATTAACTAAAACATATTATAACGCTATCCTTGACACTCTTCTAGTTGATGCTGATGGCGGATTTCCAGTTATTCATAAGCTAATTTAAAAAGGGTGGTCTTGCAGGCCCTGCGGAACTGATCAAGGTTCCGCAGGGCCCGCACCTCCTCTGGGAGTTGGTTCCAGAGATGTGGGGCTGCGGCCGAAAAGGCCCGAGAGCGAGTGTTCTGTAGTTTAATTTGTCTTGGCCCAGGGGTAGTCAGTCTGTTCTTTCCTACTGACCTCAGTGCTCTCTGGGGTTCATACGGGGAGAGACGGTCCTTCAGGTAGGCTGGTCCTCGGCCATATAGGGCTTTAAAGGTGATAACCAGCACTTTGTACTGGACCCGGTATACAATCGGTAACCAGTGCAGTTCGCGTAGCCCCGGCCGTACATGTTCCCATCTTGGGAGACCAAGCAACAGCCTGGCCACCGCGTTCTGCACTAGCTGTAACTTCCGGGTCCGGCACAGAGGCAGCCCCATGTAGAGGGCGTTACAGTAGTCCAATCGTGAGGTGACCGTCGCATGGATCACTGTTGCTAGGTCCCGACGCTCCAGGAAAGGGGCCAACTGCTTTGCCCGCCTCAGATGGAAGAAAGCTGACTTGGCAGTGGCTGTTATCTGGGCCTCCATTGATAATGAAGGCTCCAGTAAGACACCCAGACTCTTCACCTGCTGCGCCACCTTTAGCTGCACACCATCGAAGGTCGGGAGGGATATTTCCCCCCCTGGAGCGCCGCAACCCACACAGAGAACCTCTGTCTTTGCCGGATTCAGCTTCAGCCCACTCAGTCTAAGCCACGTTGCAATAGCCTGTAACGCCCGATCCAGGTCTTCCGGGGGGGAGGCGGGCCAGCCGTCCATTAGCAGATAGAGCTGGGTGTCATCTGCATATTGGTGGCAGCCCAGCCCAAACCTCCTGGCAATCTGGGCAAGGGGGCGCATATAGATGTTAAATAACATCGGGGAGAGGACTGCTCCCTGAGGCACCCCACAATCTAGTGTGCGCCTCTGGGATCGTTCACCCCCGATCGCCACCCTTTGTCCCCGACCCATGAGGAAAGAGGAGAGCCATTGTAAAGCAGACCCCTTAACCCCAATGTTGGCGAGGCGGTGGATCAGTAGCCGATGGTCGACCGTATCAAATGCAGCCGACAGATCTAATAACATCAGCACTGCTACACCGCCTCGATCCAGTTGCCGTTGGAGGTCATCTGCCAAGGCGACCAAGACCGTCTCCGTCCCGTGGCCCGGTCGGAAGCCAGACTGGCACGGGTCTAGGACAGAAGCGTCATCTAGAAATCTCTGTAGCTGCAACGCCACTGCCCTCTCGATGATTTTACCTAAAAATGGTAAATTAGACACCGGTCGATAGTTCGCCAATTCGGCCGGGTCTGCTGTTGATTTTTTCAAGAGGGGGCGGACCAAGGCCTCTTTCAGAGGCGTTGGAAAACGCCCCTCTAAGAGGGATCTATTTATGATGTCCCGTAAAGGACATCTAAGCTCCCTCTGGCAAGATTTAATCAGCCAGGAGGGGCAAGGGTCCAGATCGCATGTTGTTGGGCGAGCAGCGGAGAGAATTCCATCAACTTCTTCCAGGCTGAGTGGGTCGAAGTGGTCCAGCAGTAAATCCGAAGACAGGCGCGGAGCCTCAGTCTGACTTACTGTATCTAATGTGATAGGTAGGTCTTGGCGGAGTGATGAGATTTTATCTGCAAAATATTTTGCAAATGCCTCACAGCCTATCTCCAATTCTCTAACGTTTGGTTTGCCTTGTGGCAGTGTTATAAGATCTCCAATTACCCTAAACAATTGTGCTGGGCGCGAATTTGCAGATGCAATCTTGGCTGCAAAGTATTGTTTCTTTGCAGTCTTGACTGCCATCTCATATGACTTCATAAACGTTCTATAGGATGTTCTCGTCACTTCGTCCCGAGTATGCCTCCACCGCCTCTCTAGCCGTCTGAGCCCTTGCTTCAGCTGGCGTAGCTCCAAGGTATACCATGGAGCCAGCTTCATACGAGGGCGCAGAGGGCGCCGGGGTGCGATTTCGTCGATGGCCCTGGATAGCTGATCTTGCCAGACTTCCACCAGGTCATTGAGGGAATCGCCAGTTGGCCAGGGATCCCTCAGGGCTATTTGGAACCGTTCCGGGTCCATCAGGCCCCGAGGGCGAGCCAAAATAGGCTCTCCGCCCATACAGGGTTGGGGCGGCATCTCCATACGGGCCTTAAGGGCTAGGTGATCCGACCATGGGACCGCTTCATCTGCGATATCGTCCACCAAAATCCCAGACGCAAAGATCAAGTCTAGTGTGTGTCCGGCCTGATGCGTGGGTGTTGTAACAAATTGAGAGAGTCCTAGTGTCGCCATGGAAGACACTAGGTCCATCGCCTGAGTGGAGGCCGTGTCGTCGACATGGACATTGAAGTCACCCAGGACCATAAGTCCCGGGCTCTCCAATGCCCAGCCTGCCACTGCCTCCAATAGTGATGGTAAGGCGCTGGCTGGTGCGTTAGGCGGACGGTACACCAGCCAGATCGCCAACCCCTCTCCAACATCCCACCACAGACCGACACACTCGATGCCATCGATCTTTGGGGCCGGGAGAGCCCTAAAGGAGTAAGCCTCCCGTATGAGTAATGCCACCCCTCCCCCCCGCCCGTTACTCTGTGACTGGTGAAAGACCGAGTAACCTGGGGGGGTCATCTGGGAGAGAGCTACTGTCTCTCCGTCCCGCACCCAGGTCTCGGTCACGCAAGCCAGGTCCACGTCCTGCCTAAGCAGGAACTCCTTAAGGGTCGAGGTCTTATTATTGATGGACCTGGCGTTGCATAACACCAGTGACGGAGACGAGCATTTCCTCTTAGGCCCACTACCTGCCACCGTTGGGATGGGCAATAGACTGGAAGGTGGCCGAGCACTGGTTTGTCTCTGTCTCCTTCCCTTATATAATTGTCTATTCCCACCGTCATATCTTCCCCTCCCCAGGAGCACTGGAATCCCCTGGGCCAACATCTGCACTCACTTGGAGTGGGCTCGCAGTATACTCCTCACAGTTGTTCCCAGTTATCCTCACCTGGCTTTCACTCTATCCTCCCCTGTCTGTTCTTCCAATACTTGCTGCCAGTTAATCAATTATCATAAGTAATTAATTTAGTAGTCTACTCAATTTCCCTTCCAATTAACTAGTATAATATTAAATTGATCAATTTCAGCACCATTAATAAACAGACCATCCCTCCCCCTTACCAATTGATGTGCTGAAATTATAAATATAATTACATATAAATTGATATATATAAATATATTGTAGGAATCAATCACTAATTATTTGGCTAAAAAATCCAATAAATTAATTAATAAATATCTTTAGTAAAATTCCATTAGCAGCTAGCAGTCGTTTAACTCAAGTTCTAGTCCTTAGGGGTGGCAGTATATATTGTCTCTGGGTTGTAGGATTTAAAATCGTGTTCAGTCTTAGATGTTGATAAAGTGCAGAAGTCAGTGCAGTTAAGTGATAAAAATAACGGCTGAAGTGATAAAAATAACGGCTGAAGTGGGTGAAGAAAAGTGGTTGTCATATAATCAGCTATTAAAAATACAAGACGGTATAATACAGCTGAAAACTGCGAAAGAGTTGAACAATAAATATGACTGGTTTCAAATGCAGCAAATAAAGAGTTTGGTCAAAAAAGACATTAAAACTGAAGGAATAAGAAAAGAACAAACAGAAATGGAAATAGTTCTGCTTGGAGATAATGAAAAATTAATTTCAAAACTATATAAACTGCTTTTGAAATGGTCTACAGAAGATGAAGTAGTGAAATCTCAAATGATTAAGTGGACAATTAATGTAAATAAAGAAATACAGATGGAAACTTGGGAATATCTTTGGAAGAATTCTATAAAGATTTCAACACGTCATAGTATTAAAGAGAACTGTTTTAAAATGATGTATAGATGGTATATAACTCCTAAAAAGTTGGCAAAGATGAACAATAAGATGCCAGATAGATATTGGAAGTGTAAAAAACATGAAGGTTCTTTTTACCATATGTGGTGGACTTGTGAAAGAGCAAAAAAGTATTGGCAGGTTATTCAACAAGAAATATCTAGGATCTTAGGATATGAAATCAAGAAAGTTGCAGAGACTTTTCTGTTGGGATTATATATGGAAAAATTCCCAAAAGAAGACAGAACTATAATTTGGTACTTGCTCTCAGCTGCTAGGAATTGTATGTGCAGTTGTGGAAGCAAGAAAGAATACCAGAGAAATGGGATTGGATTATAAAAGTTATAACATGGAGTGAAATGGACAAATTGACAAGAATTTTAAAAGACTATCATCTAGAAACTTTTAAGTTGGAGTGGAAAAAGTTAAGAAGCTATAAAGAAAAAGTGTGGAAAATAAAAGGACATTGGACAATTTTTGATAATGATTAAGTCTTAAAAGAAAGAAAAATAGAAATTTTGGTTTTATTAGTTAAGGGTACCTTTGAATATTAGTGTTTTAAGTATACAACACCGGCGGGGGTCAAGTAATGGGGGGGAGGAGGGGTTAGAAAAGTAATATATGGGATAGATAAAAAGAAGTAATTAATAATGCAACGATTGATTGTTACCATATGTTACTGGAATAAAATTGTTTTAAAACAAGAATCATCCAGTGATTGCACTAATGACAGATGGGACACAGAACATGAAGACCTGGATGCATCTGCATATACATGTAAGCCAGCTTGAGCACCATATGAAAGAATGGTGGCTAATTAATATTGTAAATAAATAAATGTGACTATCAGAGGAGGCCCTCAGGACAGGGGCAGTGTAACGTACTCGATGCGGAGACGAGAGTAGGGCAACATGGTTTATTAGGAGCACGTTGCAAGAGAGAGAACACGCGGGCCGGGTCCCGCTTATGTACAATCCCGGGTACAGCCTACTGGGTTGGTAGGGCCAATCCAGCCCCGTTGAACTTCCCGCCACAGCTGGAGATAGGCGGGGGCAGGCTCCCGGCGCTGGGGCTCCTGGGACTGCCCAGTTGCCCCCCCCCGTCGGGTCGCATGACATTTCTTGATACACTACACCCCTCCCCCCCTGGTTAATGTACAAAGTCCTGTAAGTATGCGGGGGGCCGGCGCTCCCGAGTGGACCGTCTGGGGGGTCCCGGTGGCGGCGGCGCGGCCGCCGAGGATGGTGCCTCGGTAGGTCCTGGAGTGGACGGGGGCGGCCCGTCCGGTTCCGCGGATCCCTCGGTTTCGGTCGGTTCCGGTACCTCCGGCGCCCGCATCACGGATGTTGGGATCGCGTCACCTAGGCGGTCTCCGTTAGGCTCCTCGCTGGATATAGCCTCGTCCGTGTCCGTGGGGGCCTCTGGAAGGGTGCGGCGCCTCAACTGATCAATGTGCCGCCGTAGTACCTGGCCCCCCTCCGTTGATATGTCGTAGTGGCGGGACCCGGTTACCCTCAGTACCCGCCCCGCCACCCAATCGGGGCCCCTTGCATAGTTTCGGGCGAAAACTGGGTCGCCCGCGAAGAAGCCCCGGGCGGCGTCTCGGACTTCGGGGCTCCCGTGGGTGTCTGAAGCCCGGTCGGGATGCAGCCGGTCCAGCCGGGTTATGAGTTTGCGTCCCATGAGGAGCTCAGCCGGGCTGACTCCTGTGACCGGGTTGGGGGTGATCCGATTATCGAAGAGGAACGCGGCCAGCCTGTGGTCCCAGTCCCCTTGTACAATTCGGCCGAGGGCCTCCTTTGTTGTGCGGACCATCCGCTCCGCCTGGCCGTTGGTGGCCGGATGGAAGGGAGCCGACCTTATGTGCCTGATCAGGTATCTTTGCAGGAACGCCTGGAAGTCGGCTGAGGTGAAGGCGGCCCCGTTATCAGAGACTATGGTGTCCGGGATGCCATGTGTGCATAGGACCCTGCGCAGAGCTCTGATCGCGGCTGTGGACGAGGTGGACCCTACGGGGATGACCTCCAGCCATTTGGTGTAGGAGTCCACTATTATGATGAAGGTCTGCCCCTGGAATGGGCCCGCAAAGTCGATATGGAGTCTCGACCATGGTTTCCGGGTGGACTCCCACCTAGTGACGGGGGCGCTGGGCGGCTCGGGCCGGGATTCCTGGCAGGTCTGGCACCCGCGGACCCAGCCCTCGATCTCCCCGTCCATTCCCGGCCACCAGACGTAGCTCCTGGCCAGAGCCTTCATTCGCACTATGCCGGGATGAGTCTCGTGTAGGGATTCTAGAACACGCTTTTGGAGCAGAGGTGGAATCACTACCCTACTGCCCCAAAGTATGCAGCCCTTGTGTGCGGCTAATTCCTCCCTCCTCGCCTTGTAAGGCTTGAATTCTTCCCCCATGTTTCCCTCTGGCCACCCCCTCACCACCCAGTCGAGCACCCGTGCCAGTGTCTTGTGTTTCTGGGTGGCCTTGGCCACCTCCGTTGCGTGGAGGGGCGGCTCTGGGAGGCTCTTTATCGTCATGACCTGGTGTGCGGGTGCGGGGTCCGGACCTGGTGTGCGGGTGCGGTGTCCGGACCCGTCTCCGGAAGCGGCAAACGGCTAAGCGCATCCGCGTGTCCCATAGCCTTGCCGGCCCTATGAACCAGTGTGTACGTGTATGAGTTGAGGAATTGGTTCCACCTCAACACGCGCTGTGAGAGTATTTGGGGGGTTTGTCGGTCTGGGGCCAGTAGACCTAAGAGGGGCTTGTGGTCCGTGGCAATGGTGAACCTTCTCCCATATAGATACTCGTGGAACTTTCGGACCCCTGCCACGATTGCCAGGGCCTCTTTATCTATCTGCGCGTAGTTGCGCTCGGCTGAAGTGAGCGTGCGGGAGTAATATGCGACCGGTACCTCCCTCCCGTCCGGAAGCTGGTGCCCCAGGACTGCTCCCACCCCATACGGCGACGCATCGCAGGCCAGGATGACGGGGAGGGCCTCGTCAAAATGGTGGAACACCGCATTGGACACCAGGACGTCCTTGACCGCCTGAAACGCCGCGGCCTGTCGTTTGCCCCAAACCCAAGGGGCTTTTTTGTCCAGCAGCCGGTGAAGGGGCTCCGCCAGGGCTGCCTTGTGGGGGAGGAAGGAGTGGTAAAAGTTGAGCACCCCCAAGAAGCTTTGGAGCTCCGCTTTACAAGTGGGAGCCGGGGCTTGCACGATGGCTCGGGTCTTTTCTTCCGTGGGGTGGATTCCTGCTGCGTCAACGGCGAACCCCAGAAACTCTACCCGTGGAACCCCCAGCAAGCATTTCTCTCTCTTGACCTTGAGCCCCGCTGCCTGGAACCGGCGGAGCACCTCTCGAAGGCGGTTGCCGAATTCATCGGGGTCCGGGGCGGCGACTAAAACGTCGTCGAAAAACGGCTGGACTCCTGGGATCCCTTTAAGGAGAGCGTCCATTAGGCTCTGGAAAATCCCCGGAGCGACGCTAACCCCAAACTGAAGCCTCTTTACCCGGAAAGCCCCCCTGTGGGTCACGATCGTTTGGGCCTCCGCCGTCTTATTGTCTACTGGGAGCTGCTGGTAGGCCTGGGCCAGGTCTAGCTTCCCAAATATCCTAGCCCCCGCTAGGGCGGCCAGGACATGGCTCACCACCGGCACTGGATAGGGGTTGTCCTGTAGTGCCTTGTTTATGGTGCATTTATAATCGGCACAGATCCGCACCTCCCCGTTTGGCTTGATGGGGGTAACGATGGGGGTTTCCCAGGTGGCGTAGTCCACCGGCTCCAGGACGCCTTGTGCCGTGAGGCGGTCTAACTCTGCCTCGATCTTAGGTTTCAAGGCGAACGGAACCCTCCTGGCCTTGAGCCGAATCGGTCTGACCGTGGGGTCTAGGGGCAGGGAGATGGGCGGCCCCCGGTAGCTCCCTAGGGACCCATCGAATACCTCGGGGAATTCCTTGCAAATCTCCCCGAACCCCCGGGGCGTTATGGTCTGGCCCACCCCCTCCACGCGGATTCCCAAGGGTTTGAACCAGGCCAGCCCTAGCAGGGTGGCCAGCTGGCGCTTAACCACCAGGATGTCCAGCGGGCCGTGGAAGGACCCCGCTCGACTTGCACCCGCGCCCACCCCGCAATTTGCACCGGGTTCTTCTGGAAGTCCCGGAGTATGAAGTCTGCCGGCCGAAGTTGCAGCCGCTGGCAGGGACACAGCTCTCTTAGGGTTTCTTCCGCAATAAGGGAAATGGAGGACCCTGAGTCCACCTCCATTTGGCAGGGGTTCCCCTCTATAAGGACCGCCACTTTGATTTTATCGGGGGAATCGTGGGGCAAGTTCAGTACCTGTAGGGACGTGGAGTCTACCGCGTGGGACTCCGCGGACTCGTGGTACGTGGTCGGCTTCCTGCGGTTGGGCTTGGCTCGGCAAGCCCTGGCAATGTGGCCGGTCTTTCCGCAGCTCCTGCAGTCCCAGGTCCGGTATTGGCAGTCTCTCCGCTCGTGGGGGCCGCCGCAGCTGGCGCACTTGGTGGCTGGGGCTCTCTCCGACGCTGGTGGTCGGTCGGTCGCTCGGGGGCGTTGAGTCGCTCTGTTGGGTGGCCCGGCTGGGCGGCGTAGCTGATGGGCTTCCTCCTCCTCGGGGCCGTCTTGGTCCAGCTCTCCGTGATGGGCAGCTTCCATCTTGGCCCGGGGAAACGTTCGTGCGGTTCGTTCCCATGCCACCGCTTCGCTGAAGGCGGCCTGGAGAGTAAGCTCTTCTTTGGCGAAGAGCTTCTGCTGGAGCCTCTCGTCGCGGAGGCCCCACGTGAATCTGTCCGCCAGGGCTTCCTCCAGTTGGGGGAGGTTGCAGTTCCCGGCGAGTTTACGGAGGGCCGCCAGGTAGTCTGCGGCGGACTCGCCCGCGATCTGGTCCCGTTTGTGGAACAGGAACCTGCGAGCCACCCGCGAAGGCTGTGGTGAGAAGTGTCCCGTGAGGAGTCGGATGATCTCGTCGTAGGATTTCTCTGCCAGACGGGCGGGTGCCGAGAGACCCTTGGCGATCTCGAACGTGGCAGGCCCGCAGACGCTCATGAGAACGTCCCTCTTCGCTCCGGCGTCAGTGATCTTGTTGGCCCGGAGGTAGAACTCGACCCGCTCCGCGTAGGACTCCCATCCCTCTGGATTGGTTGGGTCGAAGGGCTCGAGGTAGCCGGTGATTCCGCTTTGGTTGGCCATGATGGCGGCGACAGTCGCTTGTTGCCCAGATCTCCGTCGTAGCCGCTGCGGCTAGGATCCCACCTTCGTCGCCAGTGTAACGTACTCGATGCGGAGACGAGAGTAGGGCAACATGGTTTATTAGGAGCACGTTGCAAGAGAGAGAACACGCGGGCCGGGTCCCGCTTATGTACAATCCCGGGTACAGCCTACTGGGTTGGTAGGGCCAATCCAGCCCCGTTGAACTTCCCGCCACAGCTGGAGATAGGCGGGGGCAGGCTCCCGGCGCTGGGGCTCCTGGGACTGCCCAGTTGCCCCCCCCCGTCGGGTCGCATGACATTTCTTGATACACTACAGGCAGCATCAGGAAGCTTCAACAGTCCAACTGGAACACTTGACAGGGCTGTCAAGGCTGAGGAGATGCCAGCAGGGAGGCAGAACCTGCACAGGTGGGCCACACATTTAACAGGAAGCGGTTAACAGATTGAGGGGTGGTGGAGATGATAGCAGCAGAGCAATCTGCATGTGGCTGGGAAAGCAGAGAAACAGCTGGATGTTGGCAGTTGGACTGGAGGCAGCTACAGCAGAGAAAACCTTGAGGATGGCACAAGAAGGCTGCACTAGTCGCTGGAGGTGACAGTTCACTCAGAAGCAGGCACAGGAACCTTTAGGGGATTGAGGTGTGAGAGATGGCGCAGGGCAGAAGTGTCAGAGGTATTTCTGTTTGAAATTCAATTTATATGACTCAAACAGTTTGATGGATCTTTGGATCAAATAAGATTGGCAGCGCCTTTTATGAAAACAAAATCATAAGTTTATCACTACAGGGAGGGGGGGGGACTGGGATAGAAAGCAACAACCTCTAAGAACTACATCTCAACACAATGAAAGACACATGCCTAAAGGAGGATACATCCCCTTTCTTCTTGACCTCTTTACCACTGCTTCTATTGCCTTTCCTTCCTCTCCCCACAACAGTTACCTTGTGAGATAGATGGCCTGAGAGAATTCTGAAAGAACTGCGACTGACACAAGATCACCTAGCAGGCTTCATACGATTGAGGAGTGGAAAATCAAACCCAGTTCTCCAGACTAGAGTCTGCCACTCTAAAGCACTAACCATGCTGGCTCCCTCTAAGCATGGGGACTTTGTAGTGACTTGGCGATCCCCATTTTGGAATCTGCTGTGAACTTCAAGAACAGGAGACTGTTGAGCTCCTTGTGGCTGGAAAGGTGTCTCGAGCTTGGTGCAAGTTGTGCAGGATACACTACAGAATGCTAACATGTGCATTCATGAATGTTCCCCCTTTCCTGGTTTGGAAAAGAAACACAGATAGAGTAGAAATTGACAAGCCAGTTTCATTGACAGGTCTTCAAAGGAAGAGAGGGAAATGAGAAGAGAAAGCCCACAATGGTGAACTCTGAGAAGAAGGTGGTGAATTAAAGGCAGACCAATTACTTCATTTTCCTTGGGGAACTGTCCGTCTGTATAGATTGTTGGAGGGATTTCAAAGCACAGGGCAACTACTGCCCAGCTTGTGTAACAAGACATATGGATTCTAGAAGCGCTTCTTGCAGTTTGCAGAGAAAGGGTTCTAGCCTTATTTGTACCAGGACAGGCTCATTTCAGATATTCCAAGCCATATTGATCACTGAGACCTGAAATATAAATGCATGGTAATAATTCTCACAACATGGCAAATATCACTACTGCTACACACTGGCACAGTTCAGACATCATACCAATTCAATTAAACTAACTGTGGATGATGTGATTGTCTGAAAGCAAGGCACTCCACTATAATTAAGCAGGATCCATCAACCAGATCTCAATTCACAATATGAAATTGGTTTATTAACCACAGTTAGTATTAATTTTGATTTCAGATAATGAAGAAAAACAGAGAAGTTAGTGAAATCTAGGTGTAATAGTCAGAAATTCAGGGCTTTTTTGTAGAAAATGTCCAGCAGGAACTCATTTGCATATTAGGCCACACCCCTGACATCACCATTGTCTCATAACAGGGCTTTTTGTAGAAAATGCCCAGCAGGAACTCATTTGCATATTAGGCCACACCCCTGACATCACCATTGTTTCACAACAGGGCTTTTTGTAGAAAAAGCCCAGCAGGAACTCGTTTGCATATTAGGCCACACCCCCTGATGCCAAGCCAGCTAGAACTGCATTCCTGGGCATTCCTGCTCAAAAAAGCCCTGCAGAGATCTATTCCATGTTTACTTAGACTTTCAGAGTAACCAGAACCTGGAACATTTCCACACCAAGTTCAATTTACAGCTCTAGATTAGATTTCCCAGTTGCTTGGGTTCAGTAGGGAATTCCCCACCCCTGGGCCCAATGTCTCACCCTTGAGAAATTAAGGAGCAAGAGGGGGGGAAATGGCCTCCCTAGTGATGTTCTAGGAATTTTCAATACAGTGTCACTAGGAAGCGTCATCACATCACAAATAAATCCCACCCTCTGCAGACACCACCATCCAAATTTCCCCCCTTTTGCCTAGATGGAGTTGGGAACCCTACTCTGGATAAACTGTATTTAAGCAAGTTGATATGAAGAGCTCAGGTATGCCTTGTTTGCTTTGCTTTGCTTTACTTCCTGCTGTTTATTCTGAATAAAGTTATGCTTTGTACCTATACGAGACTGGCAGCATCTTGTACACAAACTCCTGGCTTGTTCCACAGTGGTGTCCTCTCAGATTGTACCAAGAAGGTGACGAAACCAGCATTTGTTGAGGCAAACCAGTGATCACCTGTGAGGTGAATTCTGGATTCACAGACAATCCATAAGCAAAATAAATCAAGGTTTTGTGTGATGGTTGAACAGCGCTGTCTCAAAGTGGCACATGGCACACTGCATTTTTATAGTGCAGCTCCTTGGTGCACTTCTCTGATGCAAGGGTACTTGGACACAATCCTATCTTCTACAAACCCTTTTGACTACAGGACAGGATGGCAGCCTAAGCAAGACATAACATCAGTATGAAGAATATTGTATGGCTAATTGGTGAATGAGCACTGCTCTATGGGAAATAGTGGTTTTTTTCTTCTTCCTTCTGCTGTTAGATATATATGTAAATGCCAAGAATGACAAGAATATTTTTATTTTGGGACTCAACAATTTAGAAAAAGTTCAAGTTATTTTGGGTGCATAGCTGGGTGTGATAGTTAGCTTCTCTTTGAACCTGGGGTGATTTGCTTTTCCTTTTATATTCAATGCCCCTATTAGCTTAGAACAAAGGCCTCATGGCTCACAAGAAACCTTCACTCAAATCTAGGGTTGTCACTTACCTGGTTCCAGTGTGTGTGGGGGGTCAACTGGTGATCCTCTTCATCCTATGTCCTCAGCAGTGTTCCCTCTAAGCTGCAGGGTCTTGTGAGCAAAAATTCTACTTTGTGAGCTTCTGGTATTAAAGTTGTGAGCTACTGCATAAATTATTGTGCTCTGGGGTCATCCTTCCTGAGCTAAGACAAAAATGTGTGAGCTAGAGGCTAAAAATCTGTGAGCTAGCTCACACTAACTCAGCTTAGAGGGAACATTTAGAGGGAACACAGTGGAGTGGCAAGGGGAAATAAAGGGGAACAACATTAATCAATATCTGGTCATCATTTTCTGTTTTGGAACAGGAAGTGACATCATGATGTTCTAGGAATTTTCAAAACTCTGTGCTAAAAATCATAGAGACTTTGAAATTCCAAGAGCATCTCAGAAATCTCTTTCTCCCAATGCTCCTGGGGATTGCCAACTGAGGACTGACAACCTGATTGAAATCTGTTCCCTTTGGGAGCTGAGATAAGCAACTTTGAGGGGTTTTTTTTTCCAATCGAGGGCCATTGAGAGTGTTTCCTTCTGTAGTACAGATAGTTAAAATTAGTAGCCAGAGCTGTCAGCGAAGGGGCATTGAAGTTTCAAGAAGGAACAGACTTGGCTTTGTTCAAAACAAAGTTTCCATTTATTGATTACAGCAATGCTATTCTCTAATAACGAGAGGGGTGCAAGCATGAGCATTTATGGATACACATCAAAGCATAGGGGTTTTAAATCACTTCTCATAATAAAACTGGGGCCCTTCCGCTGAAAGTAAGCAGTTCACATATCTGTTATCTCCCACATACATAGTCTGGCTCTCCTCCCCTGCTGTGGCCTTGCTTAGCTCTGCCAGGCGCCTGGGAACTAGCTAGATGTTTTGCACTTCAAAGACCTTTGGCACCTTAGTTCCCCCTCCCGGCCATCCTTCACATTTTCCTGCAATACTATGGTTAGTAAGGCAAGGGGTTGTAGGGTTAGTTAGCAGTAAATAAACATTTCAGGCAATAAAGCAAACTTCAAGGCATACAAGCTGACAAGAGCTGCAAGCCTTTCAGCATAAGAGAGAGAGAGAGTCAACGAAAAAGATGTATTCCAAAAATGTACCATGACGAGATCACTGGAAGATACCTTAAAGTCATATACAACTATTATTTTCAAATTTGTTTCCAGTGCGAATAGTAATAATTCAATTACAACATTAACAACTTTCATTAGTAAATGACAGCAACCGTCTCCATCAGAAAGTGCAAAACTACTTATGCAGTATTATACAAACTATGAATCCTACTTGGTAACAATGTTCCTTCCAATGGAAGTGATTTTGTACCGTGTCTCCTTAACATCCTTAGGTTCCAAGTTCCCGTTAATCTTCATCTTTTGAGCAGAGCATCTAACAAATATGAAGAAATCCTTGTACAGTTGCCAAACAATCCTTTATGTGTAGAATCTCCCACACAAACTAATGTGTCGATTTCTTCCTGAAAAAATGATCCCTCTGATGCGACTGGCAGCTTAAGTGCTTTTCACAAAGACGTGTTGTCGAAGACAGGATTCATGCAATAATCAGCTTCACATTTCTACAACAAAATGCCAATTTAGAAACAGTATCCAGATCCAATTTCCAAAATTAATTCTTATTAAAAAGAGATTAACACATCCCAGTCTCCTGTATAATACTACATCTCTTACAGGTACCAATGGATTCTCACACTAAACACTCAGTCAGCTCCCAGTGCTTTACAAGTCCTGCACTACATCATTACAGTTGGAGACTCAGAGCTCAAAATCAACTTAAAGTGACAAGCACGTGCATATTCCAAAACTGCAAAAATTCATCAGAAACTTTATCAGAACTAGACCTCATTTCGGGTAGGAGCTCACAGGAGCAGAGCTCCAGAACCTCCAAATTTTACTGCTTTTTTTTTTCTCCCCCCCCCAAAAAAAATTACTTGCTTCTGGGCTCCATTGTTCAACCCCCCTGTGAGAATTTTGCTGAACTCTAAGATCTGACAAACTTTCTAATATTTTTACCCCCACACCACCACCAAAAAAAAGGACAAATAACCCAAACGCATGAAGCAGACATCATGCCATGTGGTCACATAGGAGAAAGAAATTTTAAAGGTATGATTAGAGTAAGGTTTTTATTATGGCAATTATAATTCAAGAAGCAGTTTGAGGTAGATGCTGAGCTGATATCATTTAGTACACCTTCTGCTGATGTCAGGGGTGCGTGGCATACATAAATGAGTTATACAAATGAGTTGTGCTAATGAGCTCTGGCACCTCTTTTTCCATGAAATGACCCCTGATCAGAAAGTCATCCACTACCAAAAAGACTGAAGTGCAAGAGCCAAAGGTATTTTTGGCTCTTGGGTCTTAGTCCATGGCTTACAGCCTATGGTCCCAAGTAGGGCTCACTTTGTAGCAGGAGCTCCTTCGCATATTAGGCTACACACCCCTGATGTAGCCAATCCTCCTGGAGCTTACAGTAGGCCCTGTAAGCAGAGTTCTGTAAGCTCTTGGAGGATTGACTACATCAGGTGGATGTGGCCTAATATGCAAAGGAGCTCCTGCTACAAGGTGAGCCCTGGTCCCAAGCATGCCATGCCAGTGGATCAATTTCAGTCATAGGATGTTGTATTTTACATATTTTAAAATGTTCTCAATTATATTTTTGTGTTTGTTCATCAGCCACCTGCAGCCCTCAGGAGTGGAGAAAAATAGGGTAGAAATGCTTAGGGAGAAAAAGGTAGTAGTGTCATGTGTATTCTGAAATTTGGCCCAAAGGGTCTAAATTAGACCCAAGGTTGCTTCACTTAATGAGTACAATAAAAAAAAATTGCAAGGCTTTTGAGAGTCTGTAGCTTCAAATGTGTATACTGGTGCTTGCCATATTGATCCATATTTTGGAGATGTGCACACAACTAATTATGAAGCAAAATCCAATGGGAGTTCTATCTATCCTTTATATTTTACACAGTGTATTTCATATATATAATAGTGCTTGGAAACATTTAGATGTGTCTATTATTCTGAAGTTTCTGTGTCTACTTTCCATTTTCTTAGCAGCTGGAGAGGAAATGAAGAAAACCAATATTTTGTTAGATATGGGCTTCACAGGGATGTTATCCAACCAGAAGAGTTTGCCGATGTCCCTGCTGAACAGGATCACCCCAGTTACACCTCTGTGCAAGGCAGTTCTGTTTCCTGACAAGCATTATATCATTGCAGTCTTGACATGGGGGAGGGGGCACTTTCTGGTCCCATGGAACCACAAGATGTTCTGTCTGGAACAAGTATTTCATGATCCAGGGACTGTGCCTGCTATGGTTTTGTTTGCTCCTGACAGCTAGTCAATGCTACACAGACTGAGGGAACTGAGATTTGCATAGTATATCCCTAGCCCACCAGTGACAGACCATACACCTCAAGGAGAAAATGAGTGGTTATGCCAATGATGGTTTTGTGATGTGAAAACAAGTGTTGCAGATGTTGGTGGAGAAAGATGAATGGAGACAGCCTACCTGTTTTTCAGTTGCTGGGAAGGGTTTCCACTACTCCTTTACCTTGCTCAATTGTAAGCAAAAAGTTACCAAACCAAGTGTAAGGGATCAGCAGGGATCGTTTTGTAGAAAAATAGGTGGCAGAGCTCATTAGCATAGCTCATTAGCATATGCCACCCCCCTAGCCAAAAGCAGCTCAATGCAAGAAATGAGAGCCTTGGGCGAGAAAGGCCTGCTTGGGCTGGCTAGAGATCCAGCCAGCCCAAGCAGGCTCACTTGCCTGGGGCTCTCTTGGTCTGCCCCCCCCCCCCCCAGTCAAAAGACCAGCAAGCCACCTGTTGCCCAAAATCACATAAGTGGAGAAATGGTGGTGTGGGCTTCTCCAGGGGTTAATGAAGGCTGCTGGGGACTTGGCAATGTTCCTGGTAGCTGGCTGGCTGCCCACTCTCCTAATCCAGGAATTTTTATGCAGCTGCACCTACTATTCAATGGACAAGATAGGTGGGGAGGAAGAGGGGGGCCATCAGAAAGGTTCAGGAGGTGCACTCCGGGAGCTCCTGCTGAATTTGAGGCCTGGGGTCAGTGAGGAGGAAGAATCCTTTGTGCAGGATTTGGATTTTGGAACAGTGTAAGAAGTTTTTAAAGGGAATTTATTATCACTAACCTGAATCATATAGCGTTAAGGCAGGAAAGCTTATCATTCTGAAGGTTTCCTATTAATTATAGTCCCTGATGCAGAAGAAATATTCATACATTGGGAACCAATTAGCAGTCAATTACTCTGCACTACGTTTTAAACACGATCCCAGAATATGACAATCATGCATGGTTATGCCTCAGCAGATTGCTCTGATGGAGAGATCAAAGATCAATTCAGCAATAACTGGCAACATTTGATTGGTAAAGCTCTCAAGCACGACATCTGCTTAGAAATGGAAAACTTAATGCTAATGTCATGGATGGCTACGACAAAGCGGGGGCTGTAATTCACACACTTCTGCCTCCTCGCAGCACAGAGAAAGGGAGACCGGAAGGAATACCAATGGGCTTTCAAAAGGAGGAGGCATTGTTTCCACTGAATTTCATTGTCTGGGAGCAATCGATCACTTACGCATCCAATTAAGGTCACAGTCCAAAGCAGGCTCATTGGCAAGTCGGTCTCATGGAATTCAATAGGACTGACTTCTGAACACACGTGGTTAGGACTGGGTTAAAAATTTAGGCTTCCTAGCCACAACATTGATAAACATCCCATCAAAGGTTGGCAAAGGGATCTCTCTACCCAGGCCGCAGCAATTAAGGCACAGGACCTCTGTCTTCACTGGATTCAACTTCAGACTCTGCCTGAGCCATTTCACTATGGCTTGCAATGCCAGGTCCAGATTTTTTGGAGCACAGCCAGCCCAGCCCCCCATCAATAGATAGAGCTGGGTGTCATCTGCATACTGGTGGCAACCCAGCCTATATCTCTGGACAATCTGGGCAAGGGGGTGCATATAGATGTTAAACAACATTGGGGAGAGAACCGCCCCCTGAGGCAGCCCACATTCAAGTGGGTGTCTTTGGGACGATTGCTCCCCTATTTCCACCCTTTGCCCATTGCCTTGGAGAAAAGAGGTAAGCCATTGAAGGGCAGACCCCTGAATCCCCACATCAGCGAGGTGGCAGGACAGTAGCTGATGATCGACTGTGTCAAATGCAGCCGACAGGTCTAAAAACAGTAGCCCTGCCGAGCCATCCATATCTATCTATCTATCTATCTATCTATCTATCTATCTATCTATCTATCTATCTATCTATCTATCTATCTATCTATCTATCTATCTATCTATCTATCTATCTATCTATCTATCTATCTATCTATCTATCTATCTATCTATCTATCTATCTATCTATCTATCTATCTATCTATCTATCTATCTATCTATCTATCTATCTATCTAGCTATCTATCTATCTATCTATCTATCTATCTATCTATCTATCTATCTATCTATCTATCTATCTATCTATCTATCTTCCGCCCTTCTCCAGATTGGCTCAGAGCAGATAGCAGCATTTTAAAACAGTAAAACAGTAATTAAAACCAATAAAAGTAGACAATGCAATTTGGCAGCTCAGTTGGACCATTGAGCACATCATAATATACTAAGCAAAGATAGTATAAGGACTTCCGGGATCAAAAAATGGCAAGCTGAGCTGCTTTCCTTAACGGGGGCAGGCTGGCACTTCTGTTCGGGGTAGTAAAAGGCAAACTAATGCCTTCTGCCTACTTTTCTCAGCTAGAGAATTGTCCAAGATATGCACAGATACTTTGAGGAGACTTACCTTGGCTGAAAGGGAGTTCCGGAGGGGGCTCCTTTGAGACTTTGAGGGATCTCCGGACAGAAGTTGCATATTCATCATCTATAGAAGTTTCCAGAGTCATTTATTTGGCTTAAGCTTGACAAGATCCGAGTCTTCTTTTACAACTTTAAACATCTAATCTACAAAAGACTGGTGTCAATTTGTATAAACTACAAAAAGAAGATATTGATCACTATCTTTTCACTCCGGGACTAATTAAAGCTAAACAAAACAAAATTAAAAGGTGGGAGTTGGATATAATGGAAGCCTGAAAGGAGGAGAAAAAAAGGGGCTAAATTTGAACTTTGTAAATTTAAAAGACAGTGCTAAAAGGAGAAAGGAATTTATTGTTTTGTCTATCTGCGGTTGAAGAAATAGCCCCATCATCATAGATCTGCAGCACTCAGTCAACAGAGGAAGTACGTCAGACATCGCGAGATTTCTCTACCAGCAAAATGAGACTTTGTGGCAGGAAAAGCCGGAAGTACCGGAGGAAGAAGAAGGAAGTAAGAGAAGTAAACAGCCTACTCTAGGATTATACTATCAGAGAGAAACATCGGCGGCCATTGTTGGGAGGACAAAGTTTTAACAACATTTTTAAAGTGACTGGGACATTAAAAATTGGTGGAGTTAATTAAGTCGGTAATTTTAAAATAAGGACTATTGGACAGTGGTGAAGAAGATCTGAATTGGATTAAGGGAAAAGAAGGAACATTTTTAAAGTGAAGCAAAAGTCACGTCCACCATTTTGGGGAATATAAAAACTTTAAACATTAATATCTGAGCCTAGGAGGCTCAGAGGATGGCGAAATTGGGTTTATTGGAAAGGGCAAGCTTCCCTTTATTTATTTATTTTTGTCCATTTTAAATTTTTATTAGAATAATAACAAATAAACCATTTAACAAACATCAAGCTTCCCTTTATTAAACCTGATGGTCCAAATTTAATTTGGTGAGATTAAAATTTTCAATCTTTTTTACATGTCAGATCTGAAGCAAATTCATACTAGGTCTGCTTCGATGGAGCAAATGCAAGCCCACTTAGATGCAATGGAAGCCAGGATAATGAAGGGGGTGAAAGAAATGATAACTGCCTCTAAAAAAGAAATAAGAAAAGATATTGAGGAATCAAAAAAAGAATTTAAAAAAGAGATAGAGAATCTCAGAAATGAGACTGTAGTAATAACAAAAAAAGTACAGGAGGTGGAAGAGAGAGTGAAAACACATGATTCCACCTTATTCAAATTACAAAAAAATGTGATAATACATGACTGCAAGCTGATGGAGACACAGATTTGTCTGAGAGGTGTACCAGAAGATGAAGAATCTGACTTGAAAGAATACATAATAAAAATAATTGCAGAATTTTTGGAGGAAGATCCTGAAGGGAATAGAAATATGTATGATTATATGTATAGAGTGAATTCACTCTATGCAAAAATGAACAATCTGCCAAGAGATGTGGTCATAAGATTTATGACAAAAGAAATGGTGGGAAAAATCATGAACAAAAATTTTGAAAAGACATTGATAGTAAGAGGTAGTAGAATAAGAATTATGGAAGAGTTGCCAAGACAAGTGTTAAATGACAGGAATGCATATAAAAACTGACAGAAAAACTATGTGACAATGGAATGAGATACAGATGGATAATACCTGAAGGTTTGAGCTTTGAACTTCAAGGGGAAAGGATTACAACTACAAACACACAGGAACTGCGTAGATTTTATGGAGAAAATAAAGAATTTGCATTATGATGGATTACAAATTAATATCTTGGAATGTAAATGGATAAAAAAAGTTTGTAATATAGATTGTTTACAAGAAGTGCATGTTAGACAAAAGAATTATAAATTTTTATGGATATATATTATGCAACATCTTGATGAAGTGACTTATGAGCAAATTTTGTTGCTGGGGGACTTTAATGGAACAATCCAGAGCACAATAGATAGATCTGGGAAATTTTTTAATATAAAAAATTACTCCTCTCTTTTTCTGTTCAGCCAATGTATAAAATTCTAGTCCCATAAAAAATTCTTATATTTAAATGTCCTTTGTACCATTTGGAGCATAAAGTCCCACCAACAAAGCTTTTTTAGCATTCAATAAAATTTCCACTGCAACGTACCTTCCATCTTTATCTTTAAAAACCAATTTTGGATCTAATTCTTTTTTAATATAAAAAATTACTCCTCTCTTTTTCTGTTCAGCCAATGTGTAAAATTCTAGTCCCATAAAAAATTCTTATTCCATAAAAATTTATAATTCTTTTGTCTAACATGCACTTCAGAATTGAACTTTCTCTATATACCCTCCAAACTCTCTTGTTTAACCAGTTCAAAAAAAGATTTTGGCAATTTCCCTTCTTTATCAGTTTTTTTTCTTCCCAGATCTATCTATTGTGCTCTGGATTGTTCCATTAAAGTCCCCCAGCAACAAAATTTGCTCATAAGTCACTTCATCAAGATGTTGCATATATATATATATATATATATATATATATATATATATATATATATATATATATATATATATATATATATATATATATATATATATATATATATTTTAAATGTCCTTTGTACCATTTTTCTAGAATTGACATGTTGTGGGGTACCAAAGATCTGGGACTTATAACAAAGAAGATAGAGATCTTACCCAAAATAGGAGCTGATCATAACCCAATAATGTGGATTACAAAATTGTCTAAAAAGTCAAGAAGATGGAGAATAAATGAAGATTTACTACAAAATAAAGAAATAGTGACATCTCTAGAAAATGAAACTAAAGCTTACTTCCAAGTTAATGATAGAGAAGATATAGAATTTCAGATGGTATGGGATGCCTATAAGGCAGTAATGAGAGGAATATTAATAACTTTGAATAATAAAGATAAGAGAGCAAAAGATAAACAGATCTTGGACATTCAAAATGAAATTAAGAAAAAAGAAGGTGAATTAAGAAAAAGGCCAGGGACAAAGAAAATTATAAGGGAGATTACAATATTGCAACACAAATGAGACATTTGTTAAATAAGGAAATGGAATGGAATTTGAAAAAATTACAACAGAAATCTTTTGAGGGAGCAAACAAGCCTGGGAAGTACTTGGCTTGGCAACTGAAGAAAAAGAGAGAAGGTAAAATTATTAACAAAATTCTGGCTGATGGGAAAGAGATGGTGAACCAAGAAGGAATAAAGAGAGAATTTTTTAAAGTATTATGCTAATTTGTTTAAGGGTGTTAAAGTAAAGAAAGAAAGGATTGAAACGTACTTGCAAAAAATTAAAATAGCACCCTTAACTGAATATATGGGAAAAAAATTGAATGACCCAATTGAAACAATAGAAATTGAAACAGCGATTAATGCAATGAAATCTGGAAAGGCACCTGGACCAGATGGTCATACGGCAAAATTTTTTAAAATGCTTAAAGAAGAATTAGTACCGAAACTTCAAAAATTGATGAATGCTATAAGATCAAATGGGAAAACACCTAATACATGGAAAGAAGCTGTAATTTCGTTGATTCCAAAGGAAGATAGAGATGTCACGAATTTAAAGAATTATAGACCAATTTCATTGTTGAATTGTCAAGTCGGCTGGATTCAATAACGAGTCTTTGGTTGAAACAAAGTTGCTAGTTTATTGAAAGCAGAACTGAAGACCATGATAGAGATTGAAGGACTGGGGTACATAGACATCAACCAAGCATTTAAGGTATAGATCAAAGGATTCCTACGGGCGGGGCACTCTATGCAGTATATTTTCGCACTAGGATGTTACTCCCTCGTTCCCAAGCCAAGGCCTTGGCGCTTCACACTCTCACAGACACCCGGCCTGAGAAGGTTCCACTATCTTGTTCACATATCAGCATTTCAAAGCAGGCTACATAACAAAGGCATAGCTAGGAGGGGGGGGAAGGAGAGTTAGCTAGCAGCATTCGGTGTTCAGTGTGAGCTACCCAGAATTCCTTACTTCTGAACCAGAGTTAGAAAATAGATTGATCAAAATACAGCAGACTTGACATGAATAATGCCTATAAGATGTACACAAGAATCCTGGCAGAACGGCTTAAACAATATTTAATAAATTTTACCATACAAATTTTATAAAGGAAGATCAGGCAGGTTTTCTTCCCAAAAGGCAAATAAGAGACAATACTAGAACTGTTGTAAATATTTTAGAATATTATAAAAGACATCCAGAGAAAGAAATTGCATTATTTTTGTGGATGCAGAGAAAGCTTTTGATAATTTGAACTGGGACTTTATGTTTGCAGTAATGGAGAAAATAAAGTTTGGGGAAAACTTTATAAGAATGATAAAGGCAATATATACTGAACAACGTGCAAGGTTATGTATAAATGCAAATCTCACAGATGAAATGAAAATTAGCAAAGGTACAAAACAAGGTTGTCCGCTTTTGCCATTGTTGTTTATAATGACTCTTGAAATTTTATTGATGCAAATACAAAGATGATGAAGAAATAGAAGGAATGAGAATTAAAGGTTTTACCTATAAATATAGAGCATTTGCAGATGATATAATGTTTATAAATGAAAATCCTACACAAGTAACTCTTTTGTTGTTAGCTAAAATACAGAATTTTGGAGAATTGGCGGGACTTTATGTTAATAAGGAAAAATTAAAACTTTTATGTAAAAATATTCAAGCAATTAAACAAAAGGAATTGCAGAGGCTAACGGGATATGAGGTTACCTCTAAAGTAAAATATCTGGGTGTGGAAATAACAATGAAGAACATTGATTTGTTTAAAAATAATTATGAAAAGTTATGGCATAAAATGGATGAAGATATGATAAAATGGAACAAGCTTAATTTGTCATTGCTTGGGAGAATAGCTGCAATTAAGATGAACATTTTGCCGAGAATACTTTATTCCAAACTATCCCGATTGTGAGAGACAGCAAACAATTTAATAAATGGCAAAGAAAGATTTCAGAATTTGTATGGGCTGGAAAGAAACCAAGGTTTAAAATGAAAGTTTTTAACAGACGCTAAAGAAAGAGGAGGATTCCAATTACCAGATTTAAGACTGTATCATGAAGCAGTTTGTTTGGTGTGGATAAAAGACTAGGTGACATTATTGAATAAAAAACTTTTAACGCTAGAAGGTCATGGAAATGAATTCGGCTGGCACGCTTATATGTACCATGGGAAGAAAAAAGATGAATGGTTTTTTCTCTCACTATTACATAAGAAGTAATTTGCTAAATATCTGAATGAAGTATAAGAAATATGGCGAAGAAAGAAAACCACTATGGATAGTGCCTGCAGAAGTAATTAAAATAACAGCTGAGCTAGGAGAAGGAAAATGGATGTCATACAATCAATTATTAAAAATACAATCTGTAAAATAGAGAAGAAAACTGATGAGGAGCTGAATTATAAGTATGATTGGTTTCAAATGCAACAAATAAAGAGTTTGGTGGAAAGTGATATTAAAACTGAAGGAATAAGACGAGAACAAACAGAAATGGAAAAAGTTCTGCTTGGAGATAAAAATTAATTTCAAAAATCTATAAATTACTTTTAAAATAGTCTACGGAAGATGAAGTAGTGAAATCTCAAATGATTAAGTGGTCAATTAATGTAAATAAAGACATACAGATGGATACATGGGAATATTTGCGGAAGAACTCTATGAAACTCTCAGCATGTCAGAGTATCAAAGAAAATTGTTTTAAGATGATGTACAGATGGTATATGACTCCTAAAAAGTTGGCAAAGATGAACAATAAGATGCCAGACAGATGTTGGAAATGTAAAAAACATGAAGGTTCTTTCTACCATATGTGGTGAACTTGTGAAAGAGCAAAAAAGTATTGGCAGATGATTCAACAAGAGATTTCTAAGACCTTGGGATACGAATTTAACAAAGTTGCAGAGACTTTTTTGTTGGGATTACAAATGGAAAAATTTCCAAAAGAAGGTAGAACTTTAATCTGGTACTTGCTCTCAGCTGCTAGGACATTGTATGCACAGTTGTGGAAGCAAGAAAAAAATACCAGAGAAATGGGATTGGATTGTAAAAATTATGACATGGAGTAAAATGGACAAGTTAACAAGAACTTTAAGAGACTATGATTTAGAAGTATTTAAGATGGAGTGGAAAAAGTTCAAAAGATACATAGAAAAAGAGTGGAAAATAAAAGGACATTGGACAATTTTTGATAATGATTAAGTATAAGAGGGAGGAGGATATAAATTTTGGTTCTTATTAATTAAGGGTACCTTTAATAATAATGTTTTAAGTATAGTACACCGGCGAGGGTCAAGTAACGGGTGGAGGGGGAGGTAACAAGTTATATATGGGATAGAGGAAAAAAGTAGTTATTAATGATGTAAGAAATTGAATATATTACCATATGTTACTAATAAAATTGTTTGAAACATAGCATAGATAGTATAAGATCAGTACTGCAGCAGAGGGGGTGTCGCAGCATAGGGTTAGCTGATGGGATAGGACACACGCTGCCTCAACCAAAGATCTGGTGGAATAGCTCTGTCTTACAGGCCCAATGGAAAAGTAACAATTCAATAAGGGCCCAGATTTCTGAGGGCTTGGTGTCAGGAGATGTGATCTAATATGCAAATAAGTTCCTGCTGGGCTTTTTCTACAAAAAAGCCCCATGTGAAATGGTGATGTCAGGGGGTGTGTTCTGATATACAAATGAGTTCCAGCTGGGCTTTTAAAAACAAAAAAGTGCTGTGTGAAACAAAAGTGAGGCCAGGGGTGTGGCCTAATATGCAAATAAGTTCCTGCTGGGCTTTTTCTACAAAAAGCGCTGTGTGAAACAATGGTGAGGTCAGGGGGTGCGGCCTAATTGTCAAGCATAGGTATTTCAAGTAATCAAGCAGTTGTTGGATACAAAGACTTGGTTTATTGATAATCCATTGTTGCTCAAAGTGTAGCACTTTGAGAGTGATACAGAGTTGCTCATAGCTTGGTGTTTTAAGGATTACATCAAAGAGTATAGGAAAGATAGCTTCAAGACATATCAAGCATGTGTGAATTGTTACAGCTATGCAAAACTACTATCTGCGGTTGAAACTTCCCTTGGTCTCATACATTCTTGTCCCTGTTGATAAGCAATGAATGGGAACTGTTTGGGGGAGGCACCTCCTTTCTTTCTATCATCAAAGTTACAGCATTCCTACATTTGCTACCCAGAAGTGGGAAAGAGGAAAGGGAGGTGAGAAGGCAAGGGGGGGGGGGGGGGTTGAGCTTTGATATGCAGCTATGAGAAAGGACAGTTGTCAGGACTAAAGAGGAAGAAATCAGAATCCAATAATGCACAGAAATATCATGCTTGACACTAATATGCAAATGACTTCCTGCTGGACTTTTTCTACCCAAAAGCCCCATGTGAAATGATGGTGATGTTGGGGGGAGTGGTGTTCTGATATGCAATTGAATTCCTGCTGGGCTTTTTAAAACAAAAAAGTGCTGTATGAAACAATAGTGAGGTCAGGGGGTGTGGCCTAATATACAAATGAGTTCCTGCTGGGCTTTTTCTACAAAAAAGTGCTGTGTGAAACAATGGTTAGGTCAGGGGATGTGTGGACTGAGCAGCTGTCCATTAAAGAAACAAAACTAACCTTTTGTCCTTCTTGATCATAAAATTACAGAAATTATTTTTTTTCAACCCAAGATGTTTGAAAACACTTCTTCAAGCTTTTTTTAATGTACGTGTAATGTTATTCTAGTGAGAGAGACTGGCTCTAATCTGGCTAACCTGATATCGTCAGATCTGGGAAGCTAAGCAGACCACAAAGAAACCCCAATTTATGCAAAGGCTGGCAGTAGCAAACTACCTCTAAATGTCTCTTGCCTTGAAAATCCCACAGGGTCACCATAAATTGACTGTTTTGACAGCACTTTCCACCACCACCACCACCACCACCAAGAGAGACTTCACAAACCACAAGCTGGCCAAAATTCATGATGAACTTTAGCTCATGAGCTGGTTTGTGTCCATCCCTAGTTATGTACAGTCTATAGAAGCACACTTTATCATGAGCATTTGTCATTTCATTATCAGATTTCCCCCTGGAAGCTATTTATTGAAATAACAAATTATACCCCATCTCTCTAGAGATCTACAAAATGAGAAATGAATCAGGGTTATGGTGGAACTTACATTAATGTTTAAGACTATTGGGTATGCAATAGTATATAGAACTATGCAGGCCTTGGATTCAGTGGGAGCTCACAGGAGCACAGCTCCTGAACCTTTCTGAGAGTTCTACCTCCTCTTTCTGAGAGTTCGACCTCTGTGTCCATTGAATAGTAGGTGCAGCTGCATAATAATCCCTGGATGAGCTCCACCACCTATTTTTCTACAAAACAACCCCTGGAACTGTGACTAGTTCCTTGTCTAGTAAATGGTGGTCATAAAGCCAGTTGGGCAAAGGGTACAGCTCAGTGGAAAGGCATCTACTTAGTATGCAGAAGAACCATGGCTCAATGCCAGGTATCAGAAGTTAAAAGGATCAGGAAGTAGGTGATATGAAACACCCCAACCCAACATGCTAGAGAGTCACTGCCAATCCCAGGAGGCAGTATTGGACTTCATCGTCAATGGTCTGGCTCAATATTAAGGTTGTTTCACCTGTAGGCTCTTCCCGTTTCATTAAATCAAGGCAGCACAAAGAATATAGGAGCAAGTGGCATCTAAAATATTATAGACCAACATGTAAGGCATCCACAATATGATCTTTTTATAAATTTTATCAGTCATTCAAGGAATAAAATAAGATATTTTTTATAATAAAAGGATACCGTAATCTAAAGAGAGCATTAGCTGTCAAGAAAAAGAGTGAGACCAGACCTTAGCAAACTACTGGAATTGGAAGGATAATAATAATGCTGAAGCAAGACGGATGATATTGTGATCAAATTCCAGAAGGAGAACTTTGTGTGTCCACAGCAATAACGAGTTATTATTCCAGGAAGACATTTCAAATGATGCATTGAAAGAGAGGAAGGGGAAGAAGCCCAAGTGAGTGGTATTTCTGATCCCTCCACTTCTCTGAACTCATGAATATTCCCCGAGCTCATGCATCTCACTGCAGGTGACATCCATAAGCCCCACTTTGCATGTTATAGTGGAAGAGGCAGGGCTTTTATTTGAACAGGAACACACAGGAATGCAGTTCCAGCTGGCTTGGTGTCAGGGGGCATGGCCTAATATGCATTGAGTTCCTGTGAAACAATGAAGAAGAAGATATTGGATTTATATCCCACCCTCCACTCAGAGTCTCAGAGTGGCTCACAATCTCCTTTATCTTCCTTCCCCACAACAGACATCCTGTCAGGTGAGTGGGGCTGAGAGAGCTCTCGCAGAAGCTGCCCTTTCAAGGACAACATCTGCGAGAGCTATGGCTGATCCAAGGCCATTCCAGCAGGTGCAAGTGGAGGAGTGGGGAATCAAACCCAGTTCTCCCAGATAAGAGTCTGCACACTTAACCACTACACCAAACTGGCTTTAATGGTGCAATCAGGAGGTGTGGTCTAATATGCAAATGAGTTCCTGGTGAAATTTTTCTACAAAAAAGGCCCTAAGAAGAGGAGAAAACAAAAATGCAACTGAGCTATGCTTCTCTTTTCTGTACTTACATGGAACATTTGAACCAGGCAGTGGAGATCAGAGCCTTTTAGGATATTTGGTTTTGGCATTCCAACCAAGCATAACAGGGGAATATGCACTGCAGAAGATCCTTCTAATACATATGAGACCAATTTCACATTAGACCTTTAATCCTGGTTTAGCCCTGTCCCCAAACTGACATTCTACACTAGAATCAGAGAATCAGATAATCCAACTCTATGATTCTCTGATTTTAGTGCAGAATGTCATCTTGAGGACAGGGCTAAACCAGGATTAAAGGTCTAGTGTGAAATTGGTCAGGATCACCATTTGGCCCTTGATTGCATTCAGTGTTTCATTTTATACAGGACCTCTTTTCTTCTCTTACTGATTTTGCACAAGGATTGTTCCAGGTGAAGAGCCCTTTTGCTCCTGGGGCTTCTTCCCATTTTCGCACAAGTTGCCCTGAAGCTGTGAGTTGGTGCGGCGCTCTTCCACAGCAAGCAAGATCCTCTTCCAAGCAGCTTCTGGTTGCTGCAGGAGAATGGTATGCCAACTCACAGCTCCAGGGCAACTTGTGCGAAAATGGAGAAAAGTTCTCTTACCTGGGCTTGGAGCTGTAGCAAGTAAACCGTTTTTGAAGTTTATCTGTTCAGAGTAAGTTAAATGCCTCTACGTGAATAGATGCTTCTATCTTTCTAAGTAAAAAATTCTTTCTCTTGTTACCATTGGAGTCAGATCATCTTTGTAATTTGTTTGAACAGCATCTTCCCCTTAACCAGGAAGCAGGCATACTGCATAAAGTTTCTTTGCTTGCAAGACAATTGATACATATATTGCATTTAACACAACAGTAAATAAAGTGAGTTCAGCCAACTCTGAATCAACCAAGAACACTTTATTGCAAGAAGAAACAGTCGCAGAGAAACACAGGCTCAGAGGGAACTATATACAGTCTGGTCATGGCTAGCCACGTCCCCAGCAAGCAAGAGTTACTCCTGTTGGCTCACTCCAGAATCCTTCATTTGCATCTCTTTGTTACAAGTTGTTACATGCCTAGCATCCTGATTGGCTGACTCCAGGATCCTTCATTTGCATCTCTTTGTTACATGCCTAACATTCTGATTGGCCTGGTCTTCTAGGCTTCAGGATCCTGGTTTGCAAGGAGTGCCTGAATCAAGCTCAGGCAAGAACCCAGCAAAACACTGGAAATACATAACAGAAAAAGCCAGGTTGAGTGGCTTTTGTTGACACTACAAGACAACGCTCCACAGCTTGCTCAGCAGCACTAGCTACGCCTTTAGCTTGACCTTCGCATCTTCCCTCAAAATGACAGCAGCACAGGAGGCAACGGATGAGCAGAAACTGATTACTATTGCTGATTATCTGAGCTGAACAGTCCCCAAGGCACTGGCAGAGCTGCTGCAGCTTGGGTTGTGTTTCCACCTGGCCACCCCGTAGGTCAGTGGTTCACCGAGAAACGTCCCAGTTAGTTAAACGCCCAGTCCTCCCATTATAATAATGAACCAAAGTGACGTGGCTACAATAGCACTCAAGGAGGCTTCAGTGTTTTAAAAGAACACAAAATGACACTTTCAAAAAACCTGTCACCTCGAAACTTCACAGGCCATCTCTATCACTGTCACTCCCAGGGCTTTTTTTTTGTAGCAGGAACTCCTTTGCATATTAGGCCACACACCCTGATGTAGCCAATCCTCTGAGAGCTTACAGGGCTCTTAGTACAGGGCCTACTGTAAGCTGCAGGAGGATTGGCTACATCAGGGGTGTGTGGCTTAATATGCAAAGGAGTTCCTGCTACAAAAAAAGCCCTGGTCGCTCCCATCACACAGGCCTTTTTCAGAAAGAAACGCTGAAGCTGATTCAGGCATTGCAAGGAATATAACAGAGCAGAGGACAGGTAGATGATAGATAGATAGATAGATAGATAGATAGATAGATAGATAGATAGATAGATAGATAGATAGATAGATAGATAGATAGATAGATAGATAGATAGATAGATAGATAGATAGATAGATAGAGTCAATGGACACTTTTGGAATTTTATAAGGTTGCCAGTCTCCAGGTGGAAGCTGGAGATCTCCCACTTTTAGAACTGATCTCCAGCTGGCAGAGATCAGCTCCCCTGGAGAAAATGGCTGCTTTGGAGGGTGGACTCTATGGCATGGGACCATGCTGAGGTCCCTCCCCTCTCCAAACTCCACCCTCTCCTGACTCCACCTCCAAGGTCTCCAAGTATTTCACAATACAGACCTGGCAACCCTTGAATTCTACCACTGGGTTGGGGGTGCAAGCACAAAACGGCTGCTGCAGGAGGTGCGGCCAACCACGAATGTCATGAGTTGATGTGCAATTCTAATAGTAACTCCTCAACATTTCTGGTGGAAGCTCTGCTTAACAAAATGCTCCCTTTTTTGGTATTGTGTGTGTGTGTGTTTGCACCTGGAAGTCATGTTGACCTCTGATAACTGACCCCTACTGGAGGCCTGGGGGATATTTATAGAGGTGGCTGACTAAAGCAGGGGTGTCGAACTCATTTGTTATGAGGGCCAGATCTGACATACATAAGACCTTGTTGGGCCACATTGTGTCAGGCCGGACCATGTGTGTACCTATTTAAGCAGAGATATAAACTTTTAAAAGGACACAGACAAGCATGACTAAAGATTTTTTTCTAAAAAAAAATTTAAAATAAAACATGCTTAAAACATTAGCACTTGTTGTTCTTAAAGGTGCTTTCTTTGTATTTCTCCCTTGGGAAGCTCTGGGTCTTTCCCTCCCTCTCCAAGGGACCAGAAGGGGGAGGAGCTTCAACCAATAGAGAAAATCGAGCTTTTGCTCTGTAGCTCCTGTGCAATTGAGCAAGCTGAGACGCAGAAGGAAGCAAGAGAGAGGGAGAAGGAAGCAGACAAGAGCCAGTTGCTCAGGGGCCTGATAGGAGCCCTCTGATAGGAGCCCTCTGATTTGGCCCGTGGGCTGCATGTTTGACACTCCTGGACTAAAGCCTGCCCCTATCTTCTTGACTAGGTATTTAAAGGAAGTCACTCATCCAAGTATTAACCACAGTTGACCCTGCTTAGTTTCCAAGATACAATGAGATCAGGCTTGCCTGGACGATCCAAGTCAGGGTTAAGACGATGCTTTTTAAAATGAACATATCATTTTAAAAACATTTTCTTGCTTACACTCAGTATGCCTTCCCTTATGCAGTGAAGATTCTTGTGCTGTGGGGGCAGTTGCTGTTGAAGCAACGTTGTTTTGAATCTGCAGGGCTAATTAGTTCTCTGGCAGCCAATCAGAACCCTTGCTGAGCAAAAACTCGACTTGGCCCTGCCCAATTACTAAATTTTTTTTGGAGGGCATCAGGAAAGGCTTTGGTGAGTGCTGTGGTGCCTGTGGGTGTGAAGGAGGAGGAGGAGGAGGAAAATAATAATAATAATAAAAGGAGGAGGGGATTGGATTTATACCCCACCTTTCACTTGGTGTCTCAGAGTAGTTTAGAATCTCCTTTCCCTTCCTCTCCTCACAACAGACACCCTGTGAGGTTGGTGGGACTGAGAGAGCTCTTCAAAAGTTGCTCTTGAGACAGCAGCCTTGAGAGAACTTGTAACATGCCCAATGTCACACCAGCAGGTGCATGTGGAAGAGTGGGGAATCAAACCTGGTTTTCCCAGATAGGAGTCTACTCACTTAACTACTGTCAAGATCGACTAATAACGACTTAAGACTGGGGGATCATGGCCTAAGCAATAGGCTCTGTTAAAAACATAATGGATCCACTGCTGCTGATGTTCTACCTTAGTTGCTTCCCTTCCCCCCTTTTCTTATTGTGATTCGTAACTGGTGTGAAGGAACTAGCCGGCTGGAGGAAGCCTTGCATAACAATTCAAGGGCATTTGCTAGCTATCGCCTGAGAAAGTATCTAGTAGTTGTGTGTGAATGTTTCCTCCTGTAACCCCCCCCCAGGAATGTTTTTGAAGTGTATCTTAAAGCCCATGTATCAATGTATTGGTTTCATTCTTAGCAAGCTAGAGGCTTGCGCCAGAGTACTGGTTATCAATAAATGAAGACTTGGTATCAACTTTGACTCATTCTTGAATCCGTCGACTTGACAACTACTACAGTTGGGTATAGTGGTTATATAATCCAAGCCCTCATCCATCGAGAACAATTAAAACCCTGCCAAGAAGGCAGGATGAAGGTCGAAACGGGGGAACACTTCTGTTCTTGTCATTGCTATACTTGTGTGGATTTGCTTCATAATGATGTACTGACATCAAGAAGGGTGAAAGAACGAGGCACAAAGTCCTGTTTCACATTGCTGATCCTCCCATAATGGAGTCCCCGATTTAGCACCAGTTTGGTATAGAAGAAGAAGAGGTTGGATTTATACCCCACCCTTCACTACCTGAAGGAATCTCACAGCAGCTGACAATCTCCTTTCCCTTCTTCTCCCCACAACAGACACCCTGTGAGGTAGGTGGGGCTGAGAGAGCTCTCACAGGAACTGCTTTTGAGAGGAACAGCTCTGCAAGAACTGGGGGCTGACTCAAGGTCACATCCACAGGTACATGTGCAGGAGTGGGGAATCAAACCAGGTTCTCCCAGAGCTGAGAAAGAATAGACTAAGTAGCAAACATTGAATGACTAATGCCTGTCTTAGCAAGGGACTTGGAAGGTATAAGATACAGAGAAGAAGAAGAAGAAGAAGAAGAAGAAGAAGAAGAAGAAGAAGAAGAAGAAGAAGAAGAAGAAGAAGAAGAAGAAGAAGAAGAAGAAGAAGAAGATGATGATGATACTGGATTTATATCCCGCCCTATACTCCGAATCTCAGAGCAGTCACAATCTCCTTTACCTCCCTCCCCGCCAACAGACACCTCGTGAGAAAGGTGGGGCTAAGAGAGCTCTTACAGCAGCTCCTATGAGAGCTATGGCTGACCCAAAGGCCATTCCAGCAGCTGCAAGAGGAAGAGTGGGGAATCAAACCCGGTTCTCCCAGATAAGAGTCTGTTCACTTAGCCCCTACACCAGACTGGGCACAATGAACAAGGCACAAAGTCCTGATTCACACTGCTGATCCTCCCACAAAGGAGTCCCCGACTTAGTGCCTGTTTGGTGCTAAGAAAACTCTCTCAGATAAGGTTATTCCATATTAAGAATTTCCATTCCTAAATCAGACGCATTTCCTTCATTGCTTTTTCTGAAAGCCGTCCTTTCATCAACAGTCTTCAAGGACTCCTACTGTGAGATGTACTCAGATTCTGGGAAGGTAACAAAGCCTTGTTATTTCTGGCATCTGGAAGCCTCGGCAAATGTCTGTATGGGCCAACTGGGGTTTTAGAAATCTAACAACTGTTGGAAGGGAAGGGAGGAGAGCATCTGGAGCCATTACCTGAAGGAGATGACCTGACCGGTCCTATTAGTTGTCAGACTGGTCAAACAAAAGTTTTAAAAGTGGATAGTCTGTGGTTGTGTCTGACTGGTAGACATTATTGTGAACTCTCCCTTTGTACCACAGGACATTAGGGCCAGATTAACAATTAGGCCAACTAGGTACTGGCCTATGGGGCCCCACACTTCTAGGGGCTCCGGACTGGCTTTCCCTCCAGTTTCCCCCCTGCTTGCAGTCCTCCCAGCCTGCATGTGCATCCAGCAATGGAGCTGCTCTTTGTCCAACTTGCCTGGTGCGGCTGCTGCTGGTGTCATCACCAAGTTTGCCTCTCCCTGCTTCTCCCCCACAGTTTTGTCAAAGGGGCTTTTGAGAAGGGGCCTGCAGGCTGCAGTGGGGACAAGAGTGCTCTTTCAAGAACAGTCCTTGAGAGAGCAACTCTTGCAAGAACGGTGACTGACCCAAGGTCATTCAGCAGGTGCATGTGGAGGAGTGGGGAATCAAACCTGGTTCTCCCAGGTTAGAGGGGTCACATTTAACCACTACACCAAACTGGCTCTCAAGTAGCTTCATAGAAACTTGCAGACTCTGGAGGTTCCTTCCCCTTCCCCACCCCCCAGAGGTTACTTTTTAAAAAGCCCTTCAGTAGGAAAGAAAATGCAATAGTGCCATTGTATCTACTTTGCAATGGTGTTATTATACCTAGTTTGGTTTTGAAATGCTGTAAAAACAGCATGCAGGAAAACAACAGACCTTGATATCAATATCGCAATAATTCAGTTGCCATCCTAATGGAAACCAGATATTTTATGTATTAGGGAAACCAAGTAGTACTTTTATTAGTATAAAGGATCCAAGGTATGATTTAGAGGGAACAGAAATTAGGACTTTTGGGGTGGATAATTAATCACTGGGGAAATGTTGTGGATTAATAGCCAGAAATATATTTATGAATATTACACTCGAGTGGGTTTTTTCTTCTTCTTTTTGTACTAAAATCTGCTTTTATTGTAAGCATTTATTTCCTTGTTACTTGCTTTTGGCAGTTTCTGTTGCTGCATGATCAATGCTTCAATGAAAATTTCGGAAGAAGAAGAAATTTGAAAATAGAAGGTGAAAGCGCAGTCCGCCCCACTAAAGTGAGCTGTTGTTACAGCTTGGTTCTAATGAATCTATGAAGCAAGTCCGTCCTCCAGGTTTTCAAAGGGATATGATGTGCACAGGATTATTTTTGTAACAGGAACCCCTTTGTGATTAGGCCACACCACCTGATGTAGCCAGTCCTCCAAGAGCTTACAGGGCTCTTAGTACAGGGTCAACTGTAAGCTCTTGGAGGACTGGCTCCATTAGGGGGTGTGGCCTAATATTGGATTTATTATTATCTGAATCTCAGGGTGGTTTCAAACTGTGAAGCTGACACAATTTTATCCCATTGTGAAAAAATCCTCTAAAGTTTGAACCATTTCTGGGCAATCAGACAGCTGCTGCTTCAGCAGCAGGATCCCGGCAGTGGTCAGTGGCTGCCCATTCACACTCTAGCCCGACTCAACCATGGTTCCGATGTGGAAAGGGAAAAAGGCCTGGTGTGTGCGCTCAATTGGAGAAGCACACCTGGCAGAGGGGTTGGGGAAGAAAAAAAATGAGCTTGCTGGAAACGGCTCGGCATGATCTTCCACAGCTCTTCCGCTTATGAGTCACCCCAGGGCATTCAGACAATAGCTGATTATGCTGCCTACATCCGATACAGGGGGAAAATCCAGGTCGCTTTTTGATGCGGATAGGAGGCATCTGGAGATGGCGTGAGTACGGGTGCAGCTCGGAAGGCAGATGTGCTTGTGTGATCGTGCACTTTTAATCCAAATGGGAGGCAGGGCTAGGTCGGGGCAAATCTCCTGTGTGAAAGCACCCTCAGAGCGGTCAAAATCTACTTTACCTCCCCCCCGCCCCACAAAAGACACCCTGTGAAGTAGGTGGGGCTGAGAGAGCTCTTACAGCAGCTACCCTTTCAAGAACAACTCCTGTGAAAGCTATGGCTGACCCAAGGCCATTCCAGCAGGTGCAAGTGGAAGAGTGGAGAATCAAACCCGGTTCTCCCAGAGAAGAGTCCATGCACTTAACCACTACCCCACACTGGCATATGCAAATATGCAAAGAATATGCTAATCTGCAAAGGAGTTCCTGCTACAAAAAAAGCCCTGTTCTTACCACTGAAGTGAATGAAGAAACATTCAGTCACATGAACACACAACAAGAAGAAGATATTGGATTTATACCTGCCCTATACTCTGAATCTCAGCATCTCAGAGCAGTCACAATCTCCTTTACCTCCCCCCCCCCCACCAACAACAGACACCTTGTGAGGTAGGTGGGGCTGAGAGAGTTCTTACAGCAGCTGCCCTTTCAAGGACAACTCCTATGAGAGCTTGACCCAAGACCATTTCAGTAGCTGCAAATGGAGGAGGAGAATCAAACCCAGGAACCAAACCTGGTCCACTCACTTAACCACTGCACCAAACTGGCTCTCAAGGCACTATACTGAATCAGACCCTTGGTCCATCACAGTTACTATAGCCTACTCAGACTGGCAGCAGCACCCCAATGCCCAAGGTTGCAAGCTGATCCATTGCAAGCTTATCTATTGAAATGGAGACACCAAGGATTGAACCGGGGATCTTCTGCATGCCGATCAGCTACTCCAGGGGTGGCCAACGGTAGCTCTCCAGATGTTTTTGCCTACAACTCCCATCAGCCCCAGCCAGCATGGCCAATGTAGAGCTACCGTTGGCCACCCCTGAGCTGCTACTCTGTCACTGAGTCGCTCCCCCCCCTTACTATGGTCATGGACCAGCAGAGAATCGGCAAACTCATTCAAATGGGAACTTTGTGTGCACATTGGCAGGGCCAGTCCTGCCACTAGGCAAAGTAGGTGATTGCCTAGGGCGCTGGCCCTCTGGGAGCGCTGAATTGGGCATCACTCATGTGACTTGGTGACATTACCAGTGCAGGGGAAGGGGTTGCGCCGGAAGTTAGTCTTGCTTAGAGTGCCAGACGGGCTAGGCCAGCCCTGCACATTGGCCCACATGTGAGGCTCTAACACAGGGGGGTTGAACTCATTTGTTATGTGGGCCGGATCTGACATAAATGAGACCTTGCTGGGCTTGGCCATGTGTGTACATTTTTAAGATTAGGTAGCAGAGATATAAATTTCATAAAGGACATGGACACAATTTTTTTTAAAAAAGAAACATAAAATAAAACATGCTTAAAACATTAGCACTTTTTGGTCTTAAAGGTGCTTTCTTTGTATCTCTCTCATGGGATCCAGGGAACTGGGCAAAGGAAGCTCTGGCTCTTTCCCTCCCTCCCCAGGAGACCAGGATGGGAAGGAGCCTCAGCCAATAGAAGGAAGAGAGGCTTGGCTCAGTAGCGCTGCTGTGCCATTGAGAGAGCCATTGAGAGAGCCTCAACCAATGGAGAAAATAGAGGTTTTGTTCTATAGCTCTTGTGCAATTGAGCAAGCCTTGCAAAGCAATCTATTTTCACAGAGAGAGGGAGAAGGAAGAAGACGACAGCCAGTTACTCGGGGGGGGGGGGGGCTGATAGGAGCCCTCCGAGGGCCTGATTCGGCCTCCGGGCTGCATGTTTGGCACCCCTGCTCTAACAGTTCAGTCCTAAAAAGAACTGGATCCAACCAAGGCCATGGACTTGAACGGTCTTCCAGTGGTCTAACTCTGCTTCCTGAGAGATTGCAGTGAGGTCAGATTGCGCCCATGTCCTGTTTATATTTTGAAGTAGGATTTAATGGTTTGAAAACATGGCCACCTGCTGGAAGAACACTGCAGCAGGCCCATATCTGTTTAATTGCAATGTTAAATCATATTTTAATTCCATAAGCCGTGCTGGTGATGCAGGGCAAGCACTGTTCATAAATGCGAAGGTGCTGTGGCTCTCATCAGTTATCACCTTCTCAAGAGGTGCTTTTGGGAACGATGGAACAATAAATCACAGTGGGAATGATGAAGAAGTGTGATCACTGTCTAATGCCCACTCATTCAACCTTAGAGAATGATGCAGAGTTCCATCACTGTTAGAGTGGCGCGAATATTGTGTAACAAAATGAGATTTTGTACCTGACGTAAATCGTCCCTCGCTTTCCTTGGAAGGTTCTCTACCCTTTTAGCAGGTTTCGGTCTAGAATTCAAGATGGAAATTGGGTGGGTCCAGAACCATTGTGTTATTCTGGGACAGAAACTGAGACACTCTTTTCAAACTTACTTGGAATTTCTTGAAATGTAACAGAGGGAGGACAGAGAGGAACCTCATTTTTAAGCAATACCCATTAAAAATTTTGCTGAGAAATTCCACTTTTTCAGATGCTAGGATTTATTTTTAATCACATCATTGAGAATGGACACATAAAAGTTCTCTTGGGTGAAAAGCTTATTTTGCTGCAGTGGAGAAACAAATATTTAAAACAGCAAATCATACTTGTTCTGCTTGTGCATCTAATTTTTTTTTAAATTCCTCATCCATAATGTTTCCCATCATATACTTATTTCTTGACAATGTTGTATCTTTTAAGAGCTTTCTTTCTTGGCTAAATACCATACCTTCTATAGTTATGAAAGGTAGATATACTAAGTTACCTTATTACCTTATTTATACCTTATTCTTTATGTTCGATTGATTAGATTGATTCACTAGTGTGTATACTATTGGAAAGAAGCCCCATGGCACAGAATGGTAAAGCTGCTATACTGCAGTCCAAACTCTGCTCACACCTGACTTCAATCCCAGCAGAATCTGGGTTCAGGTAGCCGGCTCAAGGTTGACTCAGCCTTCCATCCTAATGAGGTCGGTAAAATGAGTACCCAGCTTGCTGGGGGTAAAGTGTAGATGACTGGGGAAGGCAATGGCAAACCACCCTGTAAAAAGTCTGCTGTGAAAACATCATGATGCGACGTCACCCTCGAGTCGGAAACAATTGGTGCTTGCACAGGGGACTTTACCTTTTTATACTATTGGAATGTCCCTTTTATGAGGTCATTCAATTCAATTCCATTCCTCCTCTTTTAATCGATTTTCTTGGATTATCTGTGTCTGCATGCTTGTTTGTACTTATTTTCATCACTTGTGTGCCCATACTGTGGTGCCCCCCCCTTTACAGGCTTTACTCACCTAGTGGTCACTTCAGTTTTTCATCATTGTATTTCCACTTTATTTCCCTGCATTTTTAGGGTGCTCGGGAATAAACCAGTGATGCAGTGATGAAATTTCATAGTGATCACTAAAGGGAGACACATAAATACAAAGGGTATTAAAAGGGGAATTGGAGAGAGAGAAAGAGAGAGAGAAAAATTGTTTTCTGTGGCCCCAGAAGGTAGGACCAGAACTAATGGGTTGAAATTAAATCAAAAGAGTTTCCAGCTCAACATTAGGAAGAACTTCCTGACCTTTAAAGCAGTACCTCAGTGGAACAGGCTTCCTCAGGCTAGATGGCCATACAGCAATGAGGATCCTGTGAATTTAGGGGGGGGTATTTGTTAGTTTCCTGATATACGTATAAATTATGAAGGCAGAATATAATCAGGGGGTTGGGGGCTCAATGAAATTGCTGAGCAGTCAGGTTATAACGAAGAAAAGGTACTTCTTCACACATGGAATTCACTACTGTAGGAGGTGGTGGCGGCGGCTACAAGCATAGACAACTTCAAGAGGGGGTTGGAGAAACATATGGAGCAGAGGTCCATCAGTGACTACAAAGCATAGATGGAACTCTCTGGGGCAACTGATGAGCGGCACAGTGGGAGGGCTTCTAGTGTCCTGGCCTTGTTGGTGGACCTCCTGATGGCAATTTTTTTTTTTGGCACTTTTTGACAGAGTTTTGGACTGGATGGGCCATTGGCCTGATCCAACATGGCTTCTCTCATGTTCATGTTCTTAGGGAGTAAATGTGCAGAAAAGAACAAAACTACAACAAAATATGGGCTTACAGGTGACAAAATGACATGCCCAGAAAAGCCCTGAAGCAATACCCTGTTATTGAGTGATAAGGATCCCAAAGTTACACTGGCAGTTGAAAAATTTATTTCAGTCCTTATGTCACGTAAGAATTGTAAACAATTCCTCTGCTTACAAACTACCTGTCAGGGAGCTTCTAAGGGATAAAGGAAAGGAGTTAGGGATCAAGAAAGATCTTATCCACAATATTTGTAGTCATGGAAGGAACTCACTTCAAGCTTAAATTGAAACGGTATGAGCAGAATTATCATATGCATATATCAGCGATCAATTTTGATTAACTCGTAGTGCAAAACACTAATTGCACAGGCATGGTCTCATAAACACCACCATGTTTCTGCTTAAATTATTTGTCCTTCCTTTCTGTCCGACGTGTAACTTACTTGAACCAAACTGTAGCTTAGAAATGCTTGACATGACTAACGCCATGATGTGTTCTAATGTGACCCCTGCTTTACTAACCATGAGAAATGTAGCAAGCACCTTTCCTCAAACCATTCTGTAACCGCAAGGAGAAAAATCTCACACCAAGCCTAGAGGCCATCTGTGGTCTTTGAAGTTAACGTATCCAAGGTTCCTTTCCCCTGGGAAGGAGATAAGACTATGGGAAGCACCGACTGTCTCTGGGTGTGTGAAAAAGACTGTATTGTTTCCTGCTTTGAAATGTAGAAAAGGCTGGTTTCGGCCTTGAAGGGCATCAAACTCAATCTGCCTCCTAACTAGCATGTTTGTTCTCAAATAAATGGATTAATTTTGCAACATTATGATCTGTCTCTGTTTGAAGTTCCACGTCTTGAAACTTCCTTCTTTCCTTCCTTCCTTCCTTCCTTCCTTCCTTCCTTCCTTCCTTCCTTCCTTCCTTCCTTCCTTCTTATCTTGGACTCTTGTCTGAGAGAACTGGGTATGATTCCCCACTCCTCTACTTGCAACTGCTGGAATGGCTTTAAGTCAGCCATGGCTCCCACAACAGTTGTCCTTGAATGGGCAACTTCTGTCAGAGCTCTCTCAGCCCCACCCACCTCACAGGATGTCTGTTGTGTGGGAGGAAGGTAAAAGAAATTGTAAGCCACTCTGAGACTCTAAGATTCAGAGTGTAGGGTGGGGCATAAATCCAATATCTTCTTCCTCCCCTGGAACTCAGGATAGGTCCTACAATCCTTAGTGCCTACAGTTACTACCAATCAAGTCCCCCTCTGCTATCCCTTCTGCGGGACTTCAGAAAAATCATATACAAGGCTGATTGAGTTTCTTTATTTTCCTTTTGCTGCTACACATCAAATACAAGCAAAGGGACTGGGGGGGACAGGGATTCCTCACCCCCATGTGGACTTAACAGCCCTCTGCAGCCTGATTCGATGAGTGCTTTTTAAGAAGTACTTCCTGTGGGGTTCACTGGTGACTGACATTCCAAAGTAAGCACCCTCAGGATTGCAGCCTTTTTGCTGGAAAATGGTCCCAGGTTTTCCTTTTGATCTAGTGAAGATTAAAGGTGGCACGAGGTCTTTAGCCCTCTTTTTAATATCAGAAAATAAGCAAAGAGTGGAGATCCAGACACTATTGGCCATGCAACTACTGGAAAAATAAAGACTGATTTCTCACTAGCCTTACACCACTCTCATGCTCCTCTTCTCTGTGGGGCTTCCATCCCATTTCATGCTATCTATCCCGGGGCTGCAACTAGCGTTGGCTTTTTCATACAGCAAACAGAAACTGGTTTTAGAGGTTTCTGTTTGCTGCACGAAAAAGTTGATGCTAGTTGCAGCCCTTGGGCAGGCAGTGTGAAATTGAACAGCAGCCCTACTGAGAAGAGGAGCATCAGAGCGGCATAAGGCAAGTGGGGAAATTTATACTTGCCTATCAGATTGGGTTCACAATATGCACAGGCCCTGGGAGTGATCTGATGAATAACCAGGGCTTTTTTTGTAGAAGAAGCCTAGCAGGAACTCATTTGCATATTAGGTCACACCCCTGACACTCCCATTGTGGCACACAGGGCTTTTTTTGCAGAAAAAAAGGTCAGCAGGAACTCATTTGCATGTTAGACCACACACCCTGACACCATGCCAGCTGGAACTGTGTTCCTGTGTGTTCCTGCTCAAAAAAAGCCCTGTGAAAAACTATCACAGGGGTCTCCAAAGTGGTGCTCCTGGGCACCATGGCACTCACCAATGCCTTTTCTAATGCCCACTAAGTGTTTTTAGAAAGTGGGCGGGTCAAGGTTGGGTTTTTTGCCCAGCAAGGCTTATGATTAGGTATCGGAGGTTTGATTGATTGGGCAGACTTTTTTTTAAAGAAGACAACTGCAGATTTATACCCCACCCTTCTCTCTGAATCAGAGACTCAGAGCGGTTTATAATCTCTCATATCTTCTCCCCCCACAACAGACACCTTGTGAGGTGGATGGGGCTGAGAGGACTCTCACAGCAGCTGCCCTTTCATGGACAACTCCTGCGAGAACTTTGGCTGACCCAAGGCCATTCCAGCAGCTGCAAGTGGAGGAGTGGGGAATCAAACCCGGTTCTCCCAGATAAGAGTAACAACTACACCCAACTGGCTTTGGCAGTGTTAATAGATAAAGTATATACATCAAAAGGGATATTTATTCAAATACTCTGGGGAGAACACCCCTCAGGAAAAAGGACACCAGACTTCAAGCTCTGAAATATATGGAGAATTTATTTAAATTTATTTAAATCCTAGTCAATACATGCATTTAACAAGATTAGGGATAATATATGATCCCAAGGTTGCATGATTACATGGTTGCATAACTACATGGGTCCATGGGTACATAGCTACATAAGTCCATGGTTCATAGTTACATGGTATAGCCTTTTCTTTACTTAGGTTCCCTAGCTTATTAGCCTATTACATTTGGTGCAAGCAAAGCCATTGTATAGATAGTAAAGAGCATTTCGTCCTCACCTCTCCTATGGTTTCAGGTGGTTGTCTATGCAGAGGTGTGGAGGGGTCTTGCTTCTCAGGAGGCTTCCCTTAAACTAACTGTTAACTGGCTAACTAACTCCTTGGTAAGATCTCCTCCCAATTTATACCTTTCTCCACAGTGTCTCCACCCCTTCCTTTTGACCAATCAGAGACAAGAAAGCTAGGTTCTGTCATCTTTTGACTAGGAAGCACCAAAAACCCCTGTTACATAAGAAAACCATCTATTGTTGCCAAATATCAGCTCTAATTGGTACCAGAGATGTCAATGAACTCTAAAAGAAAATCTCCATCTGATACCTGGATCCCAATTCTCCTAATCTGGGACCATGGGTGCTTGAGAACCCAAACTAACAAGCACACAGCAAAGTCGAAAAAGCAGATGCATTATGACTAATATCTCCAAGCACCCACCATGGCTATACCAGGAAAGCTGCTCAGCATGTTGCTGACTTCTCCATGGATTGGCCTTGCTCTGAACACCAGTTTGGTGTAGTGGTGAAGTGCACGGACTCTTATCTGGGAGAACCGGATTTGATTCCCCACACCTCCGCTTGCAGCTGCTGAAATGGCCATGGGTCAGTCATAGCCCTCGCAGAGTTTGTCCTTGTCACCCTGTGAGAGCTCTCTCAGCCCAACCCCCACCTCACAGGGTGTCTGTTGTGGGGGGGAGGAAGGTAAAAGTAAGTAAAAGTAAGTAAGTAAAATTTTATTTGTACCCCGCCCTCCCCCGCCACAGCAGGCTCAGGGCAGCTAACAGCATTCAAAAATAAATAGTACAGTAATAAAACCTTAAATTAACATTAAAACATTAAACCAATCAATACTTAATTAGAACAATTCTAAATTTAACAGTACATCTGGCGGTAACCTTATTGTTTGACGCTATCTCTGTCGGTTGGGCCACTGAGACTCTGCGATTCGGAGTGGAGGGCGGGATATAAATCCAATATCATCATCTTCTTCTTCTTCTACATGGGTACTTCAGCCTTCTCCTTTCATGGGCATGAAAGCAGTGGAACACAATCCTGAGCAGTGTTCCCTCTAAGTTGAGTTAGTGTGATCTAGCTCACAGTTTTTTGGCCCCTGGCTCACACATTTTTGTCTTAGCTCAGGAAGAATGGCCCCAGAACAAACAAATTTATGCAATAGCTCACAATTTTAACACCAGTAGCTCACAAAGTAGAATTTTTGCTCATAAGACTCCACAGCTTAAAGGAAGTATTATCCTGAGCAGGATTTTTTTTTTGTAGCAGGAACTCCTTTGCATATTAGGCCATACCCCTGATGTAGCCAATCCTCCCAGAGCTTACAGGGCTCTTAGTACAGGGCCTACTGTAAGCTCTTGGAGGACTGGTTGCATCAGAGGTGTGGGGACAAATGTGCAAAAGAGCTACAAAAGAAAACCCCTGATCCTTAAGCATTTGAGAGCTTCAGATTCTTTTTCCCTTTCATTTTGCACTTTGGTCGTTCTTTGGTTATTAGGGTCATTCAATGTTGGGTTGTTCTTTGGTTATTAGGTATGACATTCTTCTATGTTTTATGGGATTTTTAAAACCTCTACAATTCCATGAGAGTACTGTATATCTTTGGGACATGGTTTAAAGACCTTAAAGTCTTTGTTTAAAGACTTTAAGTTATAAAAAATTATATCCTTAAAGTTATAAAAAGGAAGAACAAGCAGACTGCATGATTGTCTACCAAATAACAAAAAAAAAATACTAATATAACCTTAGTATACAAAATACTTTGTAATACTTTGGCCCCCAAATGAGAAGGGAGCACTCACTGAAGAAGATCCTGATGCTGGGAAAGACAGAAGGCAAAAGAAGAAGGGGACGGCAAAAGAGGAGATGGCTGGACAGTGTTACTGATGTAACTAACACGAATTTGAGCAGACTACGGAGGATGGTGGAAGACAGGAGGGCCTCGCGTGACTCTGTCCATGGGGTCACAAAGAGTTGGACTCAACTGTGCGACTGAACAACAACAACATACAATATATAAACAAAAAAGTCCCTACAACAACTATAACTTTACAGGACCAAACACCCAAACACTGTGATGAAACCCAGAATAAGCTTCTGAGCCTCTGACACTGCAGAGAAAAATAGGGACCCATCCTTTCACTCCAAGTCCCTATGCAGAAACTACTAACAAAAACCAAGAGGGTTAACAACCTATGTTGTATACAGTTTACCTCGAATGTAAGGCTGCTATGTTCTGCTTGGGATTTTTAATTATTTATTTATCTATTTATTTTGGGGGGGGGGGTACTTTGTTGGTTTGTCATCTATGATAAAGTTTCAATAAAAGTTATCTTTATTATTAAAAAAAAAGAAAAAAAATAGGTCCCATGCTTCTTCAGACCCAGAACTTTGTCTCCCACAGTTGACTCATATGCTTTCTGTTGATCACTGGTTGAAACGAAGCAGATTTCTTTTATGATATGCTGTCAATGGCAACTATATTAGGGTTGCTTTATTGCGACAAGCTGTCTTCTGACCATCAGCATTACAAATCCAAGTCTTTTGTCAGCCAAAGTACAAAACACGCATCTTCCCTCCCCTCCCCCCTCCCCTCCCCTCCCCTCCCCTCCCCTCCCAAGGTCTCTCATTCCCTGGTTACTAGACCACCAGAAACCTTTTATCACCATCCCGCCTGACAGGAATTGCTCTACTGAACTCAATTATCACTATTTGGACTTCATCTCCACAAGGCAAGAATCCCACTTCTAACAATCAATTTAACATCTCAAAGACCTGCTAGTGATAGCTTAGATGCCTGGACTTCTAACAATCCAATTAAAAAGAATATCTTACTAGTTTCTCTCAGGGCTGGCTCAAGTCATAGTGGCATCGAGGACGGCTGTTGGGCCTTCCCTCTGTGGGGAGCTGGAGCAGTTAATTCTTTCCTCTTCATTCTCCCAGGCCTCTTTTTAGGGTTGCAAAGTTCTCCGCAGCTGCCAGCAGGAGTCTTTTTTTTCATGTGTGATGACATCACCTGGAAGTGACGTATTGCACCAGGCACATTGTGAGAGGACATGCTAGGAATTCACATGAAACTCTATGGTTTTATGGGGGGATGCCAGTTTGGTATAGTGGTTAAGTGTGTGGACTCTTATCTGGGAGAACCGGGTTTGATTCCCCACTCCTCCACTTGCAGTTGCTGGAATGGCCTTGAGTTAGCCATAGCTCTTGTAGGAGTTGTCCTTGAAAGAGAAGCTTCTGGGAGAGCTCTCTCAGTCCCACCCACCTTACAGGGTGTCTGTTGTGGGAGAAAGAGATAAAGGAGATTGTAAGCTGCTCTGAGACTCTGATTGACCCTGGAGGTCCGTTGCAACTCCATGATTCTATGATTCAGAGATAAGGGCAGGGTATAAATCTGCGGTCTTCTTCTTCTTCTCTTGCAATTTTGGGGGGACTCTATGGCCAAATAGCTAGAGTATCCTCACATGAAACCATAGAGTTTCCTGTGAATTCCTAGAGCATCCCTGTGCCATGTGCCCAGAATGATATGTCACTTCTGGGTGCCGCACACATTGCATGCTAACAGGACTCTTTTGGGGGAAGGGATCCCCCTGGTGGTCTCCTCCCTGCTGGTGGTTTAGGGTCCACCAAACTGGGCTTCCCCTGCACCTGGGAGGAACTTGGGAGCCTTACTTCTTCTACAAGGCAGCAAGCTCTTCATCCTCTATAACAAGTCCCCAGTGTGGTGCTCAGGGCTTTTTTGTAGCAGGAACTCCTTTGCATATTAGGCTACACACCCAATGTAGCCAGTCCTCCAGGACCTTACAGTAAGCCCTTTACGAAGAGCCCTGTAAGCTCTTGGAGGATTGGCTACATCAGGGGGGTGTGGCCTAATATGCAAAGGAGCTCCTGCTACAAAAAAGCCCTGGTGGTACTTATGGGCACTACAGTGCTCACCGGCACCTTTTTGGGCATCTGCCAGGTGGGTTTTTTTGAGAGTTACTGCAGATGGGGCTTTTGCCTAGGCAAGGTTTTTGATTGGCCATTGGAGAATTGATTGGCTGTGCAGATCTTTTCAAAATGATACTTACGCAGCAGCTGCCACTACAGTACTGCATGACTGAAGATAAGCCTTGGCAGCTATTTTGTGGCCAACTCTACCTCCTGAGGCAGCTATTCTGTGGATGTGCTTGCCACACTTGGTCAGAATTCCAAAGGTGCTCCTAGGCTCAAAAAACATTGCAGACCCCTGCCCTATAATGTTTCCAGGATTCTCATGGAATTCCTTTCCCTCAAGTGACCTCTGGGATAGATCCAACTCTCTTCCAAGGCAACATCCTTCAACCTAAGATGTCTTACTCCAATTCAAGTGGCTCCTCCAATCACTTAAGATGGTGGAAGGCACCTTCATCTTGAGGAAGTCTTACAACCACTCAGTGAAGTGGTAGGATACAGGAAGGAACCATCCCACTTTTTGGATTACAGCAGGGGTGTCAAACATGCAGTTTGGGGGCCGAATCAGGCCCCCCGGAGGGCTCCTATCAGGTCCCCGAGCAACTGGCTGTCACCTGCTTCCTTCTCCCTCTCTCTTGCTTCCTTCTGCATAGCAGCTTGTTTTGCAAGGCTTGCCCAATTGCTCAGGAGCTACAGAGCAAAACCTCTATTTTCTCTATTGGCTGAAGCTCCTCCTCCCCCAATCCCCTGAAGAAGGAAGGAAAGAGCCAGAGCTTCCTTTGCCCGGTTCCCTGGATCCCATGGGAGAAATACAAAGAAAGCATCCCTAAGACCAAGGAGTGCTAATGTTTTAAGCATGTTTTAAGTTTTTAAAATGTATATATTTGTCTTTGTGTTCTTTATAAAATTTATATCTCTGCTACCTAATCTTAAATAGGTACACACATGGCCCGACCCGACATGGCTCGGCCCGACTCAACATGGCGTGGCCCCTCAAGGTCTCGTTTATGTTAGATCCGGCCCACATAACAAATGAGTTCAACACCCCTGTATTACAGCCTTGCCACGTTTGTTTGTTCATTCGTTTAAGTGTGAGAGAACGAATAGTCAAGAAAGAGGAGCTGTTCTGGCTCTGGACAAAGGTGGAGAAGAAGCAATGGAGGCATGCACAAGGGAGAGCTATGAACAGATGGGTGGGTGGGGCAGGGACACGACCATCTCTAGATATCACCAGCATGATGGTTTCTGCTGATATCTAGAGAGGTGTGATGTCACATCTCTTTTTTTAGAAAGGACATCATGAAGGTGTCATTTTAAAATCAAAAAATTTAAAATTTAAAAACAAAAACTTCTTTCAGTTTCTCCCACTGACTGCTGGAGTGCTAGCAGGCAATGCTTCTGGGCCAGGATATTTATTTCCCCCAGCAAGCAGATGGCAGTCCTAGACACCTGAGGCAACTACTTCAGCTGGCCTCATTATTGAGCCAATGTCCTTCCGGCTCGTATGTGTGAGAAAGGACTTTGGAAGGACAAAATCCTGAAAGCTTGCCCAAAGGTGTGTGCATTGTACCCCAGAAAATGACATTTCTGGCTTTACAAACACTCTTCTTCTCCCTCTACTACTTACAAAGCCAAATTAGATATATGCAGCTTGGTGTATCATGGTGGTTCCCTGGAATCATGTCTGAGGAATGTGTATGTCCATCATGCTCCTTGGTATAAACTACAAGTGTACATATATCTATGTCTTTTGGCCAATGTTCATGATTCTTTCACTGCCTATAAGACATGGAATGGCAGATACTACATTTCAGGCCTCATTTTGGGCAGGAGCTCACAGGAGCAGAGCTCCAGCATCTCTAAATTTTATTGTGCTCTTTTTTTTTTAGACACCCTGCCCCTCACACACAAAAAACCCCCACTTGCTTCTGGGTTTCATTGTTCAAACCCCCATGAAGATTTTGCTAAACTCTAAGATTTGACAAACTTTCTAATGTTTTTCCTCACAAAAAAAATGGGAAAATAGTCAAAACATAAAACAGACAGATGGAAATCTTTATCCTGCAACTGTAGCCACATAGGAGAGTGTAATTGAAAAAGTATGATGGGAGTAAGGTTTTATCATGACAGTTATAATTCAAGAAGCATTTTAAGGTAGATGCTGATATAATCTAGAACACCTTCCAGTGATATCAAGGGTGTGTGACATATGCAAATGAGTTATACAAGTGAGTGGTGCTAATGAGCTCCAGCACCTCTTTTTCTGTGAAATGACCCCTGCTACACTTGATTTTAGCCAAACGACCAAGGAGCAACAGAAACTGTGTGAATACCTAGCTCACATTTATCATTTGCCCAATGGTTGCTTAGGACAACTGCATCACTATTTCAGAAACAGATAAATCCGGACACCTTAGGTTTCCAAGATCACTCTGAAGAAGTATAATTGAATTGTAAAATTAGCTGCTTAACAATATTTGAATCCAGCACACAGCAGCTAGTAGAATGGTTTCGGATGCTCAGTAAGGCCCAGAAGGTCCTTTGTCATAAGGCAGATAATGGTCCTTTTTTTACCTTTTCTTTATTGAATGTTTCAGTTTAACAACGTAAATTAGCACATTTGAAGTATTTACTAACACAATTAACCTTTAAAAAAACACCCTTTTCCCTCCAAAATGTCAAGGTTTACTATATCATAATTATAAAGTCTTTTTGCATTGATATAATTAGAAAAATAAACATCTTCCACCCAAATGCTGCTCCCTTAAAAAAAAGATTTACGTTATTCATTTTTTTTAAAAAACTCCTAGTTTTCTTACACTGAAAATAATGTTAATTAGAAGAAGGGTGTTTTTGGCATACTCAGCATTTTTGGTCTTTTGTTTACCCTAGATGGTTTTCCCCACCTCCATCTTTCTCGTGAAATGTAAGCAATTGTGTTGGTGCTCCAGATTAATTAATAGTGGCCTTGTAATAATGAAGCATCCTCAGAGGAGTTGTTTCCTTTCCTTTCCTTCTTCAACCCCCTCACATTGCTCTTTGCTCCCTTTGAGGAGCTCTCCATTTCTCCATCCATCTGTCTTCACCCCCAAAGCTAGTGGCTCCGAAGAGCGATTTCAGAGATAAAGGGCAATTATGCAGAATGTTAAATACAAAATGTGAATTGCATTGACATGCCATCATTTGTTTCTAGAGAGCATCACAATAATGGTGATATCTTAGATGCATTTAGCGAATATGGTGTAATAACACACTCTAGGATTCTGAGCTGAAGTATGAAAACAACACCAAAGAATTAGAGGTGTTGGTGAGCTCTGCAAGGTTTGGATTGTTCCAGTGGCTTTTAATTCTGCCACATGAATGTATGGTGTAGAGGTCTGGAGTAGTAGTGTAGTGGTTAAGTGTGAGTACTCTTATCTGGGAGAACTGGGTTCGATTCCCCACTCCTCCGCTTGCAGCTGCTGGGATGGCCTTGGGTTAGCCATAGCTCTTGCAAGGACAGAGTTGTCCTTGAAAGGGCAGCTTCTGTGAGAGCTCTCTCAGCCCCACCTACCTCACAGGGTTTGTTGTGGGGGAAGAAGATAAAGGAGACTGTAAGCTGCTCTGAGACTCTGATTCAGAGAGAAGGGCAGGCTACATTCTTCTTCTTCCTCCTCTTTTTCTACAAAATGACCCTTGCTAAATATGTCTATTTTAGGGTTCCTGGTTCAATGGGATGGGGTTTACCTTCCCAGGTAGGGGATGGGGCTTACCTTCCCAGGAACAAGGAGAGAGGAGCAGTTAATAAACTTGACATGTTTATCTCACCAAGAAGTGACGTAATTATTAATTAATGATTAAATGTGTCTGAAGAAGTGTGCATCCACATGAAAGCTTATACCCAGAATCAAACTGCATTGGTCTTAGAGGTGCCACTGGACTCAGTTTTGTCCTACCATTTAGTAAAGGCAGTTACGTTTTCTGCTGGGGATTTCTAGCTACATCTGATTGTTCTGCTGCAGCACCTATGCCTCTCAATAAGTTCCTGGCTTTAATCCACCAATATATCCAGTAACTTCCTCCCCCTCCACTCCCCTCCCCCCCAAAAAAAGCCTTCTTGGGCATAAAAAAAAGTCTACTAAAGTCATTAGTATAACATCAGACACACAAATCTGCAAGATCACAGCTCCTCTTCTGTGAAGTGGAAAATTACGTTCCAGGTCATGGAAGAGAAGGGGCAATGATTCATAAGTTAGTTGACCCAGTGTAGCATTATTCATAAAATACTTTGTGTGAGCATCAGTGTTCCCTCTAATTTAAGTTAGTGTGAGCTAGCTCACAGATTTTTCGCCTCCAGCTCACAAACTTTTGTCTTCGCTCAGGAAGGATGACCTAGAGCACACTAATGTATGCAGTACCTCACAACTTTGATGCCAGTAGCTCACAAAGTAGAATTTTTGCTCCCAAGACTCTGCAGCTTAGAGGGAACATTGGTGAGCATAGGTTGTGGGGGTTATGTGCACAAATAAGCTGCACTCATATCATCGGAACTCACTGTGGTGGTGGTGTTTTTCCCATCAAGTCACAGCAGACATGTGACTGCAGAGGGTTTATAAGGCAAGAGATGCTCAGAGGTGGTTTACCATTGCCTGCCTTTGCATAGCAACCCTGGTGTTCTTTGGTGGTCTCCCATCCAAATACTGACCAGGGCTGACTCTGCTTAGCTTCTGAGATCTAAAGTGATCAAGCTACCTGTAAACCATTAAATTGTCCAATGTCCTTCCTATGTCCTTCCACAGGCACAGTCTCTCGGTTTAAAGCTATGTGCGTGATGGTTTGACTGTGTTGACGATATTGCTACACCGATTATGAAGACCGTGGTTTGTAGAGGAACCATGGTTTGAAAATGCTCTGGTCATTGGCAGTTTACAGTGTATTCCTGTGCAGAGTTACTTGCCAATTTCAATAGGCTTAGACTAGAGCAATTCTGCGCAGGGTTTCACCACTAATCACGGAATCTTTGAACCTTAGATGTGAATAAAGCCCTTCTGCAAGCCATCTCTTCAGTGACTGAAATCCAAAAGGCACTCTTGCAAAGTTTTGTTGCTCAGGTCTGGTTGCTGTGGCCACATAGTATACCTTAGCTTGCTTTCTTTCTCCCTCCCTCCCTCCCTCCCTCCCTCCCTCCCTCCCTTCCTTCCTTCCTTCCTTCCTTCCTTCCTTCCTTCCTTCCTTCCTTCCTTCCTTCCTTCCTTCCTTCCTCCCTCCCTCCCTCCCTCCCTCCCTTCCTTCCTTCCTTCCTTCCTTCCTTCCTTCCTTCCTTCCTTCCTTCCTTCCTTCCTTCCTTCCTTCCTTCCTCCCTCCCTCCCTCCCTTCCTTCCTCCCTTCCCTTCCCTTCCCTTCCCTTCCCTCCTTCCTTCCTTCTTTTGCCTTGAGTATCTAATTCAGGGGTGTCAAACTCATTTGTTACAAGGACCAGATCTGACATCAATGAGACCTTATGTGTGTCATAAAATAAAATGCCAGGTAGCAGAGATATAAACTTTATAAATCATACAAATAACATTAAAGATTTTTTTTTAAAAAAAAAAACAAACTAAAATAAAACATGCTTAAAGTATTAGCAGTCTCGCACTATTGCGGTCAGTATCAAAGCAAGCTCTCCCCCCCACACACACACTTCCACCCAAGAGAGGAGCCTCAGCCAATGGAGAGAATAGAGGCTTTGCTCTGTAGCTTCTGTGTAATTGAGAAATCCTGGCAAAGCAAGGTGTGACACAGAAGGAAGCAAGAGAGAGGGAGAAGGAAGCAGATCTGCTCGTGGGTCTGATAGGAGCCCTCTGGGGGCCTGATCCAGCCTCCAGGCCACATGATGGACACCACTGATCTAACTGGTAGAAAGGAAAACTTTAATAATGACTAACATCATGAGGCCCTGCCCTGGATGTCCAAAGCTAGCCTGATCTCTTCAGATCTCAGAAGTCCTGGTAAGCACTTAGATGGAAAACCACCAAGGAAGCTGTGCATCGCTAGACAGAGGCAGGCAATGGCAAACTGCCTCTGAATGTCTCTTGCCTGGGGGGTGGAAGGACAAGGAGAGCCCCAGGTGAGCGAGGCCTGCTTGGACATGCTGGATCTCTAGCCAGTCCAAGCAGACCTCACTCATCCGAGGCTCTCCTTTCTTACATCAGGTTGCTTTTAGCTGGGGAGGCAGCAGCATATACTAATAAGTTATGCTAATGAGCTCCACCATCTATTTTTCTACAAAACAACCCCTGATCACGTTGCCTCGCTGGGAACCTGCCTGAGGCAGCTTACAAAATGAAAATAATAAGAACAAAGCAATTAAAAGATATTAGTTAAATCCTGCATCCAGAGCGTCTTTTTTTTTTATAGTAGGAACTCCTTTGCATATTAGGCCACACACCCCTGATGTAGCCAATCCTCTGAGAGCTGACAGGGCTCTTCTTACAGGGCCTACTCTAAGCTCTTAGATGATAGGCTACATCAGAGGTGTGTGGCCTAATATGCAAAGGAGTTCCCGCTGCAAAAAAAAAAAGCCCTGCCTGCATCCAAAACCCAGCTTAGTGTAACAAACATACCACAGACAGCTTAAAACAACAGTATTGCCTGAGGTTGGCATCACTGTCCCGTACTTAGCCCAGGGGACTGCAAGTCCTACTAAAATCACACCGTTTCAGCAAGCCTTTAAGCCGGGGAACTTGTTTGCCAGGTTGCAGCAGGGCAAGGACCTGTTGAAGTCTACTCAGGTGTCAGCTGGCTTGAAGGAGCTCAACCATCTCTCCTGCGGATGCTCACAATCAGAAGCCAACCCAGCCGAGTTTCTACCAGGGGGGAACCTGGTACTCAGACCAAGGGGAGCTCAGTCAGAGGGGCAAGGACAGGAGACATTACTGACCTTCTTAGAGGAGGTCAAGCAGGACAGCCAGCACTTTAACGAAGTTCAGGAGGAAGAGCCAGCAAACTCATGAAGCCAAGGGAAGTATCCATTGGCCAAGGGGCCTGTCACTCTGCTCAGTGTTGGCCCTCTCTTGGGAAAGCATTTAGAAGGTGCACCCAGGAGCAGCCATGAATCAGCCAAGAATCAGACTGAATTCTCACTAGGTTTGTTCCGAGTGGAAAGCCCTTTTGCTCCCGGCACTTCTCTCGGTTTTTGCACAAGCTGCTCCGGAGCTGTGTTGTCATGCCGCTTTTCCTCAGCAAGGAAGATCCTCTTAAAAGCAGTTTCTGCTTGCTGTGGAAAAGCAGTGGGCCAACTCACAGCTCCAGGGCAGCTTGTCCGAAAACTGAGAGAAGCACCAGGGGCAAAAGGGCTCTCCACCCGGAACAAACCCTAGTGCGAAATTGGTCACAGACTCATTCCCTGGTAGGAGGAAACAGGTTCTTGGCAGAGCAGTGTGGAGGAATTGAGCTATTCTGAGGCTTTATCCTGGGGGTCTTATCAAACAAGAAACAGTGAGACAGCTCTGTCAATGAGGGTTGCCAAGGCCAATTCAAAACATATCTGGGGACTTTGGGGGTGGAGTTAGGAGACTTTGGGGGCGGAGCCAGGAGACATTAGGGGTAGAGCCATAAGCAAAGTTGTGACAAGCACAATTGGACTCCAAAGGGACTTCTGACCATCACAGTTAAAGGAACCGCACACCTTTTAAATGCCTTCCCTACATTAGAAATAATGAAGGATAGGGGCACTCTCTTTCAAGGATCATAGAATTGGACCCCCTGGTCCAATCTTTTTGAAACTTGGAGAGCATTTTGAGGAGAGTCATCAGATGCTATGCTGAAAATTGGTGCCTCTACCTCAAAAACCAGTCCCTCCAGATATCAGCTGACTGGGATCCAGCTTACTGGGAGCAAGAAGGAGCCTGGGATAGCGGGAGAACCCCCACTGGGACCTGGGGATCGGCAAGCCTACTGACAAGCATCTAGACTAAAATAATGTTGAAAAATCAACACCTTAATTAAAGGAACATAGAAGAAGAGCCCTGCTGGATCAGACTAGTAGCCCATGTAGTCCAGCATCCTGTTCCACACAATGGCCTGCTAGATCAGGGGTGTTAAACTAATTTGTTATGAGGACCAGATCAGACATAAATGAGACCTTGTCAGGACAGCCATGTGTCTCATAAAATGTAACGCCAGCTAGCAGACAAATACAAAGGTTTTTTTAAAAAAGTTTAAAATAAAACATGCTTAAAACTTTAGCACTTGTTGGTCTTAAAGGAGCTTTCTTTTTATCTCTCCTGTGTGATCCAGGGAACTGGGCAAAGGAGGCTCTGGCTCTTTCCTTCCTTCCCCAAGGGACCAGGAGGGGGAGGAGTCTCAGCCAATAGAAGGAAGAAAGTCTTGGTTCAGTAGCTCTGCTGTGCAATTGAGAGAGCCTGGCAAAGCACGCTGTGATGCAAAAGGAAGTAAGAGAGAAAAAGAAGGAAGCAGATGACAGCCATTTGCTGGGGGGGGGGGGGTGCTGATAGGAACCCTCCAGGGATCTGATTCAGCCCTTGGGTGACATGTTTGACACCCCTGCTCTAGATGGCCAATGACAATACCTGAGTGAACAGAAATATTTTGATCAGGTGTGTAAAAGAAAGCAACATAGACACCATGCAAACTTTAAGGGGAAGGGCCTTCCACAAGAAAGATGCCACTGTTGAAAAAAACTTGTCTTAGGTTGCCACCCACCCATCCTCTGAAGAGAGGGTTGCAAAGAGCAGAACTTGTGAGGCAGATCTTAATTGATGAGTTGGACCATATCTGAAGAATCACAGGATTATAGCAACTTTCAGCATCTCTTATTCTGTACAAAATCTTTTATTCTAAGAAAATTTAAGGATGATTAACTTTGAGCCAGTTGTAGAAATGAAGCCAATTTTCTAATGTCCTTGGGTATTTACATTTATATGCAGTTCTTTTTTATGCAAACAAATCTAAATTAAAAATGTACAAAGCTGATTAATTTCAGCATTTCATTGCTGATGTTTTGCTGATTCATATGGATTCCTGCTGAGAAGGAATTAGATTGGTTCTCCAAGAGTTCTGTTGCCTTGCTTTTTGCTGCTTCAAATGATGAGCAGCTAATAACTTCTTACAACTACTGCAAAGATACTGCCTCCTCTCTGTCTCTGTCTGTGGCTTAGACTAAAATAGAAATGACATCAAAAGATCTGTTCTAAATCACTGACTGGAGACAGTGAAGGACTGGTTGAGCTGAATACACTTCTTAATTCAGACAAAATGGAAGTTCTTCTGCCCTGGACTAAAACTGTCTTTAGAACAGATTTCAACTTATTTTAAGAACATAAGAGAAGCCATGTTGGATCAGGCCAATGGCCCATCCAGTCCGTGTCACACAGTGGCAAAAAAAGAAAAAGTGCCATCAGGCGGTTCACAAGTGGGGCTAGAAGCTCCCCCCCCCCCCAAGCACCAAGAATACAGAGCATCACTGCCCCCAAACAGTTCCAACAATACACTGTGGCTAATAGCCACTGATGGATTTCTGCTCCATATTTTTATCCAATCCCCTCTTGAAGCTGGCTATGTTTGTAGCCGCCACCACCTCCTGTGGCAGTGAATTCCACGTTAATCACCCTTTGGGTGAAGAAGTACTTTCTTTAATCCGTTCTAACCCGACTGCTCAGCAATTTCATTGAATGCCCACGAGTTCTTGTATTGTGAGAAAAGAAGAAAAGTACTTCTTTCTCTCCTTTCTCCATCCCATGCATAATCTTGTAAACCTCTATCATGTAACCCCGCAGTCGACGTTTCTCCAAGCTAAAGAGCCCCAAGCATTTTAAACTTTCTTCATAGGGAAAGTGTTCCAAGCCTTAAATCATTCTGGACTTTTTCCAATGCCATAATATCCTTTTTGAGGTGCGGTGACCAGAATTGTACACAGTATTCCAAAAGTATATCCAAATTTTGGATGGGATCACACTAAGGTTTCCGATTCTGGATACTACGTCTGCTGTAGTATGTAGATACAGGGGACAGGATCCTGACTGGAAATCTAAGTATCTGGCTCTACAACACCTAAAGTATTCTCCTAAATATTCTCCTAAGTATTCTCCTTAGATCCGACCCAAGGTAGAGCCGCTTCATAGCTCAAATCAAACACAGAGAATTATGCTGTCATTCGAAAGCACAAGGATTCCTTCAATTTTGTTCCATCAGAAATCCTATTTATATACCAAAGGAATTTTTCTAATTTGTGTTTTTTAATAATATAGTATATCTTCTTTGCTGGAAAAACAGCAAAATGCTACATGATCAAAAGCAATAAACAGAGCTCCCAAAGATGGCCCAGTTGATGATCTCCAACATGAACTAGCACAACAGAACGACTTTTTTTCCCAACCTACTTCCGACATAGAAGACTTTCTTCCTGATAACAGAATAGCAGAGGATCTTTTGAATTCTTTTGCAGATCTTTCTTGTTTGGAACAAGAAAAGATTATTACCAGATTGACTTGAAAGCCCCTTGATTTGAGAGCCAGTTTGGTGTAATGGTTAAGTGTGAGGACTCTTATCTGGGAGAACCAGGTTTGATTCCCCACTCCTCCACTTGCACCTGCTGGAATGGCCTTGGGTCAGTCATAGCTCTCACAGAGGTTGTCCTTGAAAGGTTAGCTGCTGTGAGAGCCCTCTCAACCCCACCCACTTCACAGGGTGTCTGCTGTGGGTGGAGAAGATATCTGGCTCTACAATATCTGGATTGTAAGCTGCTCTGAGTCTCTGATTCAGAAAGAAGGGTGGGGTATAAATGTGCAGTCTTCTTCTCGTGAGGGTCACTATAAATTGTTTGCAACTTGGCACTTTGCACACACAGTGAAGAGGACCACAGAAGAGTGACAAAAATTTTATGGTCAATGACCAGCACAAAGAAAAAAAATACAAAAGCTAAAAAACAAAGCTAAAATGCTTACAAAATATTCGAACATCACATAAGATAACAGTGGGAAGTTATATAAAATAACAATTAAAATTTGAACATCAGCCATGTCCAACTTCGAACAGGTCATGATCTATTTTTTCTGGACAAAAGTGCTGAAAATTAAGTTTTAAATTAGTTTCGAATTAGATTTTAACCCAGCAAAGTTGGGTTCCACTTCCCCCATTTACAATGCACCTTCTATCATTTAATGGTAAGCAATATTAAACAAAAACAACAGAGAGATGAAGAAACTGCGAACAGTTTTTCTTAAATTTTATTGTTATAACTTTCTTTAACTGTCTTAATAACTTTCTTTAACTTTTATTGAGTAATTTGTGTGAAATGTAGGTCAAGTATTGATCCAGGCTGATCTTGCACAATCTTTAAAACTTCGCTCTTGCTAATTAGTGAGATGTCTGAGCCTGCATTTCATCCACCAGCTTTTTGAAGTTGGGTAAATATTGTGTGAGGGCCAGTCTCGGAATCCTGGAGATGTTCATCTGTCATGTTGGAATGCTGTGTACTCTTTGTCATTTTCAGATGGGAAAATGCAGATTCACACAAATAAGTTGAACCGAAACAGGAGTGTACAGCTTCACTGCATCTTCTCAAGTTGGGAATTTGTCTCTAGGCACTAACTTCCAAAACAATTCTTGCTCAACATGGGTCTTGAGAAAAATGTCATTTTTAAGGGTTACTATTTTGTTTTCAAGAGATGCCTTGTTCAATTAGTAATTTTTACTTATAGCAGCTGCAGTTTCCTTAATGTCCATATTTGTTTTGAATGGGTATGACAAGTACACAACTTTTTTCAGTTCTTTGGAAGTCACACAATCTTTTTTTCGAATTCCTGGATAACAGAGCAGATTTGCCCCCCTAGTCGGAATAAAGAGGCTGAAACAGAATATTGGGAAACGGGCCACTTTATTTGATTAACACAACTAACATGGCAAGGGCAACCTGCGCTGGGAGACCCCGCCAAGTCCCACGAAGGGCGAGTCACCCTGCCCCCAGCACGAGCCATAAGGTTCTGGCTAATGCCAGGCCGGCCAGGCCAAAACCCTCCCCTAAACTTCTGCCCCGATACCCAGAAGGGGGCGAATTTAGGAGGAGGCACGAATACGATCCGCATTATACAGCATTGAGCCGTAAAGCCCATCTGCCGCTCCTGCGTATCGACTGCACGAACAGGTGCAGCTGCCTGGGTGCTCACCTGCAAGGTATAAACCCCTTGCACTTCTGCCAAGTGAACAAAAATAAATAAACCCCACCCCTTTACCTAATAGCCACACCACTGTCAGTAGTACAAGGTAGGCGAAAAACACCCCACCACAGGCCAATCAGGTGAGATGAAAAAATTCCTACCTGGCCCCTAACAAGACGACCGGTTGAACCTGTACTACACAGGGTGGGTGGGTGGGCCGAGAGCGGCAACAAGACTGAGTTGGGAGGGCGGGGTCGAGGCTGCAAACAGCCCCGACGCTCCGCCCGACTGCCACTCCCGGATGGGCGGGAAGCTGTAGCGCAGCCTCCCCTCCTTCCAGGGAGGCAAAAAGCGGCCCCGTGGCGCGCAGCCGCTTTACGGCGCGGCCTGGTCGGGGCCGAATTCTGTCACATACTTCTCGTTCTGAAAAACGAAATTTGGATATTGTTCCAAATGGTCCTGCATATAAGGAAAATGATCAAAAGTGTTTGCTTTTATAGGATGAAATAGTAATCATCTTGCCAATGCATTTATTTTTACCTTGTAGTTCAATGTTCATATCAATTCACCTGTAAAGTCAGCAAGAAATGCCATCTTCCAACTCTGCTTTGTCATCTCCCCTCTCCTTCAAAAACCTTATTTCATTCAGCAAATCATGAAATCTTTGCAGAAATCTACTTAGCCACCTTACATCTGTGTGCAAAATGATTACCGCTGCCCCTTCATCAAGAGGAAGATTGAAGTGATCTTCCACAAACTGAATTTACAATTTTGAAAGTGATGTCCATGATAGTATTTGTATTGAGTCTCTTGCTTGCCAAAACTTGCTGGTGGATGATGCAGTGGTAAGAAAGGAAATCTGGAAAGTTGTCATGCTGTCTACAGAGGCCTATGAAGCCATTAACCTCACCTGTCATTGCTCTTGCTCCATCAGTAGTGATGGAAACAAGTTTATGCAATGGTTGATTACACTTTGTCACAAAAGAACGGAAGGAGCTGAATATTTCCTGACTGGTAGTTCTCCCTTTTAAAGAAATCATTCCAAGTAGTTCTTCTTTAACACTGAAGTCTTCAAAAACCTTCCGGAGAGCTGAGCCGCTTCTTGCAAGAGGAATGGACAGGAGCCTTTGTTTTGGACATAAAAGGCAACTCCAACGCCTGCTGTCTACCTTTTCCAGTGAGGGAATTGTCTATGACATGCTTGAAGAATTTTGAGGGGGTTTACTTTGGCTGGCGAGGAGTCCCAGAGGGATTCCTTTCCGGCATTGAAGAGCCCCCGGTGAAGAATTGCATTCCATCATCTATAAAGGATCTCCTGGGTCATTAAATTGACTTAAGCTCATCAAGATTCCAACTTTCTATGGATTACAATAACAGCTGAAGGAGAAAAAATCGGTGTAAGAAGGCAGAGACCTTTTTGTTAAGGTAAAGATTGTTATCTACCACTCAGGACTAAAATAAGGTTTTAAAAATTAAATATTTAAGATCTAAAAGGAATTGTAAGAGCATAAAGCTAAGAAGAAGTAAAAGGGAGTAAATTTGGACTCTTTGAAACTTAAAATAAGCAGGAAAGTACAAAAAATAACTGATGTTTGACATACCTGTGGCTTTGAAAAAAATACCCCGACATAACAGAGTTGGTGAGCTTCAAGACAAAACAGGAAGTGATGTGTTACAACTATCGAGAGACTATTAACCATAGAGAATGAGACTTCATGGCCAGAAAGACAGGAAGTGAACACTGAAAGATCTGTTTTAAACCTCCGGGGACATCTCTAGAGCCAGAAATCATAGAGAAACATCGGCTGCCATTAAAGAAGGGTCAAAGGTTTTATATTTTTAAAACATAATGGGACTCTAAAAGTTTATAAAACCAACAGCAACCATCTTAAATAGAAGAAATATTTTAGACTATATGTATAAAAATAAACTTTAAGGCTTATTGGAAAAAGGAAAACTTTTTGAAAAAAGGGACTTGGAAAAATCGCAGCCGCCATTTTGGATTTTTTTAGAACTTTAAAAATTAATATCTTGAGTTAGGAAGCTCAGAGAATGGCGATTTTGGGCTTGTTAGAAAGGGCATGCCCTAATCTATTGGAATATATCATTGGTTTGCTATAAATCCATTCTGTGCAATGGGAGGACAGTGATGTCTGATCAAAAGTCAGAACCAAGGCTTACACAATTAAGATCAAGTTCACTGGGAGCTGGAAAAATGGCTAAACAAGTTCAAGAGCAATTGGATGCGATGGAGACAAGACTGTTGAAGGCGATGAAAGACCTAGCAATTGGAACTGAAAAGAAACTAACGAAGGAAATAAACTCCAGTGCTGAAGAAGTCAAGAAAAAAAAATTAAAAAGAGATTGAAGATCTCAGGAAAGAGTCAAAAGCTATAGCTCAGGAGACACAGGAAATAGAAATTAAAGTTAAAGACCATCAAGAAAATGCAGGAGAAAGCAACCATCAAGAAAATGCAGGAGAAATGCAGGAGAAACCATCAAGAAAATGCAGGAGAAAGCAATACTACAAGACTGTAAGTTAATGGAAAACATGATCCATCTAAGAAATGTAGCGGAAAATGACCAAGAGGACTTAAAGAAGTATATTTCAACAATCATTGCTGAGTATATGGGAGAGGACCCTGATGTGACGGGACATCTGTATGACTATGTTTACAGGGCTAACTCTGAATTTGCTAGAAAGAACAAGCTACCAAGAGATGTGGTAGTAAAATTTACTACATGGTGGGAAGGATTTTAAGTCAACAATTTGAAAAAGCAATGGTGGTGGAAGAAAGCAGAATAAGAATAATGAAGGAGCTGCCAAGGAAAGTTATAAGTGACAGAAGACATTTCAAAAAATTGACAGAAAAGCTAAGGGCGAAGGGAATAAGATAGAGATGGATTTTACGAGAAGGTCTTAGCTTTGAGTATAAAAGACTGAGAATTACAATAATAAATATTGTATCTATTACGGTAGATATGTTGCAGTGGAGGTGTTGATTAATGAGAAAAAAATGTTGTTAGTGGGACTATATGCCCCAAATGGGGCAAAGAATGTTTTTTTCAAAGACATTATGCAACAGTTAGACCAAGTGACAATGTGATCAGATAATGTTAATAGGAAATTTTAATGGAACCATTAAAAATTCTTTGGACAGATCCGGGAAAAAAAATACAGACGGCAAGTTACCAAAGTCATTTTTTGAACTAGTAAAACAAGAAGGTTTGGAGGATGTATGATGTATGGAGAAAGTTCAATCCTAACGTGCATGACTATACCTTATTTTCAGCAAAGCATAACTCCTTCTCAAGAATTGACATGTTATGGACCACCAAAGACCACTTATTACAAATAAAATAGAAATTCTTCCAAAAATAGGTGCAGACCATAATCCATTATTGTGGTTTGCAAAATACAGGAAAAAGGTGAGGAGATGGAGATTAAATGAGGACTTGTTGCAAAACGCAGAAACAGTGGCATCTTTTTAAAAAGAAACTAAAGCTTTCTTCCAAATGAATGAAAGTCAGGACATTCAATACCAGACCATATAGGATGCGTATAAAGCTGTAATGAGAGGAATCTTAATTACAATCAACAATAAAGACAGAAGAGACAAGGAAAAACAAATGGTGGATTTACAAAAAACAAATAGGCAAAAAAGAAAGAGAATTAAGAAAGAGACCAGGGAAAAAGAAAATTTTGTGGGAGATTACAATTTTACAGAGTCAATTGAAGCACCTATTGAATAAGGAGATGGAATGGAACCTAAAAAGACTGCAGCAGAAATCTTTTGAGGGAGCTAACAAACCCGGGAAATACTTGGCATGGCAAATGAAAAAAAAAAGGGAGAACAAATTTATAAACAAAATTATAGTTGAAGGTAAAGAGATTGTGGATCAAGCAGGAATTAAAAGGGAATTTTACAAATACTATGCTAAACTATTTAAAGGCCAACAAGTAGATAAAGAGAAAATAGAAGTGTACTTGCAGAAAGTAAAAGTAAAGCCTTTAACAGAAAACCTGGGAAAAGCCTTAAATGAACCAATTGAAAAAGTTGAAATAGAAGCAGCAATTAGTTCATTGAAATTGTCAGCTTGTGTTCAAATTGATATTAACCAGAATGCCTAAACTGTTGTATTGCTCACTAACCCTGTGAACTGTAACTATAATTTAGCTGTGAGAGCGGGAGGAGTGGGGGGGGGAGCTCGGCGCCAAGAGCTGTAAAGGTGTTTGAAGTGCAAACTATGTGCCGGAGGAGGTAAGGGCCCTGCGGGATCTCACCCAATTCCGCAGGGCCTGTAAGACAGTCCTCTTCCGGCTGGCCCACAACTAACGGCCCTGTATACCGACTACTGAATGCTGTATATTGTATACTGAATTTTTATCTGAAGCTGAATAGAGTGTAGCTCCACGACTGCTGGCTGTTTTAATGATGTATAGTTATAACAAATGTTTGATTTTAATTATATATTGTGAAATGTTAATTTAAAGTGTAATTTTATACTTTTATGTTAGTTTTATATATGTTGTAAGCCGCCCTGAGCCACTCGGTGGGAAGGGCGGGATATAAATCCCAGATAAATAAATTAAAAAAAAATGTGGCCAGCTCTCAGCCGCTACAAGGCCACCTGTGGGGGAGAGAGAACGGACGCGGCTAGCTATGCAAGATATCAGTGTGTGAACCTCGCACCTCTTAGAAGTAGAATGCAACGGTATTGAGAGAATGATTTAAACCCCCTAGCTTTGATCCTGGGCCATAAAGGCCAGCTAGTTTGTGTGTACCTTATCACTTCCAAAGAACTCTCGTAGCAGTAACATGTATGTATCCAATAAATGAAACTTATTTTTAAATGAAAAGAGTCTGTCCATTGTTGGAGCGTCCATGAACCCTACGCTGACAGAAATTAGGCAAAGCACCGGGTCCTGATGGTTTTTCAGCAAAATTTTACAAAGTCCTGGCAGACGCATTAGTACTGAAGCTCCTAAAGTTGATGAATATTATTAGACAAGAAGGGAAAGTGCCAAATACATGGAAGGAAGCAGTTGTTTCATTGATACCAAAGGGAGAAAGAGATGCTACGTGTGTTAAAAACTACAGACCGATTTCATTACTCTATAATGACTATAAAATATTTGCCTGGATACTAGCAGAATGGCTCAAATAGCATTTGAACACTTTTATTCAGGAGGAGAAGCAGGTTCTCTCCCCAGAAGGCAAATAAGAGACAATATCAGAACATTAATAGTTATTGTAGAATATTAGATACTGTAGAATATTAAGAAAAGCATCCAGAAAAAGAGGTGGCATTATTTTTTGCTGATGCAGAGAAAGCTTTTGAAAGGCAGTCCGATGAGGTGGGCGCAGGCAGTCCGGTGAGGGTGTGCGGGGAGGTGGGCGCAGGCAGTCCGGTGAGGGTGTGCGGGGAGGTGGGCGCACGCAGTCCGGTGAGGGTGTGCGGGGAGGGGAGCACAGGCATGCCGGTGAAGGGTGCGGTGAGGTTGGCCCAGGCAGTCCGGAGAGGGTGTGCGGGGAGGTGGGCGCAGGCAGTCCGGTGAGGGTGTGCGGTGAGGTGGACGCAGGCATTCTGATGAGGGTGTGCTGTGAGGTGGACGCAGGCATTCCAGTGAGGGTGTGCGGGGAGGTGGGTGCAGGCAGTCCGGTGAGGGTGTGCGAGGAAGTGGGCGCAGCCAGTCCGGTGATGTTGTGCAGGGACGTGGGAGCAGGCAGTCCGGTGAGGTTGTGCGGGGAGTTGGGCGCAGGCAGTCCGGTGAGAGTGTGCGTGGAGGTGGGCGCAGGGAGTCCGGTGAGGGTGTGCGGGGAGGTGGGCGCAGGCAGTCTGGTGAGGGTTTGCGGGGAGCTGGGTGCAGGCAGTCCGGTGAGGGTGTGCGTGGAGGTGGGTGCCCGCAGTCCTGTTAGGGTGTGTGAGGAGGGGAGCGCAGGTAGTCCGGTGAGGGTGTGCAGGGAGGTGGGCACAGGCAGTCTGTTGAGGGTGTGCGGGGAGGTGGACACAGGAAATCTGGTGAGAGTGTGAGGTGAGGTGGGCGAAGGCAGTCCGGTGAGGGTGTGTGGGGAGTTGGGCGCAGGCAGTCCGGTGAGGGTGTGCGTGGAGGTTGGTGCAGGCAGTCCGGTGAGGGTGTGCGAGGAGGTGGGCGCAGTCAGTCTGGTGAGCGTTTGCGGGGAGCTGCGTGCAAGCAGTCCGGTGAGGACGTGCGTGGAGGTGGGCGCTCGCAGTCTGGTGAGGGTGTGCGAGGAGGGGAGCGCAGGTAGTCCGGTGAGGGTGTGCGGGGAGGTTGGCGCAGGCAGTCTGTTGAGGGTGTCCGGGAAGGTGGGCGCAGGCAGTCCGGTGAGGGTGTGCAGGGAGGTGGGCGGAGGTACTCCGGTGAGAGTGTGGGGAAGTTGGCACAGGCTGTCCAGTTAAGGTGCGTGGGGATGTGGCCGCAGGCAGTCCGATGAGGGTGTGCGGGGACGTGGGCGCAGTCAGTCCGGTGAGGGTGTTTTGGGAGGTGGGCGGAGGCAGTACGGTGAGGGTGTGTGGTGAGGTGGACAGAGGCAGTCTGTTGAGGGTGTGCGAGGAGATGGGCGCAGCAAGTCCGTTGAGGGTGTGCGGGGAGAGGAGCAGAGGGCATCCGGTAAGTGTGTGCCGGGAGGTGGGCGCAGGAATGCCGGTGAAGAGTGCGAAAAGGTGGGCGCAGGCAGTCCGGTGAGGGTGTGCAGGGAGGTGGGCGCAGCCAGTCTGGTGATGTTGTGCAGGGACGTGGGAGCAGGCAGTCCATTGAGGTTGTGCGTGGAGTTGGGCGCAGGCAGTCCGGTGAGTGTGTGCGGGGAGGTGGGCGCAGGCATGCCGGTGAAGGGTGCGGTGAGGTTGGCCCAGGCAGTCCGGTAAGTGTGTGCGGGGAGGTGGGTGCAGGTATGCCGGTGAAGGATGCAAGGAGGTGGGCGCAGGCAGTCCAGTGAGGGTGTGCGGGAGGTTTGGCGCAGGCAGTCTGGTGAGGGTGTGCGGCGAGGTGGGCAGAGGCAGTCCGGTGTGCGGGGAGCTGATCGCAGGCAGTCCAGTGAGGGTGTGCGGGGGGGTCGACGCAGGCAGTCCTGTAAGGGTGTGCAGGGAGGTGGGCGCAGGAAGTCCGGTGAGGGTGTGAGGTGAGGTGTGCGAAGGCAGTCCGGTGAGGGTGTGCGTTGAGGTGGGCGAAGGCAGTCTATTGACGGTGTGCGGGGATGTGGGCGCAGGCAGTCCAGTGAGGTTGTGCGGGGACGTGGGAGCAGGCAGTCCAGTGAGGTTGTGTGGGGAGGTGGGCGCAGGCAGTCCTGTGAGGGCGTGGGGGACGTTGGCACAGGCTGTCCAGTGAGGGTGTGCGGGGAAGTGGGCGCAGGCAGTCCGGTGAGGGTGTGCGGGGAGGTGGGCGCAGGCAGTCCGGTGAGGGTGTGCGGGGAGGTGGGCGCACGCAGTCCAGTGAGGGTGTGCGGGGAGGGGAGCACAGGCATGCCGGTGAAGGGTGCGGTGAGGTTGGCCCAGGCAGTCCGGAGAGGGTGTGCGGGGAGGTGGGCGCAGGCAGTCCGGTGAGGGTGTGTGGTGAGGTGGACGCAGGCATTCTGATGAGGGTGTGCTGTGAGGTGGACGCAGGCATTCCAGTGAGGGTGTGCGGGGAGAAGGGTGCAGGCAGTCCGGTGAGGGTGTGCGAGGAAGTGGGCGCAGCCAGTCCGGTGATATTTTGCAGGGACGTGGGAGCAGGCAGTCCGGTGAGGTTGTGCGGGGAGTTGGGCGCAGGCAGTCCGGTGAGAGTGTGCGTGGAGGTGGGCGCAGGGAGTCCGGTGAGGGTGTGCGGGGAGGTGGGCGCAGGCAGTCTGGTGAGGGTTTGCGGGGAGCTGGGTGCAGGCAGTCTGGTGAGGGTGTGCAAGGAGGTGGGCGGAGGTACTCCGGTGAGAGTGTGGGGAAGTTGGCACAGGCTGTCCAGTTAAGGTGCGTGGGGATGTGGCCGCAGGCAGTCCGATGAGGGTGTGTGGGGAAGTGGGCGCAGTCAGTCCGGTGAGGGTGTTTTGGGAGGTGGGCGGAGGCAGTCCGGTGAGGTTGTGCGTGGAGGTTTGGCGCAGGCAGTCCGGTGAGGGTGTGCTGGGAGGTGGGCGGAGGCAGTACGGTGAGGCTGTGCGGGGAGGTGGGCGCAGGCAGTCTGGTGAGGGTTTGCGGGTAGCTGGGTGCAGGCAGTGTGGTGAGGTGGACGCAGGCATTCTGATGAGGGTGTACTGTGAGGTGGACGCAGGCATTCCAGTGAGGGTGTGCGGGGAGGTGGGTGCAGGCAGTCCGGTGAGGGTGTGCGAGGAAGTGGGCGCAGCCAGTCCGGTGATATTGTGCAGGGACGTGGGAGCAGGCAGTCCGGTGAGGTTGTGCGGGGAGTTGGGCGCAGGCAGTCCGGTGAGAGTGTGCGTGGAGGTGGGCGCAGGGAGTCCGGTGAGGGTGTGCGGGGAGGTGGGCGCAGGCAGTCTGGTGAGGGTTTGCGGGGAGCTGGGTGCAGGCAGTCCGGTGAGGGTGTGCAGGGAGGTGGGCGGAGGTACTCCGGTGAGAGTGTGGGGAAGTTGGCACAGGCTGTCCAGTTAAGGTGCGTGGGGATGTGGCCGCAGGCAGTCCGATGAGGGTGTGCGGGGAAGTGGGCGCAGTCAGTCCGGTGAGGGTGTTTTGGGAGGTGGGCGGAGGCAGTACGGTGAGGTTGTGCGTGGAGGTTTGGCGCAGGCAGTCCGGTGAGGGTGTGCTGGGAGGTGGGCGGAGGCAGTACGGTGAGGCTGTGCGGGGAGGTGGGCGCAGTCAGTCTGGTGACGATGTGTGGGGAGGTGGGAGGAGGCAGTCCGGTGAGGGTGTGAGGTGAGGTGAGCGCAGGCAGTCCAATGAGGGTGTGCGGAGAGGTTTTGCACACACAGTCCGGTGAGGGTGTGCGGGGAGAGGAGCAGAGGGCGTCTGGTAAGTGTGTGCCGGCAGGTGGGCGCAGGCATGCCGGTGAAGAGTGCGAGGAGGTGGGCGCTGGCAGTCCTGTGAGGGTGTGCAGAAGGGTGGGTGCAGCCAGTCCGGTGATGTTGTGCAAGGACGTGGGAGCAGGCAGTCCGTTGAGGTTGTGCGTGGAGTTGGGCGCAGGCAGTCTGGTGAGAGTTTGCATGGAGGTGGGTGCAGGCAGTCTGGTGAGGGTGTGCGGTGAGGTGGGCGCAGGCAGTCTGCTGAGGGTTTGCGGGGAGCTGGGTGCAGGCAGTCCGGTGAGGGTGTGCGTGGAGGTGGGTGCCCGCAGTCCGGTGAGGGTGTACGAGGAGGGGAGCGCAGGTAGTCCGGTGAGGGTGTTTGGGGAGGTGGGAGGAAGACAGTCCAGTGAGTGTGTGCAGTGAGGTGGATGCAGGCAGTCCAATGAGGGTGTGCGGGGAGGTGGGCGCAGGCCGTCCTGTGAGGGAGTGCGGGGAGGTGGGAGGAAGGCAGTCCGGTGAGGGTGTGCGGTGAGGTGGGAGCAGGCAGTCCGGTGAGGGTGTGATGGGAGGTGGTTGCAGACAGTCCGGTGAGGGAGTTTTGGGAAGTGGAAGGAAGTCAGTACAGTGAGGGTGTGCGGGGAGGTGGGTGCAGGCAGTCCAGTGAGGGTGTGAGGGGAGGTGTTCGCAGGCAGTCTGGTGATGTTGTGCGGGGAGGTGGGAGCAGGCATTCTGGTGAGGGTGTGCAAGGAGGTGGGCTGAGGCAGTCCGGTGACGTTGTGGGGGAGGTTGGTGCAGGATGTCCAGTTAGGGTGTGCGGGCAGCTGGGCGCAGGCAGTCCAGTGAGGGTGTGCGGGGAGGTGGGCGCAGGCAGTACGGTGAGGGTGTGTGGTGAGGTGGACAGAGGCAGTCTGTTGAGGGTGTGCGAGGAGATGGGCACAGCAAGTCCGTTGAGGGTGTGCGGGGAGAGGAGCAGAGGGCGTCCGGTAAGTGTGTGCCGGGAGGTGGGCGCAGGCATGCCGGTGAAGAGTGCGAGAAGGTGGGCGCAGGCAGTCCGGTGAGGGTGTGCAGGGAGGTGGGCACAGCCAGTCTGGTGATGTTGTGCAGGGACATGGGAGCAGGCAGTCCGTTGAGGTTGTGCGTGGAGTTGGGCGCAGGCAGTCTGGTGAGAGTTTGCGTGGAGGTGGGTGCAGGCAGTCTGGTGAGGGTGTGCGGTGAGGTGGGCGCAGGCAGTCTGGTGAGGGCTTGCGGGGAGCTGGGTGCAGGCAGTCCGGTGAGGGTGTGCGTGGAGGTGGGTGCCCACAGTCCGGTGAGGGTGTGCGAGGAGGGGAGCGCAGGTAGTCCGGTGAGGGTGTTTGGGGAGGTGGGAGGAAGACAGTCCGGTGAGTGTGTGCAGTGAGGTGGATGCAGGCAGTCCAATGAGGGTGTGCGGGGAGGTGGGCGCAGGCCGTCCTGTGAGGGAGTGCGGGGAGGTGGGAGGAAGGCAGTCCGGTGAGGGTGTGCGGTGAGGTAGGAGCAGGCAGTCCGGTGAGGGTGTGATGGGAGGTGGTTGCAGACAGTCCGGTGAGGGAGTTTTTGGAGGTGGGAGGAAGGCAGTACAGTGAGGGTGTGCGGGGAGGTGGGTGCAGGCAGTCCGGTGAGGGTGTGCGAGGAAGTGGGCGCAGCCAGTCCGGTGATATTGTGCAGGGACGTGGGAGCAGGCAGTCCGGTGAGGTTGTGCGGGGAGTTGGGCGCAGGCAGTCCGGTGAGAGTGTGCGTGGAGGTGGGCGCAGGGAGTCCGGTGAGGGTGTGCGGGGAGGTGGGCGCAGGCAGTCTGGTGAGGGTTTGCGGGGAGCTGGGTGCAGGCAGTCCGGTGAGGGTGTGCAGGGAGGTGGGCGGAGGTACTCCGGTGAGAGTGTGGGGAAGTTGGCACAGGCTGTCCAGTTAAGGTGCGTGGGGATGTGGCCGCAGGCAGTCCGATGAGGGTGTGCGGGGACGTGGGCGCAGTCAGTCCGGTGAGGGTGTTTTGGGAGGTGGGCGGAGGTAGTACGGTGAGGGTGTGTGGTGAGGTGGACAGAGGCAGTCTGTTGAGGGTGTGCGAGGAGATGGGCGCAGCAAGTCCGTTGAGGGTGTGCGGGGAGAGGAGCAGAGGGCATCCGGTAAGTGTGTGCCGGGAGGTGGGCGCAGGCATGCCGGTGAAGAGTGCGAGAAGGTGGGCGCAGGCAGTCCGGTGAGGGTGTGCAGGGAGGTGGGCGCAGCCAGTCTGGTGATGTTGTGCAGGGACGTGGGAGCAGGCAGTCCATTGAGGTTGTGCGTGGAGTTGGGCGCAGGCAGTCCGGTGAGTGTGTGCGGGGAGGTGGGCGCAGGCCTTCTTGATTGTATGAAAAGAGACCCATATATTTCGTCCTGGACAGCAGTGCTTCTGTCTAAACTCAATCAATTGGGGTTAGAGGTAGATGATTTTTCTACCTCTGAAGAGTCATATATCTTCAGATGTATTAAACTGAGACTGTGGGAATTGGAGGAAACGAAATTACGGCCAACTCTCCCTTATACTTGCTCTCCAGCTTCCTTAGGTCTTTATGCTTTTTGTGGCAAAATGCCCAATTATCTATCAGACCTAACCACTCCAAGTCATCGCAGGGCATTTATGTTGGCCAGACTAAACGCGTTTCCCTCCAAAGTTTTACAAGGGAGATATCAGCGAGTCCCTTTAGCCGACAGACTTTGCTCCTGTGGAGCGAATACCCCTGACTCAATCCAGCATATATTGCTTGATTGTTCTTTTTACCATAACCTCCGTAAAGATTTATTTGGCAAGCTTTCTTTTTCTCCAGATTTGTCTATTCTGCCACCCTGTTATTATTTATTGAGTGATACTGAGGGGGTGGTTAGTGAGGCTGTGGCAAAATTTCTGGCTGACATCCTTAAATTTAATTCTGAGCATGTTTGAATGTATCTGTAAGCTCGGTTTTATTTTGATTTTATCTCCAATGTTTAAATTTTTATATTCTGTGTATTTTTATCTGAATCTATTATGCCATTAAAGGTTTGGTATGGTATGGTATGGGTGCGGTGAGGTTGGCCCAGGCAGTCCGGTAAGGGTGGGTGCAGGCAGTCCAGTGAGGGTGTGAGGGGAGGTGTTCGCAGGCAGTCTGGTGATGTTGTGCGGGGAGGTGGGAGCAGGCATTCTGGTGAGGGTGTGCAAGGAGGTGGGCTGAGGCAGTCCGGTGACGTTGTGGGGGAGGTTGGCGCAGGATGTCCAGTTAGGGTGTGCGGGCAGCTGGGCGCAGGCAGTCCAGTGAGGGTGTGCGGGGAGGTGGGAGCAGGCAGTACGGTGAGGGTGTGTGGTGAGGTGGACGGAGGCAGTCTGTTGAGGGTGTGCGAGGAGATGGGCGCAGCAAGTCCGTTGAGGGTGTAAGGTGAGGTGGGCGAAGCCAATCCAGTGAGGGTGTGCGTTGAGGTGGGTGAAGGCAGTCAGTTGAGGGTGTGTGGGGAGGTGGGCGCAGGCAGTCCAGTGAGCGTGTGCGTTGAGGTGGGCAAAGGCAGTCCGGTGACGGTGTGAGGGGAGGTGGGCGTAGGCAGTCCAGTGAGTGTGTCAGGTGAGCGCAGGCAGTCCGATGATGGTGTGCGGGGAGGTGGGCGCAAGCAGTCCAGTGAGTGTGTGAGGCGAGGTGAGCGCAGGCAGTCCGGTGATGGTGTACGGGGAGGTGGGCGCAGGCAGTCCAGTGAGGTAGTGCGGGGAGGTGTTAGGAAGGCAGTCCGGTGAGGGAGTGCGGGGAGGTGGCAGGAGGCAGTCCGGTGAGGGTGTTAGTTGAGGTGAGCGCAGGCAGTCCGCTGATGGTGTGCGGGGAGCTGGGCGCAGGCAGTCCGGTGAGGGTGTGCGGAGAGTTGGGGGCAGGCAGTCCGGTGAGAGTGTGCATGGAGGTGGGCGCAGGCAGTCTGGTGAGGGTGTAAGGGGAGGTGGCCGCAGGCAGTCTGGTGAGGGTTTGCGGGGAGCTGGGTGCAGGCAGTCCGGTGAGGGTGTGTGGGGAGGTTAGAGGAAGGCAGTCCGGTGAGTGTGTGCAGTGAGGTGGATGCAGGCAGTCCAGTGAAGGTTTGCGGGGAGGTGGGCGCAGGCAGTCCTGTGAGGGAGTGCGGGGAGGTGGGAGGAAGGCAGTTCGGAGAGGGTGTGCGGTGAGGTGGGCGCAGGCAGTCCAGTGAGGGTGTGATGGGAGGTGGGCGCAGGCAGTCCGGTGAGGGAGTGTGGGGAGGTGGGAGGAAGGTAGTCCAGTGAGGGTGTGCGGGGAGGTGGGTGCAGGCAGTCCGGTGAGGGTGTGAGGGGAGGTGTTCGCAGGCAGTCTGGTGATGTTGTGCAAGGAGGTGGGCTTAGGCAGTCCGGTGACGTTGTGGGGGAGGTTGGCACAGGCTGTCCAGTTAGGGTGTGCGGGGAGGTAGGCGCAGGCAGTCCAGTGAGGGTGTGCGGGGAGGTGGGTGCAGGCAGTACGGTGAGGGTGTTTGGTGAGGTGGATGGAGACAGTCTGGTGAGGGTGTGCGAGGAGCTGGGCGCAGCAAGTCCGTTGAGGGTGTGAGGTGAGGTGGGCGAAGCCAATCCGGTGAGGGTGTGTGTTGAGGTGGGTGAAGGCAGTCCGGTGAGGGTGTGCGGGGAGGTGAGCGCAGGCAGTCCGATGATGGTGTGCGGGGAGGTGGGCGCAGGCAGTCTGGTGATGTTGTGCGAGGAGGTGGGCGCAGGCAGTCCGGTGATGGTGTACGGGGAGGTGGGCGCAGGCAGTCCGGTGAGGGTGTGCGGGGAGGTGAGCGCAGACAATCTGGTGATGTTTTGCGAGGAGGTGGGCGCAGGCAGGACAGGGAGGTTGTGCGGGGAGGTGGGTGCAGGCAGTCCGGTGAGGGTGTGTGGGGAGGTGGGCGGAGGCAGTCCGATGAGGGTGGGTGGGGAGGTGGGCAGAGGCAGTCCGGTGAGGGTGTGCAGGGAGGTGAGCGCAGGCAGTCTGGTGATGTTGTGCGAGGAGGTGGGTGCAGGCAGTACAGTGAGGTTGTGCGAGGAGGTGGGCGGAGGCAGTCCGGTGAGGGTGTGGGGAACATTGGTGCAGGCTGTCCAGTGAGGGTGTGCTGGAAGGTGGGCGCAGGCAGTCCGGTGAGGGTGTGCATTGAGGTGGGCGAAGGCAGTCCGGTGAGGGTGTGCAGGGAGGTGGACACAGGCTGTCCGGTGAGGGTGTGCGGCTAGGTGGGCGCAGGCTGTCCGGTGAGGGTGTGTGGGGAGGTGGGCTCAGGCATGCTGGTGAAGGGTGCGGGGAGGTGGGCGCAGGCAGTCCGGTGAGGGTGCGCGGGGAGGTGGGTGCAGGCAGTCCGGTGAGGGTGTGCGGGAAGGTGGGTGCAGGAAGTCCTGTGAGGGTGTGAGGAGAGGTGGGTGCCAGCAGTCCAGTGAGGGTGTGCGGGGAGATGGGAGGAAGGTAGTCCGATGTGGTTGTGCGGGGAGGTGGGTGCAGGCAGTCCGGTGAGGCTGTGCGTGGAGGTGGGTGGAGGCATTCCAGTGAGGGTTTATGGGGAGGTGTACGCAGGCAGTTCGGTGAGGGTGTGCGGGGAGGTGCGTGCAGGGAGTCTGCGGAGGGTGTGCAGGGAGGCGGGCGCAGGCAGTCCGGTGAGGGTGTGAGGGGAGGTTGGAGCAGGAAGTCCAGTAAGGGTGTGCAGTGAGGTGAGCGCAGGCAGTTTGGTGAGGGTGTGCAGTGAGGTGGGTGCAGGCCATCCGGTGAGGGTGTGCGGAGCGGTGAGCGCAGGCAGTCCGGTGAGGGTTTGCGGGGAGGTGGGCGCAGGACGTCCGGTGAGGGTGTGCGGGGAGGTGGGCGCAGGCAGTCCGGGGAGGGTATGCGGGGATGTGGGCGCAGGCAGTCCGATGACAGTGCGCGGTGAGGTGCGCGCAGGCCATCCGGTGAGGGTGTGCGGGGAGGTTGGCGCAGGCAGTCCGGTGAGGGTGTGCAGGGAGGTGGACTGAGGCATGCTGGTGAAGGGTGCAGGGAGGTGGGTGCAGGAAGTTAGGTGAGGTTGTGCGGAGAGGTGGGCATAGGCAGTCCGGTGAGGTTGTGCGGAGAGGTGGGCATAGGCAGTCCGGTGAGGGAGTGTGGGGAGGTGGGAGGTGTCAAGTCTGCTGTAATGCTTAGTTAGTTTAGCCACAAACACTAGTTCTGGAAAAGGATCAGGGGTAAAAACCATTCTGTATTCAGATGCTGCTAGCTTAAACTCTCCCTCCCCCCTCCCTTCTTTTGTTATGTAGCAATGCTTGGAAATGGGAATATGGGAACAAGATTATGGTGCCTTCTCAGAGATAGCCGGTGCTAAGGAAGCGCCCAAGGCCAGCCAAAGCTTGAGAACGATAAAGTAACAATAATGTGTGAATGTGCCCTGCATTGAGTGCCCCCCCCAAGGAATCCTTTTGATGTATACCTTAAATGTTTGCTCTTTGTGTATGCTTGCCAGTCTCTCAATCTGCTTCTACAGACTTGCAACATGTTACAATAAACTAGAAACTGTTTTATCAAGAAGGTCGCGTTATTGAAACATCAGACTTGACATTTTGAGAGACTCCCTTTTTGGAGTTCAACCTTTCCGGCAACTTGAAAAGCCCGATGGCCGACCAGATTCCGGACAACGGAGAACTCCCATCTGATACGGGACTGGAGGGAGCAACACCGTGGCACGTCTTAGACCCGAGACGAGCCGCGGAATCTCCCCCCAAGTTCCAGCTGGTGTTGTCTCCCCGGCAGTATCAACCGAGCACCTCGACCACCATCATGGATCAGGCCCCTCTATGCCAGGAAGCCATCCTGAACCGCCACACCACGTCGATCCAGGGGGCAACGACAGAAATTGTGAACCCGGGCTCGGGGGAGATGGGTGAGGCGGACAGCACCATCGTCGTGCGAGTTGGGGAGGCCGAGGATGATGGAGCAGGATGCTGGGTGGCCACGAGCGGGGAGCCGAAGTCCAAAGACCAGTATGACGAGGATTACCAGATGTTCCACTCGATGGTCTGTAAAGAGAATGATGGGGCCGTCGGAGGACTGAGGGACGAGGTCTGTGACCTAACAGTCCAACTGGGAGGCAACCTCCCGGAGACCAACCATAACCGAAGCGGGGGCCAGGACCCAGCCGAGTCAACCAGTGGCGGCCAGCCACCAGCCCCGCAAGCGGGACCACGCCATGTGGGGAGAGAGCTGGATGCCACCTTCGACGGGACCCAGAAGAAGTGAACTATTTCGGGATCCAGGCGTATAGCTTCATGCACTATTGGGGCCACTCCTTCCCCGACAAGTTCAGCCGGGTCAACTACCTGGGTTCGAAGCTGAGGGGAGCAGCAAAAAGGTGGTACATGAGCCTGTGCGAAACCAGGAGTCCGATCCTGGACGACGTGCACACCTTCCTTGAAGCCCTGCTGACCCAGAATGAAGACCCACTGCAAGAGTCGCGGGCGCTGGCGGCCCTGCGCGACATGCAGCAAGGGGCCTGGTCCATACGCGAGTACGCGGCCGACTTCCAGGCCAACGTGGCCCGGGTGCGAGGGTGGAACGAGGTGATGAAGATAGATAAATTCAGCAATGGACTAAATGCGAGCATCCTGGATTGGGGAGGTGGGCGCAGGCAGTCCGGTGAGGGTGTGCAGGGAGCTGGGCGCAGGCAGTCCGGGGAGGGTGTGCAGGGAGGTGAGCGGAGGCAGTCCGGTGAGGGTGTGCGGAGAGGTGGGCGCAGGCACTCTGGTGAAGGTGTGCGGGGAGCTGGGCGCAGGCAGTCCGGTGAGGGTGTGCGGGGAGGAGGGCACAGGCAGTCCGGTGATGTTGTGCGGAGAGTTGTGAGCAGGCAGTCAGGTGAGGGTGTGCGGAGAGGTGGGCGCAGGCAGTCCGGTGAGGGTGTGAGGTGACGTGGGCGCAGGCAGTGGGTTGAGGTTGTGCGGGGAGGTGGGCGCAGGCAGTCCGGTGAGGGTGTGCGGGCAAGTTGGCGCAGGCTGTCCGGTGAGGGTGTGCGGGGAGGTGAGAGGAGGCAGTCCGGTGAGGGTGTGAGGTGAGGTGAGTGCAGGCAGTCCGATGAGGGTGTGCTGGGAAGTGAGCGCAGGCAGACCGGTGACGGTGTACGGGGAGCTGGGCGCAGGCAGTCCGGTGAGGGTGTGTGGGGAGCTGGGCGCAGGCAGTCTGGTGAGGGTGTGCAGGTAGGTGGGTGCAGGCAGTCCAGTGAGTGTATGCGGGGAGGTGGCGTAGGCATTATGGTGAGGGTTTGCTGGGAGGTGATCGCAGGCAGTCTGGTGAGGGTGTGCGGGGAGGTGGGCACAGGCAGTCCGGTGACTGTGTGCGGGGAGGTAGGCGGAGGCAGTTCGGTGAGGGTGTGCGAAGAGGTGGGGGCAGGAAGTCCGGTGAGGGTGTGAAGTGAGGTGGGCGAAGGCAATTCGGTGAGGTTGTGCATTGAGGTGGGCAAAGGCAGTCCGGTGAGGTTGTGTGCGGTGGTGGGCACAGGCAGTCCGGTGAGGTTGTGCGGGGAGGTGGGCGCAGGCAGTCCGGTGTGGGTGAGCGGGGAGGTGGGCGGAGGCAGTCCGGTGAGGGTGTGAGGTGAGGTGAGGGCAGGATGTCCAATGAGGGTTTGCGGGGAGGTGTGCACAGGCAGTCCGGTGAGGGTGTGAAGTGCGGTGGGTGAAGGCAGACCGGTGAGGGTGTGCGTTGAGGTGGGCGAAGGCAGTCCGGTGAGGATGTGTGTTGAGCTGGGCGAAGGCAGTCCGGTTAGGGTGTCCGGGGAGGTGGGTGCAGGAAGTCCGGTGAGGGTGTGCGGGGAGGTGGGCGCAGGCAGTCCGGTGACGGTGTGGGGGAGGTTGGCGCAGGCTATCCAGTGAGGGTGTGCAAGGGAGTGGGCGCAGGAAGTCTGGTGAGGATGTGCGGTGAGGTGGGTGCAGGCAGTCTGGTGAGGGTGTGCAGGGAGCTGGGCGCAGGCAGTCTGGTGAGGGAGTGTGGGGAGGTGGAAGGAAGGCAGTCCGGTGAGGGTGTGCGGTGAGGTCAGCGCAGGCTGTGCGGTGAGGGTGTGCGTAGAGGTGGGCGCAGGCAGCCCGGTGAGGGTGTGCGGGGAGGTGGGTGCAGACAGTCCAGTTAGGGTGTGTGGGGAGGTGGCCCTGGCAGTCCGGTGAGGGTGTGAGGGGAGGTGGGCGTAGGCAGTCCGGTGAGGGTGTGCGGGGAGGTGGGAGCTGGCAGTCCAGTGAGGGTGTGAGTGGAGGTGGGTGTAGGCTGTCCAGTGAGGGTGTGTGGGGTTGTGGGCGAAGGCACTCCGGTGATGTTGTGCAGGGAGGTGGGCGCAGGCAGTCCAGTGAGGGTGTGCGGGGAGGTGGGTGCAGGCAGTCCGGTGAGGGAGTGCAGGGAGGTGGGAGGAAGTAAGTCCGGTGAGAGTGTGCAGTGAGGTCAGCGCAGGCAGTCCGGTGAGTGTGTGTGGTGAGGTGGGCGCAGGCAGTCTGGTGAGGGGGTGCGAGGAGGTGGGCGCAGGCAGTCCGGTGAAGGAGTGTGGGGAGGTGGGCGCAGGCAGTTCAGAGAGGGAGTGCGGGGAGGTGGGAGGAAGGCAGTCCGGTGAGGGTGTGTGGGGAGGTGGACGCAGGCTGTCCGCTGTGGGTCTAAGGAGAGGTGGGCACAAGCAGTCCGGTGAGGGTGTGCTGGGATGTGGGCGCATGAGGTCCGGTGAGCGTGTGCGGGAAGGGGAGCACAGGCCATCCGATGGGGGTGTGTGGTGTGCTGCGCGCAGGCAGTCCGGTGAGGGTGTTCAGTGACTTGAGCGCAGGCAGTCCGATTAGGGTGTGCGTGGAGGGCGGAACAGGCAGTCCAGTGAGGATGTGCAAGGAGGTGGGCACAGGCAGTCCGGTGAGAGAGTGCGGGGAGGTGGGAGGAAGTGAGTCCAGTGAGGGAGTGCGGGGAGGTGGGAGGAAGTGAGTCCGGTGAGAGTGTGGGGTGAGATGAGCGCAGGCAGTCCGTTGAGGGTGTTTGGTGAGGGGTACACAGGTGGTCCTGTCAGGGTGTGCGGGGAGGTGAGCACAGGCAGTCCGAAGAGGGTTTGCGGGGAGGTGGAGCAGGCAGTCCGGTGAGGGTGTGCGGGGAGGTGGGTGCAGGTAGTCCAGTGATGGTGTACGGGGAGGTGGGAGGAAGGCAGTCCGTTGAGGGTGTCCGGTGAGGTGGGCGCAGACAGTCCGGTGAGGGTGTGCGTGGAGGTGCGCGCAGGCAGTCCGGTGAGGGAGTGCGGGGTGGTGGGAGGTAGGCATTCCGGTGAGGGTGTGCGGTGAGGTGAGCGCAGGCAGTCCGGTGAGGGTGTGCGTGGAGGTGCGCGCAGGCAGTCCGGTGAGGGTGTGCGGTGAGGTGCATGCAGACAGTCCTGTGAGGGTGTGCCTGGAGGGGGGCGCAGGCAGTCCGGTGAGGATGTGCGGGGAGGTGGGCGCAGGCAGTCCGGTTAGGGAGTGCGGGGAGATGGGAGGAAAGCAGTCCGGTGAGGGTGTGCGGTGAGATGAGCGCAGGCAGTCCGGTCAGGGTGTGCGGTCAGGGGGGCACAGGCCATTCCGTCAGGGTGTGCGGGGAAGTTAGCGCAGGCAGTCCGGGGAGTGTTTGCGGGGATGTGAGCGCAGGCAGTCCAGTGAGGGTGTGTGGGAGGTGGGAGGAAGGCAGTCCGGTGAGGGTGTGCGGTGAGGTGAGCGCAGGCAGTCCGTTGAGGGTGTGCGGGGAGGTGGCGCAGGCAGTCTGGTGAGGGAGTGCGGGGAGGTGGGAGGAAGGCAGTCCGGCAAGGGAGTGCGGGGAGGTGGGAAGAAGGCAGTCCGTTGAGGGTGTCCGGTGAGGTGGGCGCAGACAGTCCGGTGAGGGTGTGCGTGGAGGTGCGCGCAGGCAGTCCGGTGAGGGAGTGCGGGGTGGTGGGAGGTAGGCATTCCGGTGAGGGTGTGCGGTGAGGTGAGCGCAGGCAGTCCGGTGAGGGTGTGCGTGGAGGTGCGCGCAGGCAGTCCGGTGAGGGTGTGCGGTGAGGTGCGTGCAGACAGTCCTGTGAGGGTGTGCATGGAGGGGGGCGCAGGCAGTCCGGTGAGGATGTGCGGTGAGGGGGGCACAGGCCATCCTGTCAGCTTGTGCGGGGAGGTGGGTGCAGGCAGTCCGGTGAGGTTTTTTGGTGAGGTGGGACAGGCAGTCCGGTGATGGTGTTTGGGGAGGTGGGCGCAGGCTGTCCGGTGAGGGTGTGTGGGGAGGTGCTCGCAGGCAGTCCGGTGAGGGTTTGCGGGGAGGTGGGCACAGGCAATCCGGTGAGGGTGTGCGGGGAGGTGGCGCAGGCAGTCCGGTGAGGGAGTGTGCGGAGGTGTGAGGAAGGCAGTCCGGTGAGGGTGTGCGGTGAGGGGGGCTCAGGCAGCCTGGTGAGGGTGTGATGGGAGGTGGGCACAGGCAGTCCGGTGAGGGAGTGCGGGGAGGTGGGAGGAAGGCACACCGATGAGGGTCTGCGGTGAGGTGAGCTCAGGCAGTCCGGTGAGGGTGTGCGGGGAGGTGGCGCAGGCAGTCCGGTGAGGGAGTGCGGGGAGGTGGAAGGAACGCAGTCCGGTGAGTGTGTGTGGTGAGGTGGGCGCAGGCAGTCTGGTGAGGGGGTGCGGGGAGGTGGGCGCAGGCAGTCCGGTTAGGGAGTGCGGGGAGGTGGGAGGAACGCAGTCCGGTGAGTGTGTGTGGTGAGGTGGGACAGGCAGTCCGGTGAGGATGTGTGGGGAGGTGCTCGCAGGCAGTCCGGTGAGGGTTTGCGGGTAGGTGGGCACAGGCAATCCAGTGAGGGTGTGCGGGGAGGTGGCACAGGCAGTCCGGTGAGGGAGTGTGCGGAGGTGTGAGGAAGGCAGTCCGGTGAGGGTGGGCGGTGAGGGGGGCCCAGGCAGTCTGGTGAGGGTGTGATGGGAGGTGGGCGCAGGCAGTCCGGTGAGGGAGTGCGGGGAGGTGGGAGGAAGGCACACCGATGAGGGTCTGCGGTGAGGTGAGCTCAGGCAGTCCGGTGAGGGTGTGCGGGGAGGTGGCGCAGGCAGTCCGGTGAGGGAGTGCGGGGAGGTGGGAGGAACGCAGTCCGGTGAGTGTGTGTGGTGAGGTGGGCGCAGGCAGTCTGGTGAGGGGGTGCGGGGAGGTGGGCGGAGGCAGTCCGGTTAGGGAGTGTGGGGAGGTGGGAGGAACGCAGTCCGGTGAGTGTGTGTGGTGTGGTGGGCGCAGGCAGTCCGGTGAGGATGTGCGGGGAGGTGGGCGCAGGCAGTCCGGTTAGGGAGTGCGGGGAGATGGGAGGAAAGCAGTCCGGTGAGGGTGTGCGGTGAGGTGAGCGCAGGCAGTCCGTTGAGGGTGTGCGGGGAGGTGGCGCAGGCAGTCTGGTGAGGGAGTGCGGGGAGGTGGGAGGAAGGCAGTCCGGCAAGAAAGTGCGGGGAGGTGGGAGGAAGTGAGCCCGGTGAGAGTGTGGGGTGAGATGAGCGCAGGCAGTCCGTTGAGGGTGTTTGGTGAGGGGGACACAGGTGGTCCTGTCAGGGTGTGCGGGGAGGTGAGCACAGGCAGTCTGGTGAGGGTTTGCGGGGAGGTGGGAGCAGGCAGTCCGGTGAGGGAGTGCGGGGAAGTGGGAGGAAGGAACACCGGTGAGGGTCTGCGATGAGGTGAGCTCAGGCAGTCCGGTGAGAGTGTGCGGGGAGGTGGCACACGCAGTCCGGTGAGGGAGTGCGGGGAGGTGGGAGGAACGCAGTCCGGTGAGTGTGTGTGGTGAGGTGGGCACAGGCAGTCTGGTGAGGGGGTGCGGGGAGGTGGGCGCAGGCAGTCTGGTGAAGGAGAGTGGGGAGGTGGGAGGAAGGCAGTCCAGTGACAGTGTGCGGTGAGTTGAGCGCGGCAGTCCGTTGAGGGTGTGCGGGGAGGGGGGCGCAGGTAGTCCGGTGAGGGTTTGCGGGGAGCTGGGCGCAGGCAGTCCCGTGAGGGTGTGCAGGGATGTGGGCGCAGGCATTCCTTTGAGGGAGTGCGGGGAGGTGAGAGGAAGGCAGTCCGGTGAGGGTGTGCGGTGAGATGAGCACAGGCTGTCCGGTGAGGGTGTGCGGTGAGGGTGGCACAGGCCATCCTGTCAGCTTGTGCGGGGAGGTGGGTGCAGGCAGTCCGGTGAGGTTTTTTGGTGAGGTGGGAGAGGCAGTCCGGTGATGGTGTTCGGGGAGGTGGGCGCAGGCTGTCCGGTGAGGGTGTGTGGGGAGGTGCTCGCAGGCAGTCCGGTGAGGGTTTGCGGGGAGGTGGGCACAGGCAATCCGGTGAGGGTGTGCGGGGAGGTGGCGCAGGCAGTCCGGTGAGGGAGTGTGCGGAGGTGTGAGGAAGGCAGTCCGGTGAGGGTGTGCGGTGAGGGGGGCCCAGGCAGTCTGGTGAGGGTGTGATGGGAGGTGGGCGCAGGCAGTCCGGTGAGGGAGTGCGGGGAGGTGGGAGGAAGGCACACCGATGAGGGTCTACGGTGAGGTGAGCTCAGGCAGTCCGGTGAGGGTGTGCGGGGAGGTGGCGCAGGCAGTCCGGTGAGGGAGTGCGGGGAGGTGGGAGGAACGCAGTCCGGTGAGTGTGTGTGGTGAGGTGGGCGCAGTCAGTCTGGTGAGGGGGTGTGGGGAGGTGGGCGCAGGCAGTCCGATGAAGGAGTGTGGGGAGGTGGGAGGAAGGCAGTCCGGTGACAGTATGCGGTGAGTTGAGCGCAGGCAGTCCGGTGAGTGTGTGCGGGGAGGTGGGCGCAGGCAGTCTGGTGAGGGGGTGCGGGGAGGTGGGCGCAGGCAGTCCGATGAAGGAGTGTGGGGAGGTGGGAGGAGGCAATCCGGTGAGGGTGTGCGGTGAGATGAGCACAGGCAGTCCGGTGAGGGTGTGTGGTGAGGGGGGCACAGGCCGTCCTGTCAGCTTGTGCGGGGAGGTGGGTGCAGGCAGTACGGTGAGGTTTTTCGGTGAGGTGGGACAGGCAGTCCGGTGATGGTGTTCGGGGAGGTGGGCGCAGGCTGTCCGGTGAGGGTGTGCGGGGAGGTGCTTGCAGGCAGTCTGGTGAGGGTGTGCGGGGAAGTGGGGACAGGCAGTCTGGTGAGGGTGTGCGGGGAGGTGCTCGCAGTCTGTCCGGTGAGGGTGTGCGGGGAGGTGGGTGCAGGAAGTCCAGTGATGGTGTACAGGGAGGTGGGCGCAGGCAGTCCGGTGAGGGTGTGTGGAGAGGTTGGAGGAAGGCAGTTCAGTGAGGGAGTGCGGGGAGGTGGGAAGAAGGCAGTCCGGTGAGGGTGTGCGGAGAGTTGGGAGGAAGGCAGTCCGGTGAGTGTGTGCGGGGGGGTGGGCGCAGGCCGTCCGGTGAGGGAGTGCAAGGAGGTGGGAGTAAGGCAGTCTGGTGAGGGTGCGCAGTGAGGTGAGCGCAGACAGTCCGGTGAGGGTGTGCGGTGAGGGGCACAGGCTGTCCTGTGAGGGAGTGCAGGGAGGTGGGAAGAAGGCAGTCCTGTGAGTGTGTGCGGTGAGGTGGACGTAGGCAGTCCGGTGAGGGTGTGCGGGGAGGTGGGTGCAGGCCGTCCAGTGAGGGAGTGCAATGAGGTGGGAGTAAGGCAATCTGGTGAGGGTGTGCAGTGAGGTGAGCGCAGGCAGTCCGGTGAGGGTGTGCGGTGAGGGGCGCGGGCTGTCCTGTGAGGGTGTGCAGGGAGGTGGGAGGAAGGCAGTCCGCTGAGGGAGTGCGGGGAGGTGGGAGGAAGGCAGTCCGCTGAGGGAGTGCGGGAAGGTGGGAAGAAGGCAGTCCGGTGAGGGTGTGCGGTGAGGTGGACGTAGGCAGTCCGGTGAGGGTGTGCGGGGAGGTGGGCGCAGGCCATCCGGTGAGGGAGTGCAAGGAGGTGGGAGGAATGCAGTCTGGTGAGGGTGTGCGGTGAGGTGAGCGCAGGCAGTCTGGTGAGGTTGTGTGGTGAGGGGCGCAGGCTGTCCTGTGAGGGTGTACTGGGAGGTGAGTGCAGGCAATCCGGTGAGGGAGTGCGGGGAGGTGGGAGGAAGGCAGTCCAGTGAGGGTGTGCGGTAAAGTTAGCGCAGGCATTCCAGTGAGGGTGTGCGGGGAGTTGGGCACAGGCAGTGCGGTGAGGGTGTGCGGGGAGGTGGTTGTAGGCAGTCCGGTGAGGGAGTGCGGGGAGGTGTTAGGAAGGCAGTCTGGTGAGGGTGTGCGGTGAGGTGAGCTCAGGCAGTCCGGTGATTGTGTGCAGTGAGGGGGGCGCAGGTAGTCCAGGTAGGGTTTGCTGGGAGGTCGGCACAGGCAGTCCGGTGATGCTGTGCGGGGAGGTGGGCGCAGGCAGTCTGATGAGGGTGTGGGGGAGGTAGGCGCAGGCTGTCCAGTGAGGGTGTGCATGTAGGTGGGCGCAGGCAGTCCGATGAGGGTGTGCGGGGGGGTGGGCGCAGGCAGTCCGGTGAGGGTGTGCGGTGAGGTGGGCGCAGGCAGTACGGTGAGGGTTTGCGGGGAGGTGGGCGCAGGCAGTCAGGTAAGAGTGTGCGGGGATGTGGGCGGTGGCAGTCTTGTGAGGGTGTGCGTGGAGGTGGGCGCAGGCAGTCCGGTGAGCGTGTGCGGGGAGGTGGGCGCAGGCAGTCCGGTGAGGGTGTGTGGGGAGGTGGGCGCAGGCGGTCCGGTGTTGGTGTGCAGTTATGTGGGTGCAGGACGTCCGGTGAGGGTGTGCGGGGAGGTGGGCGAAGGCAGTCCGGGGAAGTTGTGTGGGGACGTGGGCGCAGGCAGTCCAGTGTTGGTGTGCGGTTATGTGGGTGCAGGCAGTCCAGTGAGGCTGTGCATGGGGGTGGGCGCAGGCTGTCCAGTGAGGATGTGAGGGGAGATGGGAGCAGGAAGTCCAGTGAGGGTGTGCGGTGAGGTGATCGCACGCAGTTTGGTGAGGGTTTTCGGTGAGGTGGGCGCAGGCAGTCCGGTGAGGGTGTGCGGGAAGGTGAGCGCAGCAGTCCAGGTAGGGTTTGCGGGGAGGTGGGCACAGGCAGTCCGGTGATGCTGTGCGGGGAGGTTGGCGCAGGCAGACTGATGAGGGTGTGTGGGGAGGTGGGTGGAAGGCAGTTTGGTGAGGGAGTGCGGGGAGGTGGGAGGAAGGCAGTCCGGTGAGGGTGTGCGGCGAGTTGGATGCAGGCAGTTCGGTGTGGGTGTGGGGGGAGGTGGACGCAGCCAGTCCTGTGAAGGAGTTCAAGGAGGCTGGAGGAAGGCATTCCGGTGAGGGTGTGCAGTTAGGTTAGCGCAGGAAGTCCGGTGAGGATGTGCGGTGAGGGGGTGCAGGCTGTCCTGTAAGGGTGTGCGGGGAGGTGAGCGCACGCAGTCCGGTGATGGTCTGGGAGGATGTGAGCACAGGCTGTCCGGTTATAGTGTGCGGGAAGGTGGGAGGAAGGCAGTCCAGTGAGGGTGTGTGGTAAGGTGGGAGCAGGCAGTCCGTTGAGGGTTTGCTGGGAGGTGGGCGCAGGGAGTCCAGTGAAGTTGTGCGGGGAGTTGGGAGGAAGGCAGTCCGGTGAGGGTTTGCGGCGAGGTGGGCGCAGGCAGTCCGGTGAGGGTGTGCGGGGAGGTGGGCGCAGGCAGTCCGGTGAGAGAGTGCGGGGAGGTGGGAAGAAGGCAGCCCACTGAGCGTGTGCAGTGAGGTGAGTGCAGACACTCCGGTGAAGGTGTGCGAGGAGGTGGGTGCAAGCAGTCCAGTGAGGGTGTGATGGGAGGTGGGTGCAGGCCGTCCGGTGCGGGAGTGCGGGGAGGTGGGAGGAAGGCAGTCCGGTGAGGGTGTGCAGCTTGTGTGGGGAGGTGGGTGCAGGCAGTCCGGTGAGGTTTTTCGGTGAGGTGGGACAGGCAGTCCGGTGATGGTGTTCGGGGAGGTGGGCGCAGGCTGTCCGCTGAGGGTGTACGAAGAGGTGAGCGCAGGCAGTCCGGTGAGGGTGTGCGTGGATGTGGGCGCAGGCAGTCCGCTGAGGGTGTGCGTGGAGGGAGGCCCAGGCAGTCCTGTGAGGGTGTGCGGGGAGGAGGGCGCAGGCAGTCCATTGAGGGTGTGCAGGGAGGTGGGCGCACGCAGTCCGGTGAGGGTGTGCGGGGAGGGGAGCGCAGGTAGTCCGGTGAGGGTCTGTGGGGGGGAGGGTGCAGGCAATCCGGTGAGAGTGTGTGGGAAGTTGGGCGCAGGTAGTCCAGTGAGGTTGTAAGGTGAGGTGAGCGCAGGCCATCCTGTGAGGTTGTGCGGGGAGTTGGCGCAGGCAGTACAGTGAGGGAGTGCTGGAAGGTGGGAGGAAGGCAGTCCAATGAGGGTGTGCGGTGAGGTGAGCGCAGGCAGTCCGGGGAAGGTGTCCGGGGAGGTGGGAGGAAGGCAGTCCGGTGAGGGTGTGAGGTGAGGTGAGCGCAGGCGATCCTGTGAGGGTGTGCGGGTAGGTGGGCGCAGGTAGTCTGGTGAGGGAGTGCGGGGAGGTAGGAGGAATGCAGTCCGGTGAGGGTGTGCGGTGAGGTGAGTGCAGGCCGTCCTGTGAGGGTGTGTGGGGAGGTGGGCACAGGCAGTCCAGTGAGGGAGTGCGGGGAGGTGGGAGGAAGGCAGTCCGGTGAGGGTGTGCGGTCAGGTGAGCGCAGGCGATCCTGTGAGGCTGTGCGGGGAGGTGGGCTCAGGTAGTCTGGTGGGGGAGTGCGGGGAGGTGGGAGGAATGCAGTTCGGTGAGGGTGTGCGGTGAGGTGAGAGCAGGCCGTCCTGTGAATGTGTGCGGGGAGGTGGGCACAGGCAGTCCGGTGAGGGAGTGCGGGGCGTTGGGAGGAATGCAGTTCGGTGAGTGTGTGCAGTGAGTTGAGCGCAGGCAGTCCTGTGTGGGTGTGCGGGGAGGTGGGCGCAGGCAGTCCGGTGGGGGAGTGATGGGAGGTAGGCGCAGGCAGTCCGGTGAGGGAGTGCAGGGAGGTGGGAGGAAGTAAGTCCGGTGAGGGTGTGCAGTGAGGTCAGCGCAGGCAGTCCGGTGAGTGTGTGTGGTGAGGTGGGCGCAGGCAGTCTGGTGAGGGGGTGCGGGGAGGTGGGCGCAGGCAGTCCGGTGAAGGAGTGTGGGGAGGTGGGCGCAGGCAGTTCAGAGAGGGAGTGCGGGTCGGTGGGAGGAAGGCAGTCCGGTGAGGGTGTGCGATGAGGTGAGCGCAGGCCGTCCTGTGAGGGTGTGCGGGGAGGTGGGCATAGGCAGTCCGGTGAGGGAGTGCAGGGAGGTGGGAGGAAGGCAGTCCAATGAGGTTGTGCGGTGAGGTGGGTGAAGGCAGTCCGGAGAGGGTGTGCGGGGAGGTGGGTGCAGGCAGTCCGGTGAGGGAGTGCGGGAAGGTGGGAAGAAGGCAGTTCACTCAGGGTGTGCGTTTAGGTGAGCGCAGACAGTTCGGTGAGGGTGTGTGGTGATGGGGGCGCAGGCCGTCCTGTATGGGTGTGCGGGGAGGTGGGCGGAGGCAGTCCAGTTAGGGTGTGGGGGAGTTAGGCGCAGGCTGTCCAGTGAGGGTGTGCGGGTAGGTGGGCGCAGGCAGTCAGATGAGGGTATGTGGGGCAGTGTTCGCAGGCAGTCCGGAGAGGGTGTGCAGGGAGGTGGGCGCAGGCAGTCCGGAGAGGGTGTGCGGGGTGGTGGGCGGAGGCAGTCCAGTTAGGGTGTGGGGGAGGTAGGCGCAGGCTGTCCAGTGAGGGTGTGCGTGTAGGTGGGCGCAGGCAGTCCGATGAGGGTGTCCGGGGGGGTGGGCGCAGGCAGTCCGGTGAGGGTGTGCGGTGAGGTGGGCGGAGGCAGTACGGTGAGGGTTTGCGGGGAGGTGGGCGCAGGCAGTCCGGTGAGGGTGTGCATAGAGGTGGGCGCAGGCAGTCAGGTAAGAGTGTGCGGGGATGTGGGCGGTGGCAGTCTTGTGAGGGTGTGCGTGGAGGTGGGCGCAGGCAGTCCGGTGAGCGTGTGCGGGGAGGTGGGCGCAGGCAGTCCGGTGAGAGTGTGTGGGGAGGTGGGCGCAGGCGGTCCGGTGTTGGTGTGCAGTTATGTGGGTGCAGGATGTCCGGTGAGGGTGTGCGGGGAGGTGGGCGAAGGCAGTCCGGGGAAGTTGTGTGGGGACGTGGGCGCAGGCAGTCCAGTGTTGGTGCGCGGTTATGTGGGTGCAGGCAGTCCAGTGAGGCTGTGCATGGGGGTGGGCGCAGGCTGTCCGGTGAGGATGTGAGGGGAGATGGGAGCAGGAAGTCCAGTGAGGGTGTGCGGTGAGGTGATCGCAGGCAGTTTGGTGAGGGTTTTCGGTGAGGTGGGCGCAGGCCCTCCGGTGAGGGTGCGCGGGGAGGTGGGTGGAGGCAGACCGGGGATGGTGTGCGGGGAGGTGGGAGCAGGAAGTCCAGTGAGGGTGTGCGGGGAGGTGGGCACTGGGAGTCCAGTGAGGGTGTGCGTGGAGGTGGGCGCAGGCCGTCCGGTGAGGGTGTGCGGGGAGGTGGGCGCAGGCAGTCCGGTGAGGGTGTGCGTTGAGATGGGCGCAGGCAGTCCGGTGAGGTTGTGAGGAGAGGTGAGCGCAGGCAGTCCGATGAGGGTGTGCGGGGAGGTGGCGCAGGCAGTCCGGTGAGGGTGTGCGGGGAGGTGGGAGCAGGCAGTCCGGTGATGGTGTGTGGGGAGGTGGGCGGAGACAGTCCAGTGAGGTTGTGCGGGGAGTTGGGCGCAAGCAGTCCGTTGAAGGTGTGCGAAGAGGTGAGCGCAGGCAGTCCAGTGAGGCTGTGGATGGTGGTGGGAGCAGGCAGTCCGGTGAGGATGTGAGGGGAGACGGGAGCAGGAAGTCCAGTGAGGGTGTGCGGTGAGGTGATCGCACGCAGTTTGGTGAGGGTTTTCGGTGAGGTGGGCGCAGGCCCTCCGGTGAGGGTGCGCGGGGAGGGGGGCGGAAGCAGACCGGGGATGGTGTGCGGGGAGCTGCGAGCAGGAAGTCCAGTGAGGGTGTGCGGTGAGGTGAGTGCAGGCAGTTCAGTGAGGGTCTGCGGTGAGGTGGGCGCAGGCCGTCCGGTGAGGGTGTGCGGGGAGGTGGGCGGAGGCAGATAGGGGAGGGTGTGCGGGGAGGTTGGCGCAGGCAGTCCGGTGAGGGTGTGCGGTGAGGTAGGCGCATGACGTCCGGTGAGGGTGTGCGGGGAGTTGGGCGCTGGCAGTCTGGTGAGGCTGTGCGGGGAGGTGGACGCAGGCAATCCGGTGAGGGTGTGCGGGGAGGTGGGCGCAGGCAGTCCGGTGATTGTGTGCGGGGAGGTGGGCACAGGCAGTCCACGGAGGATGTGTGGGGAGGTTGGCGCAGGCAGTCCGGTGAGGATGTGAGGGGAGGTGGGGGCAGGAAGTCCAGTGAGCGTGTGCGGTGAGGTGATCACCGGCAGTTTGGTGAGGGTGTGCGGTGAGGTGGGCTCAGGCCGTCCGGTGAGGGTGTTCGGGGAGGTGAGTGCAGGCAGTCTGATGAGGGTGTGCGGTTATGTTGACGAAGGCCGACCGGTGAGGGTGTGCGGGGAGGTGGGCGCATGACGTCCGGTGAGGGTGTGCGGGGAGTTGGGCGCTGGCCGTCTGGTGAGGCTGTGCGGGGAGGTGGACGCAGGCCGTCCGGTGAGGGTGTGAGGGGAGGTGGGTGCAGGCAGTCCGGTGAGGATGTGCGGGGAGGTGGGCGCAGGCAGTCCGGTGAGTGTGTGCGGGGAGGTGGGCACAGGCAGTCCACGGAGGATGTGTGGGGAGGTTGGCACAGGCAGTCCGGTGAGGATGTGAGGGGAGGTGGGAGCAGGAAGTCCAGTGAGGGTGTGCAGTGAGGTGATCACCGGCAGTTTGGTGAGGGTGTGCGGTGAGGTGCGCGCAGGCCGTCCGGTGAGGGTGTTCGGGGAGGTGAGTGCAGGCAGTCCGATGAGGGTGTGCGGTTATGTTGATGCAGGCCGACCGGTGAGGGTGTGCGGGGAGGTGGGAGGAACGCAGTCTGGGGAGGTTGTGCGGGGAGGTAGGCGCAGTAAGTCCGGTGAGGGTGTGCGGTGAGGTGGGCGCAGGACGTCCGGTGAGGGTGTGCTGGGAGGTGGGCGCTGGCGGTCTGTTGAGGGTGTGCGTGGAAGTGGGCGCAGGCAGTCCGGTGAGCGTGTGCGGGGAGGTGGGAGCAGGCAGTCCGGTGAGGGTGTGCGGGGAGGTGGGCGCAGGAAGTCCGGTGAGGGTGTGTGGAGAGGTTGGCGCAGGCAATCCGGTGAGGGTGTGCGGTTAGGTTGACGCACGCAGTCCGGTAAGGGTGTGCGGGGAGGTGGGCGCAGGCATTCCGGCGAGGGTGTGCGGGTTGGTGGGCGCAGGCAGTCCGGTGAGGATGTGCGTTGAGATGTGCGCAGGCAGTCCGGTGAGGGTGTGCGGGGAGGTGGGCACAGGCAGTCCAGTGAGGGTTTTCGGGGTGGTGGGCGCAGGCAGTCCGGTGATGTTCTGCAGAAAGGTGGGTGCAGGAAGTCCGGGGAGGTTGGCGGGGAGGTGGGCGCAGGCAGTCCGGTGAGGGTGTGAGGGGAGGTGGGCAGAGGCAGTCCGGTGAGGGTGTGCGGGGAGGTGGGCGCAGGCAGTCTGGTGAGGGTGTGCGGGGATGTGGGCGGGGGCAGTCCGGTGAGTTTGTGCGAGGAGGTGGACGCCAGCAGTCCTTTGAGGGTGTGCGAAGAAGTGAGCGCAGGCAGCCCGGTGAGACTATGCGTGGGGGTGGGCGCAGGCAGTCCGGTGAGGGTATGCTGGGAGGTGGGCTAAGGCATGCTGGTGAATGGTGCGCGGAGGTGGGCGCAGGCAGTCCCATGAGGGTGTGCGAGAGGTGGGCGCAGGCAGTCCGGTGAGGGGTTGAGGTGAGGTGGGGCAGGCAGTCCGGTCAGGTTGTGCGGGGAGGTGGGCACAGGCAGTCTGGTGAGGGTGTGCAGGGAGGTGGGTGCAGGGTGTTCAGTGGGGGAGTGCGGGGAGGTGGGAGGAAGGCAGTCCGGTCAGGGTGTTCGGTGATGTGTGTGCAGGCAGTCTGGTGAGGGGGTGCGGTGAGGGGGGCGCAGGCCATCTGGTGAGGTTGTGCGGGGAGGTGAGCGCAGGCAATCCGGGGAGCGTTTGCGGGGTGGTGGGCGTAGGAAGTTCGGTGAGGGTGTGCGGGGAGGTGGGCGCAGGCAGTCTGGTGAGGGTGTGTGGGGAGGTGGGCGCAGGTAGTCCGGTGAGGTTGTGCAGGGAGGTTTGGGCACGCAGTTCGGTGAGGGTGTGCGGGGATAGGAGCGCATGTAGTCCGGTGAGAGTGTGTGGGGCAGTGAGTGCAGGCTGTCCTGTTAGGGTGTGTTGGGAGGTTGGCGCAGGAAGTCTGGTGAGGTGGTGAGGTGAGGTGGGCGAAGGCAGTCCGGTGAGGGTGTGCAGGGAGGTGGGCGAAGGCAGTCAGGTGAGGGTGTGCGTTGAGGTGGGCAACAGCCATCCGGTGAGGGTGTGCGGGGAGCTCGGCGCTGGCAATCCGGTGAGGGTGTGCGGGGAGGTGGGCGCAGGCAGTCCGGTGATGTTGTACGGGCAGGTTGGAGCAGGCAGTCCAGTGAGGGTGTGTGGGGAGGTGTGCGCAGGCAGTTGGGTGAGGGTGTGATGTGAGGTGGGCACAGGCAGTCCGTTGAGGTTGTGCGGGGAAGTGGGAGCAGGCATTCTGCTGAGGTTGTGCGGGGAGGTGGGCTGAGGCAGTCCAGTTAGGGTGTCCGGGGAGGTGGGCGAAGTCAGTCCGGTGAGGGTATGTGGGGAGGTGGGCGCAGGGATTCCGGTAAGGGAGTGCGGGGAGGTGGAAGGAAGGCAGTCCGGTGAGGGTGTGCGGTGAGGTGAGCGCAGTCAGTCCAGTGAGGGTGTGCGGTGAGGTGGGCGCAGGCCGTCCAGTGAGTGTTCGGGGGGAAGTGGGCGCAGGCATGCCGGTGATGGTGTCCGTGTCGGTGGGCGCAGGCAGTCCGCTGAGGGTGTACGAAGAGGTGAGCGCAGTCAGTCCAGTGAGGGTGTGCGTGGAGGTGGGCGCAGGCAGTCCTGTGAGGGTGAGAGGTGAGGTGGGCACAGGCAGTCCGGTGAGGGTGTGCGGGGAGGTGGGCGCAGGCATGCCGGTGATGGTGTGCGTGTCGGTGGGCGTAGGCAGTCCTGTGAGGGTGTGCAGGGAGGTGGGCGCACGCAGTCCGGTGAAGGTGTGCGGGGAGGGGAGCGCAGGTAGTCCGGTGAGGGTGTGCGGGGAGGTGGGCGCAGGCAGTCCGGTGATGTTGTACGGGCAGGTTGGAGCAGGCAGTCCAGTGAGGGTGTGCGGGGAGGTGTGCGCAGGCAGTTGGGTGAGGGTGTGATGTGAGGTGGGCACAGGCAGTCCGTTGAGGTTGTGCGGGGAGGTGGGAGCAGGCATTCTGCTGAGGTTGTGCGGGGAGGTGGGCTGAGGCAGTCCAGTTAGGGTGTCCGGGGAGGTGGGCGAAGTCAGTCCGGTGAGGGTATGTGGGGAGGTGGGCGCAGGGATTCCGGTAAGGGAGTGCGGGGAGGTGGAAGGAAGGCAGTCCGGTGAGGGTGTGCGGTGAGGTGAGCGCAGTCAGTCCAGTGAGGGTGTACGGTGAGGTGGGCGCAGGCCGTCCAGTGAGTGTTCGGGGGAAAGTGGGCGCAGGCATGCCGGTGATGGTGTCCGTGTCGGTGGGCGCAGGCAGTCCGCTGAGGGTGTACGAAGAGGTGAGCGCAGTCAGTCCAGTGAGGGTGTGCGTGGAGGTGGGCACAGGCAGTCCTGTGAGGGTGTGAGGTGAGGTGGGCACAGGCAGTCCGGTGAGGGTGTGCGGGGAGGTGGGCGCAGGCATGCCGGTGATGGTGTGCGTGTCGGTGGGCGCAGGCAGTCCTGTGAGGGTGTGTGGGGAGGAGGGCGCAGGCAGTCCGTTGAGGGTGTGCAGGGAGGTGGGCGCATGCAGTCCGGTGAAGGTGTGCAGGGAGGGGAGCGCTGGTAGTCCGGTGAGGGTGTGTGGAGAGGAGGGCGCACGCAGTCCGGTAAGAGTGTGCGGGGAGGTGGGTGCAGGAAGTCCGGTGAGGGTGTGAGGAGAGGTGGGCAAAGGCAGTCCGGTGAAGGTGTGCGTTGAGGTGGGCGAAGGCAGCCCGGTGAGGGTGTGCAGGGAGGTGGGCGAAAACAGTCCGGTGAGGGTGTGTGTTGAGGTGGCCAAAGGCAGTACGGGGAGGGTGTGCGGGGAGGTGGGCGCAGGCAGTCCAGTGATGTTGTCCGGCGAGGTGGGCGCAAGGAGTCCGGTGAGGGAGTGCGGGGAGGTGGGCGAAGGCAGTCCAGTGAGGGTGTGCTGTGAGGTAAGCGCAGGCAGTCCGGTGAGAGAGTGCGAGGAGGTGGGAGGAAGGCAGTCCAGTGAGGGTATGCTGTGAGGTAAGCGCAGGCAGTCCGGTGAGGGAGTGCGAGGAGGTGGGAGGAAGGCAGCCCGGTGAGGGTGTGTGGGGAGGTGGGAGCAGGCATTCTGCTGAGGTTATGCGGGGAGGTGGGCTGAGGCAGTCCAGTTAGGGTGTCCGGGGAGGTGGTTGCAGGCTGTCCGGTGAGGGTTCGGGGGGAAGTGGGCGCAGGCATGCCGGTGATGTTGTGCATGTCGGTGGGCGCAGGCAGTCCGCTGAGGGTGTACGAAGAGGTGAGCGCATTCAGTCCAGTGAGGGTGTGCGTGGAGGTGGGCGCAGGCAGTCCTGTGAGGGTGTGAGGTGAGGTGGGCACAGGCAGTCCAGTGAGGGTGTGCGGGGAGGTGGGCGCAGGCATGCCGGTGATGGTGTGCCTGTCGGTGGGCGCAGGCAGTCCTGTGAGGGTGTGCGGGGAGGAGGGTGCAGGCAGTCCGAGTTTGGCATACAGCTGGTGCTCTAGCAGGGTGGTCAGCACCTCCCTCACCAATTTTATATGGGACTGTTCGTCCTGTGAGTAAATAATGATGTCATCCAGGTACACCACCACACTCTTGTACAGAAATTTTCTCAACACATCATTTATAAAGTTCATGAATACCCCCGGCGCCCCCTGCAACCCAAACGGCATAACAAGATACTCAAATTGTCCCATTGGGTTGTTGAACGCCGTCTTCCACTCATCCCCCTCCTTGATGCGCACTCGGAAGTACGCGTCTCTCAAGTTGAGCTTTGTGAAGATTTCCCCCCCCCCCGCCACCGTGTTCAATAAGTCTTTGATGAGGGGGATGGGGTAGGCATTGGACATTGATATCGCGTTTATCCCGCGAAAGTCAGTGCAAAGTCTAAGCGTATTATCCTTCTTCTTTCTAAACAACACTGGGGCCGCGTGGGGGGCGGTTGCGGGTCTGATGAAGCCTCTCTTCAAGTTCAAGTCTAAGAACTTGCGCAGTTCCTTTTTCTCCGCCCACCCCATCTGGTAGAGTTTGGCCCGGGGTAGACTTTCCCCGGGGATTAGCTCTATGGCACAGTCTGTGTTCTGATGGGGGGGGGTAATTGATTGGCTTCCCGCTTGCTGAAAACCTCCATCAGGTCGCGGTAGGCGCTCGGGACCTGGGGCACCTCATCTACTAGGACGCACGCCCTTTCTCGGGCGGCAGGCGCTCGCGGCCCCCATGCTGGGTCCCATAGGTGCTCGCTATAGTCTGGGTCGGGGAACCTGATGGTTTGTGCCTTCCAGCGGATAAGGGGCTCGTGTTTCTCCAGCCACCCCACTCCCAACACCACTGGATAGCCACACGCTTGAGCAATGACAAACGTCTCCAGGTCCCAATGCCCCTCAATCCCCAAGGGGCATGGCTCTGTTTCCTGCGTGCACGCCCCCCCCATCACTGACTCGCCCATCTGCTCAAACAGCATGGGGTGGGGCAGTTGAGCGCGCTCTAGCCCCAGGGCCTCCACCACCTTGGGGGAGATTAGTTCCCGGTTGCACCCTGAGTCTATGAGGGCTCGAATCTGTAGGAATCTTTTCAATTTTGGGTTCAACAGCTTTACCATCACAAAGTACAGCTTTCCCGTGGTTTTTACCATTAGTGGTGCCTTTTCCCAATCGACCTGCTGGTTGGCACCGTTCAAAGCAGGTCTGTGTCGTTTCCCGCCGGCTCCTCTTCCCACGCGAGGTCGGCCAGTTCCACGGACAGGCGGACCTCTTCTTCCTGCAGCTCCTCCTGCACCATCAACGCGCTGCTTTTCGCCGCATCCTTAGGGCGGCCAGGTGCTTTCTTGGGGCCCGGGGTGCTCTGCCGGATCGACCCCGGCGCCGGGACGGTCCCAGAGGGAGGCTGAGGGCAGTTGGAGGCGAGGTGATTTGGGTCGCCGCACCGGAAGCAACGGCGGGGTCCCCCCGGAGCGACCGCCGGTGGTTTCTTGGCTTTAGGGGGCTCGCTCTTCCCCGGGGTGGCTTTGGGTCCCCCCTTTCCCGCCGCCAGTGCCTGGCACAGCATGGCCACTCTCTTCAGATTGGTTTCCACCTCTCCCGCGAGCTGGATCCACCCCACGAGCGTGTCTGGTTGGGCTTGGGTGAGAGCCCGATCCAGAATGCTGGGGTTCAGCCCGTTAGTGAAGTGCTCAATTTTCATCACTTCGTTCCAGTTCCGGGCTCGGGCGGCGTTCGCCTGGAAGTCTGCCGCATATTTTCGGATGGATCAGGCCCCTTGCTTCATGTTCCGCAGTGCTAAAAGCGCTCTGGTCTCTTGCAGGGGGTCCTCGTATTGGGTCAGTAGGGCTTGCACGAACGTGTTCACGAAGTGCAGGAGCGGGCTGTTGGTTTCACACAGGCTCACATACCACTTCTTAGCAGGACCCCGCAGCTTCGACCCCAAGTAGTCCACTCGGCTCACCTCATCGGGGAATAGGTCTCTCCAGTAGTACATGTAGCTATTCGCTTGGATTGCAAAATAGTTCACTTCTTCCGGATCCCCGTCAAAAATTGCATCCAGCTCTCGACCCCCCCCCCTAAGTCTTGCTGCCGGGCCGGGGCGGGGGCCGCCGGCGCTTGCGGCACTGCCGGCGCTGGGGGGGCCGCTGGGGCAGTGGGTGGAGGTTGGCTCGGCCGCCCTTGCGGCCCCGCTGGCACCGGTTGTTGCTGGCGGGTCCCGGTTACCCCCAACGCTCTCCCCAGCTGGGCGGTTAGGGTCTGCAGTTGGTCCTTGAGGTCCCTCACTGCCCCGTCGACCTCACGGCGGACCATCGACCGGTAGTCTTCATCGTGCGGGTCCTTGGGTCTCGGCCCCCCGCCCTCCTCTTCACACTCCGCGCCTTCGCTCCCGCTGCCCGGGGCTTGGGTCACGGGCGCCTCGGCTCCTTCCTCCGGCTCGCCCGGGTTGGTAGCCGCGGCTTCGGCCAGTTGCACCCGCTTGGTGTGGCGGGTCATGATCGCCTCCCGGCGGATCGGGGCCTGGTCCATAAGTGTGGTCGATGTCCTCGGCTGGTATTGCCGGGGAGTGACCACCAGCTGAAACTGGGGAGGGGAAGCCGCGGTCCTTCTGGCAGTGTGGATGTGCCAGGGTGTCTCGGCCCCCTCCGTTCTTGTTGGGAGTTCTCCGTCGTCCGGCGTCTGGTCGGACATTGCCTTTTCAGTTGCCGGAAAGTTTGAACTCCAAGATAGGGGAGTCCTTCAAAATGTCAAGTCGGCTGGATTCAATAACGAATCTGTGGTATCAAAGTTTACTAGTTTATTGAAAACAGAGCTGAAGACCATAATAGAGATTGAAGGACTGGGGTACACAGAAATTAACCAAGCATTTCAAGGTAAAGATCAAAGAATTCCTATGGGAGGGGCACTCTATGCAGTATAGTTTCACACTAGGATGTTACTCCTTCGTTCCCAAGCAAAAGGCCTTGGCGCTTAACACTCCCACAGACACCCAGCTTGAGAAGGCTCCGAAATCTTGTTACCATATCAGCATTTCAAAGCAGGCTACACAACAAAGACATAGCTAAGAGCGGTGGGGGGGAGGAGAGGTAGCTAGCAGCATTCGGTGTTCAGTAAAAGTCCAGAATCCTTTGCTTCTGAACCAGAGTTGGATAACATGTTAACAACAATACAGCAGACTTGACACCCACCTCCCCGCACACCCTCACTGGACTGCCTTTGCCCACCTCAACGCACACCCTCACTGGACTGCCTGCGCCCACCACCCCGCAAACCCTCACCGGACTACCTTCGCCCACCTCAACGCACACCCTCACCGGACTGCCTTCGCCCACCTCACATCACACCCTCACCAGACTTCCTGCGCCAACCTCCCCGCACACCCTCACCGGACTGCCTGCGCCCAGCTCCCCGCACACCCTCACCGGACTGCCTGCACCCACCTCCCCACACACCCTCACCGGGCTGCCTCCGCTCACCTCCCCGCACACCATCACCGGACTGCCTGCGCCCACCTCCTCGCACACCCTCACCCGACGGCCTGTGCCCACCTCACCACACACCCTCACCAGACTGCCTGCGCCCTCCTCCCCGCACACCCTCACCGGACTGCCTGCACTCACCACCCCGTACACCCTCACCGGACTCCCTGCACCCACCTCCCCGCACACCCTCACCGGACTGCCTGCGCCCATCTCCCCGTACACCTTCACCGGACTTCCTGCGCGCATGGTGATAGGATCCGCTCTTCTCCAGAAGTAGGATGGGGCAGCTCCGCCGAGTCCTTTCGGGCCGAGTCCGCGGAGTCCTCACCTCCCCGCAGACCCTCACCGGACTGCCTGCGCCCACCTCCCCGCACACACTCACCGGACTGCCTGCCCCCACCTCCCAGCACACCCTCACAGGACTGCCTGCACCCTCGTCCACGCACACCCTCACCGGAATCTCTGCTCTCACCTCCCCGCACACCCTCACCGGACGGCCTGCGCCCACCTCTCACCAGAAGAGAAAGGAAGAGGGCTGTTGTGTCTATTCGCTGCACGACGGTGTTTCTTGACAATTGTACATCTTGAACAGCAGCTATGATCTCTTTCTTATTCTTAAATCCTTCAAAAAGATTGTCTGCTGCTTCAAGAAAACAATCTTTTACAAATTCTCCTTCATTGAAAGGTTTGCATTTCTTTGCGATCAGGTTACTGACCTTGAAGGATGCCATGATTGCATTGACCGAAAGTGACGTTGGCTTCGCCATCAGCTGTTTAGATTTAAGTTCTTTGCGCTTCAGTTTACGAATTTGGGTGGAAAATCATGATCAAACTAATTGCTATGCAGAGCCTTATAATGACGCTCCAGAATTACCGTTTTTGGGCAAGGATACAGCAGCATTACAAAGTAGATAACAACACTTCTTTCACCATGATGAAGTAGTCCATTTCCCATTCATCATGAAAGTGGTAGGTTTTGCTCTTCTTTGGAACACTCATCTTCGTTACTGGGGTGGCTGGGGTGCTAAGTTAACACTGGCTGAATCTGGTCCAAAACTGTCACTGTTCCAAAGTATTAAAGAGCAACAGGAACTGGAGACCTCTGGATGATGCCAAAACCACACATGCAGTTCTAAAAGTAAAAATAAAAATTCATCATACTGGCACCAATAATCAAACCACCACACCAAACAATCATCAAAAAAACCCCAAACACCTCTCCAGCAAACCATGAGACCAAGTGGGGCTGGTGATCTACCTCTGACCCCTCCGCGATCTACTGGTAGATCACGATCTACCTGTTGCACTTACCTGTATTATATCATTGCGAACTTTACATGCCATTGAAAAGATCCTTGCCCAAGGACCTGTAATCAGTGGGCTCACTCCCATAAGAAGCTTCCTAGTGATTTCCAGATTAGAAAGACTGAAATGGCCCTGAAATAGACTTGTTAAGGGACTAATTAACCTTGCCAGTATCTCCTGATAAAATTGGCATGAAAGGAGAACATGTTCAACAGTTTCGATGGCCCCTCCTCCACAAGGGCAGACCCTCTCATTCTTAGGGATCTTTCTATATCTCCCCTCTAAAACTGCAGAGGGGAGTGCATGCCATTTAGCTAGGGAAAAGGCTCTATGATGAACAGGAGATTCCAGGGATGAGAGATATGCTGCTAGTGCTACAATGAATCTAGAATTATCTGGTGCCAGAAAAACTTCACTGAGATCTTGTTGCTGTTCGGTATCGAGCACGCTCTGTCTGGTGATGGCTTTTGCCTGGTCTAAACCTATATTTAGGAGAGAGTGTGGGGAAAGACCTAGGCTCATCAATTTATTGTAAATCACAGAAGAGTGACACTTTTCTCACAAGAGTAGCAGGATACTGCCCACTGAGTGGAATGTAGAGCAAAAACGACAACGCAATCAAGTAAATGGCTTGGAACAGGTTCTTGGAATGACCATAGTGTTCAGATAAGAATTTTCAGTGTCCTTGCCTGCAATTTGCAAATCTGAGCACTTTTGAGAAGCATGTGCCAAACTGTGCCGCATCTTATTGTGTATGAAACACATTTCATTAATCTCAAAGCAGCTACAAATTCTGCAATTTTATAACTCTCCGCAGACTTTGTATGCCTGCATTTATTTGTTCTGATGGTGATATAGGCAGCTGTACACAATGATAGCTCCTGATATACAGAGGTCCTTTCTTTTAAGATGCTGATGTAAGGTTTTCTTCAGACTATATAGAAGATGCATAGCATTTGTCGGGAAAGACATATAAAAACACATCAACTTTAGTGTCAGACTTTAGTTCTTATATTTCAGGCTAATGAGGGTTTCTTAAGCTATTCAAAGTTACTTAAAATCTTTATCCTGAGAGGCTTTTGTACCAGTGTTTTCCAAACACTCAAGTAGACTTTCTTTGAGTATACACTGAGACTTTTAGTTTCCAGAAGGTGGCATACTCTTTCCAGTGCCCAAACCCCTTCTCTTGAAATGCCAGTACTCATCTTTTTAAGGTTCTAAAGGCAGTTCTTAATCCCACCAGACCAGGAGGCAGGGTGAGTTGCTGCCCTGCGGCAGCTTCTGCAAAATTGGACAAGAAATGTTGGGGGGGGGGGGGAGAGCTCCGATGCTGGAACAAGCCTAGTGGGGAATCGGTCATGGTTGTTTGTATAAACTGGAATGAAGCCAGTTAAGGTATAGAATGGCCTGCGTTTCCTGTATCTCTCAGAACGCTGATAGGTTCCTGAGGGTCTTTCACTCTCTGTTCATACTTTCTCTTGTTAATTAATTAATTAAAAATAGATTCCTTTTGCTACAGGAGTTGTAATGTGCTGCTTATTAGACGGGGAGCACTCTTGCCCACAGGTTGTTTGGAACAATCATGCAAGACCACTTTAGCATGGGGACTGAAGTCCACTTCAAACGATCATCGCCTGAGGGCCGTCCAACACCAAACCAAGAAAGGCTCAACTCCATTTCTGGTACACAACACAAAGATCATAGAATCAAGACTCGTTTTCTTTAAAATTAAAAGCAAACAAAGCAGGACGTGGCTACAGTGATCCATGCAATGGTCCCTTCCAGACTAGACTACGCTGACTTGCCCTTGAGATGGTGCAGCTGGTGCAGAATGTGGAGTCTCGCCTGCTGACTGTGGTGGCTCGCCCCCTCTACGGGTGGGCATTTGGTCAGCGCTCCACAGTCTGCACTGCCTATTGAGTACCGGGTCTGCTTTAAGGTTTTAGTTTTAATGTTCAAAGCCTTATGCGGCCTGGGACCAACATACCTGTGGGACTGCCTCCTCCCATATATGCCCGGGAGGTCGTCATGTTCAGCCTCCCAACATCTGCTGGCTGTCCCCGGCCCAAGAGAAACCTGCCTTGCCTCAACTAGGGCCAGGGCTTTTTCAGTCCTTGCCCCAACCTGTTGGAATCAATCCCCTACAGTGATCTGGGCCCTACCTGTTCTATTAGCTGGTAAATCGGAGCTGTTCCACCAGGCTTTTTGTTGAGGCTGTGGGCATCTATTCTTGATTTGGTTGGCATCCCCTGTTGGCATTGTCAAATGAAGTAAGATCTGCCATCTCTATGAGATAACATCTCACACGTCATGATGTGAGATGGTCAGGTTGGGCAACATTGTGATGATATGGAAAATTTTCTGAGCGCTGTTGTTTGTTTATAAAGTGTTTTTATTGTATGTTATTGTTTATTATACGTTGTACTCTGCCCTGAGCCCTACGGGGAATGGGTGGAATAGAAATATACTAACTAAATAAATAAACAAACAAACCTGGAGAACATTACTGCAGACTTCTCTCAGACTTATGGCACTTCTCACATATTTATGGTTCAAGTACATTAATGATTTAACCAGAGAATATTATTCTGGATAAACTTGGTGTTTAAAAATATTTTCCCCTGAATAAAATAGCTGCTTTGGAGGGTGGGGGGCTCTATGTCATACCCCACTGAGGTCCCTGTTCTCCTCAGACTTCAATCCCAAATATCCAGTTATTTTCCAAGCCAGAGTTGGCAAACCCAAGGCTTTTTTTGTAGCAGGAATTCCTTTACATATTAGGCCAGACACCCCTGATGTAGCCAATCCTCCAAGAGCTTACAGGGCTCTTCTTACAGGGCCTACTGTAAGCTCCAGGAAGATTGGCTACGTCTGGGGTGTGTGGCCTCATATACAAAGGAGTTCCTACTAAAAAAAAAAAAAAAGCCCTGGGCAAAGCTAAAGCACAACTCCAAATCTGGCCACCCTGCTTAATGCTGAATAATTTATTTGCTGATACAAATAAATGGCTTGTTGCACTACTGCAATAAATGAATGGAGATCTGATGTGCACATAAGAAGATAAACTTGCCTACAATGTGAAAGGCAAATAAAGTAATGCAGGTTGTTAGGCCTATACTTATATTAAGAACAGATATTTAAAAAAACCCCACTGGAAATGAAACTAACTTTTGTTGTTATTGCCCTTTTTGGCAGCTACCATCTACTTTTTTGACCCAGACACAACCCTGCACTCAAAGGCCAATTCTGCAGTAGACCTTTAATCCTGGTGCAGCTTAGTCCCCAAACTGACATTCTACACTTCAGTCATGGAATCATAGAAACCAACTATATGATTCTAGTGTAGAACATCAGTTTGGGGACAGGGCTGAACCAGGATTAATATGACTCCCTTTGTCTTTCAATCATGCCTTTTTGTTTCATGTCCCTCCCTTCTGTTTCTCCATCTGCCTCTCTAGGTGCCATCCAATTTCATTAAAATCAACAAGAACGTTGTGGTTGATTTAAAAGAGAGAAGAAATGCCTGCCCACTTTGTTTCGGCATCTCCATCCCTTTGATTCTCTGCCTAAGCGCTCCTTCTCTTTGTGTCTCTTGCGATGGCTGTCTCTGCCATTGTCTTACTCCTGGACAGACTCCCTGATCAGTAAGAGCCAGCAAAAATTTCAAAGACCCAGCAGCAAGCGGCAACATCAAACTGGAACAGATCAACCAATCAGTCAGCTTCCTATTATGTTAGAAGTAGTTCTGAAGTCTTACAGTATTATCATATTGGTCACAGACAGTGTCATTTCTGATTTCTTATTATATCACTAAGTAGAAAATGTATGGATATGTTTGTTAACTTTAGAAAGAGTCAAAAAAGAGCCCCATGGCGCAGAGTGTTAAAGCTGCAGTTCTGCAGTCCCAAGCTCTGCCCACAACCTGAGTTTGAAAGTTGGGTTTTCAGGTAGCCCGCTCGAGGTTGACTCAGTCTTCCATCCTTCCAAGGTCGGTAAAATGAGTTCCCAGCTTGCTGGGGGGAAAGCGTAGATGACTGGGGAAGGCAATGGCAAACCACCCCATAAAAAGTCTGTCGTGAAAACGTTGTGAAAGCAATGTCGCCCCAGAGTCAGAAACGACTGGTGCTTGCACAGGGACCTTTCCTTTCCTAAGACAGGAGCACTTAACAGTGACTATAAAAGCTATGTGTCTGTGCAACTTCTGTATACACCATGCATAAAATTTGCAACTATTGATCTGACACAAGTAAAATTTGAACACATATCTTTAAACAATATAACAATTATGGAATACCATGAACTTTTTAACAGTTTGCCTCATATTCTAAAAGAGAAAAATTCAGTCTTCCACATATTATACTTAAAGTGAAGTGGATTTTTGGTAAATATCCTACTTAGACAATAGATCTTGAAGAAAAATGTGCTTTCCATATTAGGCCACACACCCCTGATGTAGCAAATCCTCCAAGAGCTTACAGTAGAAAGAAGAAGATATTGGATTTATATCCCACCCTCCACTCCAAATCTCAGAGTCTCAGAGCATCTGACAATCTCCTTCCTCTCCCACAACAGACACCCTGTGAGGTGGGTGGGGGGCTGAGAGGACTCTCACAGCAGCTGCCGTTTCAAGGACAACCTCTGCCAGAGCTATGGCTGACCCAAGGCCATTCGGCAGCTGCAAGTGGAGAAGTGGGGAATCAAACCTGGTTCTCCCAGATGAGAGTCCGCACACTTAACCACCACACCAAACTTACTTTGTATGAAGAGCCTTGTAAGCTCTTGGAGGATTGGCTACATCAGGAGGGTGTGGCCTAATATGCAAAGGAGTTCCTGCTACAAAGAAAGACCTGCTTCTAGCTGCGACTGACTCACTGATCCCATCCACTTGCTGTTCCAGGTAGGAGACAAGCAGAGGTGGTTTGCTATTGCCTTCCTCAACACAGCAACCCCAGTTTTCCTTGGTGATCTCCCATTCAAGTACTAAGTGCAGCCAACATGAGTAGCTGCCAAGTTCTAATGAGCTCATGTTAAAGTACACTTTTCAGGCTGTTAGTGGTATGAACAACCTCACAATTAGTTATGGACACTGCTGGACTTTTTCTATTAAAAAGTCCTGTATATACTAAATCAATCCATCCATCAAAATCCGCAGACAAAACCAATATTTCCATATGTGAACGCCATATATATAGAGTATACAGTCAGGTTTTTGATCCAAGCCAACTTTTTAACACCCCAGGTGTCAAAAAGAGCATGGGAGAAATGTAAAAAAATGATTGCTGTACAAATACATTCAGCATGGAAACCAGTCCAGCCTGTTTGTTAACACTCTCGATTCGGGACAGAATACAGGACACAGTATTGCAGAGAAAAACCATTAACACAACATACATTAGGTGGAGTATGCAATTAATGTGTAATTGTGGATTTAGAGAGACGTGACAGACTGCACTTTTTAAAAGCTTAGAAGGACTGTGAAGGGTTAATTCTTCACAAAAACAGAGAGTCTGAGTGATAGGCTGCTCCAAGCAATCTGAATGGTTAGTAACAGCTGGGCAGAGAAAGGCTTAAGAGGGGCATGCTAAGGAAAGAGTTAGTCAGATTTCTGCCTTGACTTCAGCTATAACTGAAAGCAATTTTACACAGATATAGTACTGGGGGGAAAGTTGTCAAGGAAGTTTGGGAAGTTAGGTGAAGACTCCCTTTCAGGTCACAGAAAGGGGATAGATTTAGAGAGAAAAGGAATTTCCCTACCCAATCTAAATAGGATAATAGCTTTGTAGAGTACAGAGGTACCTGGTCTGGTGGGATTAAGAACTGCCTTTAGAACCTTATAAAGATGAGTACTGGCATTTCAAGAGAAGGGGTTTGGGCACTGGAAAGAGTATGCCACCTTCTGGAAACTAAAATTTGAAATTTTACACATTTTTATATTTCTGATTTTTAATTTTTCAAAAAATGTGATGTTATTTGGTGTAGTGGTTAAGTGTGCGGACTCTTATCTGGGAGAACCGGGTTTGATTCCCCACTCCTCCACTTGCACCTGCTGGAATGGCCTTGGGTCAGCCATAGCTCTGGCAGAAGTTGTCCTTGAAAGGGCAGCTGCTGTGAGAGCCCTCTCCAGCCCCACCCACCTCACAGGGTGTCTGTTGTGGGGGAGGAAGGTAAAGGAGATTGTGAGCCGCTCTGAGACTCTTTGGAGTGGAGGGCGGGATATAAATCCAATATCTTCTTCTTATTATTATTATTTAAAAAAAATGAGAATAAGTGCTTACTAGCTGGGCCAGGAAGAAGGGAGAAGGGAGAAGATGAGTTGGGAGCCCAAGTTGCACATGGGGGATAGGGGGGCAGCTTGACTTTCTGAGGGCAGCTTGGGAGAGGACGAGGTTGGAGTGGTCAGGAGCCAGAGTTATGTGTCAGGGAGGGGGCATCCAGTGGCTCATATATTACTACTCTGGGTTGGTAATGTAAACTAAATATGCAAATAAATGACCTTGTCCATCTTTTTTTTGGTAACCAAACTTATTTTGCAATATATTGAAATACGTTCATCTATTCAAATTCAAGTATACTTCTCCAATACATTGCATATTTTCCTCCCCCCCCCCCACTCTTATTCATGACCTCCGCCGGTACTTAAAACAAATTAAAAGCATATTAAAGGTAAATTCACAATTATAAAATCTTTAGAAAAAAATATATATCATTCATTAACCTTTTCTCTAATAATCACTTAGCACTTATTAAACACAACGCTCATAATTATTAATTCAGTTCCAGAGTTCCCTCTATCTTAGTCTTATCTTAACTCTCATATATATATATTTACCAAATAGCTATGTTCTACTAATACTTTTATCACAATATCCCATTACCACTTTATCATTAAAAGTTCAATTAATGTTGTCATACACTACTAAATATCTTTCCACCATTATAAAATTTTTACACAAAGGGTTAACTTTCACTAACCCTGTCTCTATAATTCACTTAGTGCTTATTAAACACAAAACTCAAAGTTATAAAATCAACTCCGGAATTCCAGCTGTCTTAATTTTATCTTAACTCATATATGCATAATTACCATGTAACTATATTCTACTAATTCAATAATCACAATTCTTCTTTATCATTTAAAGTTCAGTTAATGTTGTCATAAACCACTAAATGACTCTTCACCCTCCATTGTATTTCCACGTAACTTTGAAATTTACTCCAGTCTTCTTTAAACTTCTCCAAATTGTTGTCTTTTAAGATTCTAGTAAGTTTGTCCATTTCACTCCAGTTAAGAACCTTTAAGACCCAGTCCCATTTTTCAGGTATTCTGTCTTGCTTCCACATTTGCGCATACAATGTTCTCGCAGCTGAAAGCAAATACCACAACAATGTTCTGTCTTGCTTCGGAAAGCTTTCCATTTGTAATCCCACCAGAAAGACATCTGGTGCTCTCTTAATATTATAACCCAAGATTTTCGAGATCTCCTGTTGAATCATTGTCCAAAATTGTTTCGCCTTTTCACAAGTCCACCACATGTGGTAGAAAGAACCTTCATGTTTTTTACATTTCCAACACCTATCTGAAGCTTGATTACTCATTTTTGTTAGCTTTTTAGGTGTCATGTACCATCTGTACAGCATTTTGAAACAGTTCTCTTTTATGTTATAGCACGTAGATATTTTCATTGAATTCTTCCATAGGTGTTCCCACGTCTCCATCTGTATTTCTTTATTAAAATTAATCGCCCATTTAATCATTTGAGGCTTCACCACCTCTTCTTCTGTAGACCATTTCAATAACAATTTATACATCCTTGAGATCAATTTTTCATTCTCGCCCAACAGCATTTTCTCCATTTCTGTTTTCTCTCATCTTATACCTGTACTCTTAATGTCTTTCTCTATCAAGCTTTTAATTTGTAACAGCTGAAACCAATCAAATTTGTCCTGCAATTCTTCAACCGATTTCATTTCAACTTTGCCCCCCTTGAACTTTAGCAGTTGTTCGTATGATGCCCCTTTCCCTTCCCTTACACTTTGCGGCATACTTATTACTTCTGTTGGCACAATCCAAAGTGGTTTCCTCTCATCCCCATATTTACTATATTTTTTCCAAGTATTCAGCAAACTCCTTCTTATATAGTGATGTGAAAAAAAACCATCCATCTTCTCTTTCCCGTAGTACATATACGCATGCCAACCAAATATATTTCCATGTCCTTCTAGCGCCAATAATTTTTTATTGATCAAAGTCATCCTTTCCTTAATCGATACCAAACAAACTGCATCATGGTATAGCATTAAATCAGGTAATTGGAAGCCGCCTCTTTCTTTCGCATCTGTTAAGATTTTCATTTTGATTCTTGGTTTCTTGCCCGCCCAAATAAACTCTGAAATCTTTCTTTGCCACAGATTAAATTGTTTCTTATCTTTCACTATTGGGATAGTTTGAAATAAAAACATCATCCTTGGTAGAACATTCATTTTAATTACAGATATCCTCCCCAGCATAGATATGTTTAATTTATTCCATTTTAACATATCACCTTCTATTTTATGCCAGAGCTTTTCATAATTGTTCTTATATAAGTCAATATTTTTCATCGTCATCTCCACACCTAAATATTTTACCTTGGAGGCAACTTCACATCCAGTGGCATTTTGCAGTTCTTTCTGTTTGTTTAGTGTCAGATTCTTAGTAAGGATTTTCGATTTTTCTTTATTAATATAAAAGCCAGCTTACTCACCATACTCTTTAATTTTCTTTAACAACAAAGTCATCACTTGTACTGGGTTCTCGTTAATGAACATCACATCATCTGCAAAGGCTCTGTATTTATAGGAAAAACCTTTCAACTTCAATCCCTCTATTTCACTATCTTCATCAATTTGAGTCAACAAGACCTCTAGGGTCATTATAAACAACAATGGAGATAGAGGGCAACCTTGTCTAGTGCCTTTGCTGATCTTCAGTTGTTCAGTTAAGTCAGTGTTCACACAGAGTTTTGCCTGTTGTTCTGTATATATTGCTTTCATCATCCTTATAAAATCATCTCCTAAATTCATTTTCTCCATAACTGCAAACATAAAGTCCCAATTAAGATTATCAAAAGCTTTTTCCGCATCCGCAAAAAATAAGGCCACCTCCTTTTCTGGATGTTCTTCATAGTATTCAACAATGTCTATTACATTTCTGATGTTGTCTCTTATTTGCCTCCTGGGAGAAAACCTGCTTGTTCTTCCTGAATAGAAATGTTTAAATGCTGTTTGAGTCTTTCTGCTAAAATTCTAGCAAATATTTTGTAATCATTATTCAGTAGTGAAATCGGTCTATAGTTTTTAACATTCGTGGAGTCTCTTTCTTCTTTCGGTATTAATGAAATAACCGCTTCTTTCCAAGAATCTGGTACCTTCCCATCTTCTCTAATACAATTCATCAACTTTTGCATTTTGGGTACTAGTACATCCGCCAAGACTTTATAAAATTTTGCTGAAAAGCCGTCTGGACCTGGAGCTTTGCCTAATTTCATTGAGCAAATCGCTGCTTCAATTTCAACCTTCTCAATTGGCTTATTCAAGATTTTTTCCATATTATCATTCAAGGGTTTCACTTTTAATCTTTGCAGATAGGCATCAATTTTTTCTTTTTCTATCTTTTGACCTTTATATAATTTGGCATAAAATTTAAAAAACTCCCTTTTAATTCCAGCTTGATCCACAATTTCTTTCCCTTCCACACAAATTTTATTAACAAACTTTTTCTCCCTTTTTTTCTTAAGTTGCCAAGCCAAATATTTCCCTGGTTTATTGGCACCTTCAAATGATTTTTGCTGTAACCTTTTTAGCATCCATTCCACCTCCTTGTTCAATAAATGTCTTAGCTGATTCTGCAAAATTGTGATTTTTCACATTATTTTCTTTTTCCCCGGTCGTTTTTTTAGATCTTTTTCTTTTTTGCCTATTTCTGCTTGTAAGTCTTTCAATTGCTTTTCTTTAGCTCTTTTATCTTTGTTGTTCAATGTAATTAGTAATCCTCTCATCACTGCTTTATACGCATCCCAAACGGTCTGTGTTTTAACCTCTTGGTCTTCATTTGCTTGGAAGAAAGCTTTAGTTTCTTTTTCCAGAGACTTCACTACTTCCACTTTTTGCAACAAATCCTCATTTATTCTCCATCTTCTGCTCTTTCTCATAGCCTTCGCCTCCATCTTCTGCTCTTTCTCATAGCCTATTTTCGGAAGAATTTCCATCTTATTTGTAATAAGTCCCAGGTCCTTCGTGGACCATAACATATCAATTCTTGAGAAGGAGTTATGCCTTGCTGAGAAAAAGGTATAGTCACGTACATTAGGATTAAACTTTCTCCAAATGTCTTCCAGACTTTCTTGCTCTATTAACTCAAAGAAGGAGTTTGGTAGCTTCCCATCTTTCTTCTTTTTGTTTCCAGATCTGTCCAGAAAGTTGTTAATGGTTCCATTGAAATCTCCCATTAACATAACCTGTTCATGAGTCACTTGGTTAAGTTGTTGCAAAATGTCTTTAAAGAAAACATCCTTCGCCCTGTTAGGGGCGTATAAACCCAACGACAATGTTTTTTTTTCATTTATCAACACCTCCACTGCAATGTATCTGCCATCATTGTCTTTAAAGACCAGTTTAGGTTCTAGTTCTTTTTTAATGTAAAAAACCACTCCCCTTTTTTTTCTTTAGCTAATGAAACAAATTGTTCTCCCAATGCCTTATTCCATAAAAAATTGTAATCCAATTGTTTAATATGCACTTCTTGTAAACAAATTATATTACATTTCTGCTTGTTAATCCAATGAACTTTACTTTACTTTTACTTTATTACAGTCATAGACCAATATAAAAACTACGACACATCATATAAAACCCTCTTAAAATACCTAAGATAGTATAAAATACCCTCCTAAAAAACATAAAATTGTTAATCCAATGAAAAAGTGCCCTTCTTTTTTGTGGTGAATTAAGTCCATTTACATTCCAAGAAATTAATTTGTAATCCATAATGTTTTCTCAGTTATTCTGTACCTTCAAATTCTTTATTGTCCACAAAAAATTCATTCATTCCTTGGGTGTCAACTATTGTTTTTCGCAGTCTTTTATATTCAAAGCTAAGACCTTCTGGTAGCATCCATCTGTATCTTATGTTCTTCTCCCTTAGCTTGTCCGTCAATTTCTTAAATTGTTTTCTGTCACTAATAACCTTTCTCGGCAGCTCCTTCATTATTCGTATTCTGCTTTCCTCCCTCACCATTGGGGTTTCAAATTGCTTGCTTAGGATCCTTCCCACCACGTCTCTCCTGGTAAACTTCACTACTACATCCCTGGGTAGTTTACGCTTCCTGGCAAATTCTGAATTAACTCTATATGCATAGTCACATAAATGCTCCACCTCCTCCAGATCTTCTTCCAAAAATTCAGCCATAATTGCGACAATGTTAGTCTTTACATCCTCCTGTTCATTCTCAGGCACTCCCCTTAGCCGAATCATGTTCTCCATCAACTTACAGTCTTGTAGTATTGCTTTGTCTTGCATTTTCTTAATGGTGGCATCTTGATCTCTAATTTTCACTTCTATCTCATCAGTCTTTTTAGCTGTTGCTTGAGACTCTTTCCTTAGGTCATCAATTTCCTTCTTAAATTCTTTCTTTACCTCTTCAGCACTGGAGTTTATTTCCATAGTTAATTTTTTCTCACTTCCAGTTATTAGATCTCTCATTACCTTCAAAATTCTTGCTTCCATAGCTTCCAGTTGTTCATGAACTTGTTTAGACATTTTACCTTCTCCCAGTGAGGCAGCTCTTAACCTTGTAACTCTTGATTCCAACTTCTGCTCAGACATTACTGACTGCCCATTATAAATAGTGGATTTTTAATTGGTATCGTCAATCTCCAATCTGATAGTTGCATTTAACAGAACAGAGCATGCCCTTCTCAACAAGCCTAAAAACGCCATCCTCAGAGCTTCCTAGCACAAGATATTAATTTTTAAAGTTCTAAGCCTCACTTTTAAAAAAGTTTTCCTTTTACCCTCTAGGGCTTATTTTCCATTTTCAAGCACATAGTCCAAATTATTTAGCCCTTAGGGGATTGTTTATATATGTTTTGAGTCTTTTTATAGTCCACTTTCAGGTTATTTAGTGAAAATCTTTTGGCCTTTCTGTAATTAGCCTCCAATGTTTCTCCATGATTACTGACTCTTGCAGATATTCGGATACTTGGATGCTCCTGTTCACTCCACACTTACTTCCTTACTCTCTAGCATTGAAGTGTCTCAATGGTTACACAAAACATCACTTCCGGTTTTAAGGAGAGAGTCTGCAATTTTGTTTTGACTGGGGTTTTTTTTCCGAAGCCACAGGAATCAATAACAGCAAGTATTTTTCTGCACATTTCTGCTTTCTTTTAAGTCCAAAGAAACCACTTCTACCCCCTTCCACTTCTCCTTGATTTTCCACTTTGAAAAATAGTTCTGGGTCCCAGATCTTCCCTTTTAACAAGCTTAAATTACTCCCAGAATAAAAGATAAGGATCTTTACCTCGTTAGCAACGTCTAATTCTCATTACCGTCCCCTTTATCTCAGATGTTATTATAGTCCATAGGAAGTTGAAGCTTTAGTGAGTTTATGTCAATTTAATGACTTCAAGGAATCTTTGTAGGCGGTAGAATGCAATTCTTCATCGGGGAATCTTCAAAGCTGAAAAAAACCCCTTTTGGGATCGTTCGTCAGCCAAAGTGAATCCCCCTTGAAATAAACATGCATGCCATAGACAAGTTCCTTTACTGGAAAAAGTAGACAGTAGGCTTTATAAAGCCTTTTCTGTCCAAAAACAAAGAACCTGGTCTGCTCCACACAAGGAAACAGGGCAGCTCACTAAGCTTCAACTACGGAAGCCCATGACCTTGTCCATCATGGTATCCTAGCTCCCACAAAGAATCCTACCAGAAGAATCTTTAAAATATTTAGCTTCTCAAAATTATTGCAACCAGGTGTTATATCCTTAAGCAGACTTAACATTGTACCTTCCCCTCTCTTAAAATGCAAAGATAGAATTTGAGTCAGACTAGCCTTTGTTGTGGGAACAAAATAAGTTCACTAGCTAAGTGTTGTTTGCTCATAGTAAATTTCATGTTGGTGTGTTCACAGTACAATATTTTGATGATTTAATAATTCAGGTTATGCAGGCAACTTCATTTGTGCAGGGAACTTCACTGGAGAACATGATTTGTAGACAGGATGGAGAAAAAAAATAAACTTGAGGCTATCTACCAAGTTCAGCAAGACAAGAAGTATTGGAAGGTCTTAATAGCAATGAGGACTTGGTTTGCACAAAGAATGTATCCAGAAATTGAACTAGCTTGCAACAATTGCTTTTTTGGAGATCAAACAGCCCATATTTATGTGTTATTTGTATTGTAAAATGTGAATGTTTCCTGTAGTTTTGCATCTTTCCCGCCATTCTACTTGCTTTCTGAGACTATGTAATATTAAGCATCTTGAGCAGGTCATACATTTTGTGTTGCTTTCATACTATATACTCATTGAAGTTGCCCTCTTCCATCCCTCACATGCATGGTTTTCCCATATAAAATGATTTTATACCCTGCTTTTCTCTACCCAACTGAGCCCCGTGGCACAGAGTAGTAAAGCTGCAGTACTGCAGCCGGAGCCCTCTGCTCATGACCTGAGTTCGATTCCAGTGGAAGCTGGTTCAGGTAGCCAGCTCGAGGTTGCCTCCCATCCTTCCAAGGTCGGTAAAATGAGTACCCAGCTTGCTGGGGGGGAAAGTGTAATGACCAGGGAAGGCAATGGCAAACCACCCCATAAAAATAGAGAGAGAGAGAGAGAGAGAGAGAGATACCCAGCGAACCCAGCGAAGACAGAGGTCCTTTGTGTGGGCCGCGGCGCTCTGGGAAGGGAAATAGCTCTCCCGGCCTTCGATGGTGCGCCATTGAAAGCAGCGCACCAGGTAAAGAGCCTGGGTGTTTTACTGGAGCCTTCATTATTGATGGAGGCCCAGATAGCAGCCACTGCCAAGTCAGCATTCTTCCATCTGAAGCGGGCAAGGCAGTTGGCCCCTTTCCTTGAGCGCCAGGACCTCGCAACAGTGATCCACGCAACGGTCACCTCAAGATTAGACTACTGTAATGCCCTCTACTTGGGGCTACCTCTGTGCCAGACCCGGAGACTGCAGCTAGTGCAGAACGCGGCAGCCAGGCTGTTGTTGGGGCTCCCAAAACGGGAGCATATACGGCCGGGGCTGCATGAACTGCACTGGCTGCCGATTACATACCGGGTCCAGTACAAAGTGTTGGTCATTACCTTTAAAGCCTTATATGGCCGAGGACCCGCCTACCTGAGGGACCGTCTTTCCCCATATGAACCCCAGAGAGCACTGAGGTCAGCCGGGAAAAACCTAATGACTATCCCTGGGCCGAAGGAGAGAAAATACCAGAATACTAGAACATGGGCCTTTTCAATTGCGGCCCCGGCCCTATGGAACCAACTCCCCAAGGAGGTGCGGGCCCTGCGGAACCTCGATCAGTTCCGCAGGGCCTGCAAGACCACCCTTTTTAAACTTGCACATTCGGACTGCTAAAGTTTGTTAATCAAGGATCCGCCAATGCAGTTTTAAAGACCTACACCGCTGTGTATATACTGGCAGAACTAGCGTCAAACACCATCAGCACTGTCAGTCGAAGTTACTTAACCGTATGTATTGGATTATTGGATTTAATGTTATTAAGTTTAATGTTTTTATATTGTTAAATTTAAAGGTTTTATTTATTATTATATGTTTTTATAAAGTGTTGTTAGCTGCCCTGAGCCTGCCGAGGTGGGGAGGGCGGGATAGAAATAAAATTTATTATTATTATATTATTATTATTATTATTATTATTATTATTATTATTATTATTATTATTATGATAGATAGATAGATAGATAGATAGATAGATAGATAGATAGATAGATAGATAGATAGATAGATAGATAGATAGATAGATAGATAGATAGATAGATGATAGATAGATAGATGCTGACGCAACCCAGGGAACTGAGGGAAGAGAAGAAATCGCATTAATTTATCCAACTTTAGAAATTGCACTCAGGAGGCTTCAAAATAAAATGTTTTATTTAACTTTGAGGAGAAAAGTTTAGATGGAAACAGGTATAGGATGTATGAGGTGAACAGATAATAAAACTGGTAAATTTGTATTCACGCAGAATTATTGCCAAGTATTTAAAACTGCAAGGAGAGAGACTTTCTTTTTAGCATAGGGTTCTGAGTTTCACTGACATGTAAAATTTAGAAGGCAGGGGCATACAACAAAGTTCCCAAAATCCTTCTTTACTCCTTCTTTATACACAGACCAGGGTTCACTCTTCTTTTCTAGAAGCTCTTTTCCTTCTTAAATGGGCAGATATTTCATCTCTTTACTAGAAGTTATTTCCACTTTTTGGCTTGAATGAGGATCCTCCTTGATCCAATCACTCTCAGTCTCCTTCCCAGTTCTTAGTCAGTGCTTAACTGTCTTTTCTTCAACTGTTCATTACCAACTGTCATTCCTTGACTGAATCTTTCGACAGAATTCTGTTTGAACAGCCTATGACCTAAAGGTTCTCAGACTCTGTTAGGCATTACACCTTGATAGTCTATCACAGTATCCTGTTGCTGCATACTCAGTGCTTACTTCATTGAATTAGTCATACTGAAAATTTTGCAGATAATATAATCAGCAGGTGAACATATCATGTTTGACCACTATGGCCTATATGTTAGTGCAACTTTGGATTAATTTGCCACATTCCTATCGTTCACCACTCCATATGAACACAAAACTGTTCAGCTTTGCTATGTTTGGGGTGAAATCCAGTAGAAATTTCCAACGACAGAACAAGGGGGGTGATATTTACGAATAACTTTCTCCAATGGCAGGTGTCTCATTCCCCCCTCACATTGTTCAAAGGGGTCCTCGCCCCCTGCCCAGGAGAAGAGTTTGGTGTAGGGTTGCTGATCTCCAAGTACTTCACACCCACCCATAGGAGCTTACAATGAGCAGGTAGAGTCTTTGGGATTGGAATATGAAGACAAGGCTTACCCTTGCAGCAGTAGAAGGACCTTTATTTCTGATCCTGTTCTCCACTTTTTAAATGTCGCAACATTTTACTTCTGGGGAAGCTAGCTAGTTCTTATACAATATGATGATGATGTTTTGCGGTATTAGATCTCTGGTTATGTGGTTGTTGCTGTTTGTAAAAGTATCATTATATAGCTTAAATTTTCTCCTTCAGTAACTCTTCCTTTTTACTGTGACTAGAACATCTATCTATCTATCATCCATTGCATTAGATTTATAATCCACCCTGGATGTGTCATCACACCTCTCTAGGAACTGCCAGAAACTCTGTGATCAAACCACAGAGTTTGGGTAATTCCTAGAGAGGACTGGTGTCACTTCCAGGTTTCCCGCAGAAGTGGCACTACTTGTTCCACTCCCACTGAAATGTGCATTTTGCATCAGGTTGTATATTATTGTTTTAAAATCCTTCCTAAGAAAAAAACAAAAGAGGAAGCCAAATATACAAACCAAGCATATAAAAGCACAAAGCTCACAGCCAATTACTACAAAATTTGTATAAATTTATAAGCAGTGATTGAAAACTTATCAAAAATCACACCCTATTTTATGAACATACACAATACTGACCCAAGACCAAAAAGTCATTTATTAATGCCACTCCACTCCCAAGAAGCGTGTTTCTCCATTATTTAAAGAGCCCTCGTTCTATTTCTTCATAGTGGCTTACATTGAGCCTATGGTGGCTAGATTAAAATGTTCTTTGTCAGATGATCATGCATAATGTAAATGTCCCAAAGTAGGAAAACCCAGTGCAACGGTGAACCGGTAAATGGTCCATTTCCCAGAACACTTCGTCAGGCGCAAACGTGGTATTGGGACTGACTAGTGATACAATCACAATTCCTCTTTTGAGTCAAGCATACAGTGCTCCCTAAATTCACAGGATCCTCATTGCTGTCAGATGGCCATCTAGCCTCTGTTTAAAAACCCAAGGAAGGAGAGCCCACCAACTCTTGAGGAATCCTGTTCCACTGAGGAATCCCTCTAACACAACCTCTAGTATTCCTTAAGAGTTCTGCCCATCTTAGATAGGAAAGCTTCATGAAAAACTATCTATGATCAGCCACTAAATTATCCCCAAGGCTTGTTATCTACATAAACTTTGCTTAATCTATTAGGGAGTCAGATTCAAGGAAAAGAGGGATATAAAACCAGGATATAAAAGAGGAAATAGTACCAGGAAGGAGAAGTAAATTGTGGTTATCTTCTTTTGCCTGGGAGACATGTAATAAAATGACATTTGACCTCCCGTTGCATAGTCCTAAAAGCCTGCATAATTCCCCCAGCGTTCAGAGGGCTCTCAGGTACCGGATCTCCTCTGGCCTGCTCTTTTGGTGCATATTGTACAGTTAAGGAAAGCAGAAGCAATGGCTCTGCAAAGCCAACCACATTTTGAGGCAGTAATTCAAAAACGTCTGTGCTTGGTTTGATTGATCTGGATGGGTAATAACCATCGAAATCTCTCCTCCCTCCAATCTTCCCTATAAAGAAGGATACATAAAATTCTTGCCTTAGTCACAGGAAAATATATACATATATATATCCCTCTTTCACATTTATGAGTACCTTGTAAAAAAGTAATTTCAGGATTCATTTTCTTAAGGTCGGAGAAGCTCCATTCTACAGGGGTGAGAAGGTGATGGGAGGGTAGATGGAACTCTGACATTTAGAAGGAAAAGGAACACGGATAGTTGCTTGGGTTGGACATTGTAAGTTCCAGATTTTCAATCAGTGTTATTTTGGCTTCTCAGTAATCCAATTAAAGAACTCGGATGTGAAATTGTTGCTTCTAATCAGTATATGTAACCCATTTCTAAAACTAGCCTCTGTATCAGTGGACCGGAAAGTAGCAAATATTGCACTGCTTTAAAAAAAAAAAAAGGGCTGCAGAAGAGAGCCATGACATTATTGCCCATTTGGACTAACATCTTTTCCAGGTAAATTAGCAGAAACTGTTATTGAAAATAAATTGTTAAAGAGGAGGAGGAAGGAGGAGAAAAAGAAAAAGGAGGAGGAGGAGAAGGAAAAGGAGAAGGAGAAGAATTGGTTTTTATAACCCCGTTTTCTCTACTGTAAGGAGTCTCAAAGTGGCTTACAACCTTGTAATATGACAGGCTGTCTTATGAAATAAAAAATGATGAAGCAACAGGACTACACGGACAGAGTAGGAATACATGGACAGCTTTCACAGTGGAGGAAAATGTGTTTAAGGACTGGTCCTGAGAGCAGTGCTATTG